>NC_081405.1:302882597-303208534 GCF_030272615.1 Cryptomeria japonica
CAAACCAGATGGTTAGGTCCATATGAGATAGAGGAAGTTTTCAACAATGGAGCTGCTCGTTTGACCATAATTGACCCAGCTCAATTTAAGCTTTTGGTAAATGGTCACCGATTGTGTCTTTATCATAAGCCAACCAACAAAGAGGAGTTCCTACAAAAATTTGCTACAAAGGATCAAACACAAGTTCTTGTAGCCACTGATCAAATTCTTGTAGCCATTGATCAAGTTCCTTCAACAATTGAGCAAAGTAATGGAGGTAAGGTTCCTGCAGCCACTGCAGTGAACATGCTTGCCACTTCATAATTCTCCTCATGTCATTTCACAAAAATATTTCCATGTCTTATGGAAATATTCTTCTCCAAAAATAAAATTTCCATCCACATCATCCCATCTCATTTTCTTGTCTATCATTTCATTTCATTTTGCCTTTCTTCTCGTACGACTGCAGGTATGTACATATTATATTTTATTTTAATTACGCATTTATGCTTTCATTATGACTATTGCCTTTCCTAAATCCATGTACACTTCCCTACATCTTTTTCAATACCTTGATTTGATTACTTGCCATCATTTCTTTAACAAGATATTCTTTGGCATAAGAAAGTAATAAACTCTGCTGCCAAATTTGGAGATATGTAAGGAAGTTTCATTTTTTTCAATCTCAAAGAATATTTAGGTTCTCCATTTCTTAGCTACAGAGTTTGCTACATTAACAGAGTAAGAAATGGGTGGAGATCCAATCCGCCATGAACCGATAGTCCATGATGCATTGCTACAAGATTCTCTTTGTGAGCATTATTTTAGGCAGCATGGTTGGATTGTTTACATTTTGAAAATCAGGGATTATAATGAAGAAATTGCCGTGGAGTTTATGCATTCATTCAATGAAGGAGAAGCTACTATTAAAGGATTAAGGGTCATTGCTATGAAGTAGCGGATAGCTGAAGTTACAGGGTTACGACAGGAAGGAGAATTGTTTCCAGAATCAAAAAATGATAGAAGTTGCAGAGCAAAGTTTACACTTCCCATAAGGAACCAGGAGGGTTTCCCTATCAGTGGACAAGCAAGGAACTAGGAGGGTTTCCCTATCAGTAGAGTGGCCCCAGGTGGCTTTATATGTAATTAAATACATTACTTGCAAAGGGAGGTATTCAAATTTACATTCACCCCATTTCAAATTGCTTAGTCATTTACGGCATGGTCGGAGAGTGAATGTCCCTAATTTTCTATACCACCTCATTTCCATTAGTGCTAAAGAAACATGGAATAGCGGAAATCGTTATGTCAACCATCATTGTTTGATTAAACTACTTGTAGAATGTTCTCTTAGACATGTTTCACAAATAGAATGGGGGGTATTTGAAGACATATTGCAGTTTAGGGTTGATGATGCTCCTGTTGTAGATGATCCCGTAGTTGAAAAAGAAAATATTGAAGAACCCTCTTCTCCTATAGTTTCTACTGAGAATGAATTGTTCACCACTGAAGGAGTTGTGGCTATTGTGGAGGAAGAGATGGTTGAGACAAATGTGGAGCAACCCTCCACTTCTCTTCAAAGAGAATCACCATCTTCTAAAAGAAAAGGGAAGGAATTGGAAATAATGGATGCAAATGAAGAACCTATGGTTTAGCCGCAAACAACTTGAGTTTCTCATGCAGCCAAGAGGCGTAGGTCTAAAAGAAATACTCCTCAGCAAAGCCATAGGTAGAAACCATTCCTGCAGCCACTCCAAAGGTTAATGTGAGAAGGACTCAGAGTAAAACCTAGAAGGCCCGTCTAGCAGGTGATCCGATAGGTTATTTGAGTGGAAACATTAGAAGAAAGGAGCCCTACAGATGTTGAAACTTAGAAGGAAGATGTTGTTGATAGACTCTCAAATCTTGCATATGTGTCAGAGCAGCTTGAGGAACCCATTGAAGGATTCCATGGCCTAAGGTAACACCTAGTAGACCTCCATCATCCCTAACCAATTTATCTATTGCGTTAACATTTTATAGACAATGAGAAATAGAGAGGGATAGATTGCAAGGGGTTATTGACAAACAACAAAGAGAAATTGAAAAGAGGGATAACAAAATTGAAGAATTAGAGGCTAAAGTTGATACAATCACTAGTATGGTCCCCGAATCCATGCAATGTAGGGAACCACCAAGGGTTTATGCTCTGCATTTAAGGGAGTGGTATTTAAATTTCAAATTGAATTGCATTGTTAGGGACCTTAGCCCCTCTTTAGAAACCCCTGAGGAATTTTATGATGCTTACCAGACTTCTCTAGTAGTTGTGAAAAATTTGTTGTGTGAACTTTATTTACATAACTATGTTGTACCTTCAGATAGTGAGTGGAATCCTTTGTTATATATTGGTGATATCCATTTAAAAGCTTTAATGTCATGGATTCAAAATAAGATTAGCATGGGGGCACAAGCCAGAGCATACAAGGATTTTGAATTTGATTGTTCATTTCCATTGAGGAAGGAAGCAAAAGAGCCAAGATTTATTTATTATGAATGGAAGAAGTTACTGGTAAGGCAAGATGTTAGGAATCTAGTGCTACCGATGAGGGAAGAAATATACCAAACATATGAACATTAAGTTCAAACTGAAAGTGTAGTTGCAATTGATGGTTTAACTCAGCGCTGGAATAACTTGCTAGAAGAATTGAAGCAGGGAGAACCTCATTCACTGCCAAATTTAAAGGAAAATATGCAAAGAGCCACTAAATATATATAACTAGGCAGAGAGAAAACTAATAACTGGGTACCTTTGATCTTTCAGCCTCCTATTCTTATGTGGCCACTATTGGGATGTAAAACTATAGATAAGCCCTATGAAGTAGTGATAGAAGAAGCCAGATGATCTAGGTTGGAAAAGATGAAAGGATTTTACTAGAATTTAGCTTCAGGTGGAATAGGTCAAGGAACCATTGGTGACCTAAGAGTTAGTGTACGAATCAGAAATTTTCCTCTAGCTGGAGGATCAACAAGATCTTAAAGTTGGGGGGCATGATGAGTTGAGACATTGGCATATTTTTATCCTTAGAACTCTTGAGCTTTTGTCATATTTTGATTTGCATAGTAGTAATGATGTATCGGAATTTTACGGTATGTATTTCATATATCCTAAACCTATTAAAGCATGTTTTGTCTTTACCGGTTTATTCCTACAACCATGTGATTTATTCCTGTTGCCATGCGATTTATTCCTGTTTCCATGTGGATTGTTTAGGGCAATATCATGTGTGAAATTAATATATGTCCTGATTAAATAAAATACGTATGTATGTTCTTGTATGTTTTGATTAAGTAAAAGTAGGTATTTGAAAGGTACCCGAACCTTTTACAAGCCAGGAAAACAAAACTGCTAAAAAAGTGCCTGATCACTTCAAAAAGACAAAATGAACCCACCAAAAGGGATCAACTTAGCACAACATTACATTAAAAACTCAGAACATATAGCAAAAGGAAAGCACAAAGATAGAAAAGAGACAGAACCAAGGACAACAATTGAAACTAAATACTATTCATAATTTCCTCAGCGTGAACAACCATTTATTTCATGTTGTTCGCTGAGGTCTTCAGATCCTCCAGCTCACGAACTTTGATGTCACCCTTATTCTTTGTGTTAGCTCTAGTCCTCCTTTCATGACCCTTCTTGTTCAACTAGTCTTTATCACCATCCTTCTTTGCATTATTCTTGAACATGTTGATAAGGATGTTCATGTTGTCCATCGAAGATTTGAGGATTTGGAAATTTTGATCAACAATCTTCTTGACATTGAGCTCCAGCCTGTCAATTCTACTGCCAAAATCTTTCATTTTGTTTTCCATTTCCTTTCTATCTCCCATCTCATTGACCTCTTTTTCTGTTGCTATGGTTTTTCCAACCATACATTCAATAGCTTCTGCATTATGTAGAACAACCACCAACTCTTTAACCTGATCTGCCAAGGGCTTGTCAAAAACTATAATTCTTGCAATGGCCTGTGTATTGGTTTTTATACTATTAATATCCTTCACCATAGTAGCGATGGTCTCACAGAAGGCCTTAATAGTATCTTTGTCACCACTGTCACTTTTATCCCCTTTTTCCTCCTTATGCAGACTTGTGGTATTCACGGCCTCCAAATTGTCCTTAACCAAGTTACCCTCCCCTTCTTTGTCCTGACTATCGACCCTCTTTTTTTCTTCAGCCTCCTCCTCAGATTCAACCAGAACATAATTGAAATCAGAATTGCTACCCTTTTTAGTATTTTTTTTCTGAGCCTTCTTTCCAGTGGCTTTCCCTTTCTTCTTTTTATTAGATTTTTCCTCAAGGGATTTAGTTTCAGAATCCAACATTTTAGATTCCACAATAATCCTCCTCTTCTTGGCCATATTCCTCCCTTTTTTGCTAGTTTCTTTCGACTCTCCCTCGGTCTCCAAATCAAAGTTAAAACCACTATCCTTACTTTTCATAGTCTCATCTCTTGCATTTTTGCCTTTAATAGGCTTTTCAATGCACTTCCCCTTTAGCATTTTATAAACCAGGACCATAAGCCCCTAGTGGAGGGCATGATCACCTTTAGGATCCTTCTGGATCTCCTTTATAGTATGATCCATAGAACAGGTGAGGTAATAGGGAAGACTAACCCTTTCTCCATGATGGAAATGGTTGAGAAGGAAGAAGTGATGCCCGTAGGCCCTAGTAAACCTACCATCTAAGGTAATGTATTCAATAGAAGTGAATAAAACAAACCTCCATGGCCTGCAAATTCTCTTTGGGGAGTGGTAGGAGTTGTCAATTTCGATCATCTTTCTCCTCTCTCCATCCATAACAGGAAACTTGTCTACTACTTTATCTGATATTCCTTTGTCCCTGTAAAATTTCATACCCTCGGTAGTCATCCCCGCGGCCTTAGCAATAACCTCTTCTTCGATATTCATCATCTGTGATCCAATCAGAAATTTTCCATTTTTCCAGTTCTTGATGAAAGAGCTAGTGATTGTGGGGGCTTTCCCACTTAGTCATTCCATGAAAACATTTAGACCCCCTTGCTAAAGGATATCCCAGACTTCTTCACTCTTTCTCTAGTCAAAGCAAGAAGCAGGTTCAAATCTGTTCTTGTTACCTCCCATTTTTCCAGCACCTTTCTTGCAATGCCTTCTCTTGTTTTGATAACTTCTCCTCTGGTTTCTATAGTTATTCCGTGAGAGCGCCTAGAATCCGTACCAAATAAAAATGATAAGACACCTATTTAAAAGTTCATTATCTTCAAGCAAGCCCTGCATCAAAAAAGGTGGAAAGGTCATTAGAAATAATGATTAAAAGTACCACGTTGCCTTGTATAGCTTCGGTCCTGATTGAGCAAGGTTTTCATTTCACTTGCAATCTCCATTTCACCATAACTAGTAATGATGTCTCCTGATTGGCAAACCAGGTTGGTTGTCCAATCAGCGCAAGAGTTGGCCTCCCTGTAAACATGTGTAAAAACACACATATCAAACTCTTCGCTGATTTTCCTAGTAGCTTTAATAGCATTACTAATTGACCAAGATGGTGGGAATTTCATATTTAAACAAATGATAATGTTTAAGGAGTCTCCTTCACACCAAACTTTAGTGCAATTGGCTTCCTTAGCAAGGATCATCCCATGATAAGCCGCCATGGCTTCGGCAACATGATTGGTCTGATTTCCTATGGGAATACATTTTATGATTTTACATATTCCCCATTCATCCCTTAGGACCACTCCACATCCTACAACCCCCAGGTTTCCCTTAGAGGCCCCGTCAAAATTGATTTTCATCCATCCCCTAGGTGGGCTGATCCATATCACTCCCTCTCTATGATTGCTCTGGATGCTCTCTTGAGCCTTTAATCTCCACTTTTTATAGATAAATTGATCCTCCTTAGTGTTAGGATTATCAATACCACCTATAATATTTATATTTTCCACTATACTTCTTCTTATTTTTTCAAACATAATTTTAGCCTTAGTAGTCTTTTCTCTGAAAACTCTATCATTTCTCTCTTTCCATAAACCCCAACACATGTGAGGTAAAGCAACTTTCCATAAGAAGGTTGTGGTTTTATTTTTTAAAGGATGATTCCATGACTTGAAAATCTCTTGAATCGAGTTGGGGAAGCTCCAACTGATATTGAATTGATCTAGACAACTTCCCCAAACATCAGCAGAGAAGGGGCAATGAAAGAGCATATGATTTATAGTCTCCTCATTCTGTTTACAAGGAATACAGAAACCAGGCATGCTAATAGCTCTTTTTCTGATATTCTCAATAGTAAGAATTTTGTCTTGAAGGGCTATCCAAAAGAAAATGTTGATCTTGGGGGTGAGGCCTTTCACCCAAGCTTTAGCCCAGCAAGGACTTTCTATGTTGTTGAATTGTTGATGATATAGAGAGGCCACTGTAAAAGTACCACTAGCTGTGAGTTTCCAAATTAAATGGTCTTCATCTTCAATCCTCACCATAGAGTTCATGACTTTATTCAAACTACCCAAAGACTGATCCACTTGAGATAAGTCTTTCCACTGTCCATCTTTCCAGTAATCCTCCACCTTGGTTCCAAATCTTTCCTTGCATTGGTTCTGATATCTGTTCCACTCAGGTTTTTCATTCAAAGGGGACTCCAAAAGCCAAGGGTCCTCCTAGAACTGAATAAGATTCCCTTTCCCCAACTTCCATTTTGTAACTTTGATAATTAAGTCTCTAGTCCTAGAGACATTTTTCCAAATATTGGATCCAACTGGGATAATCTCCGCTTTGAGGAAACTTTGAAGATTCAGACATTGGCTTTTATATTTGTTGTCCCATATTTTTTTCCACTCTCCTTGATTTCTATATCCTCTCCAAATCTACTTGGCCATGAGGTAATCATTTATGTCTCTTATTCTTCTAAGGCCTAGACCTCCTTTATTCATAGGCTTACAGACCTTCTCCCAAACAATTAAGTTCATTCTCTTCTTCTCCTCAACCCCTGTCCATAAAAAAGATCTCTGAATTTTTTCAATGGTCTCAACATACTTAGTAGGAATCCTAAACATATTGATGGCATAGAGAGGGATACTTTGAAGAGTGGTTTTTAGCAATTGAACCTTACCTGCTTGACTAAGAAGAGCTCCCTTCCATCTAGACAATTTTTTGTGGAATTTATCCACCAAGGCTCCCCAAAAGGTATCCAGAGGATCTTGGCCTAAGGGGAGCCCCAAATAAGAAGCAGGCAGACTACCAATTTGGCTGCCTAGAATGTTACTAATTTTAATCCTCCTTCTCTCCGGGGTATTGATAAAATAAAAAAAGATTTTAGACCAGTTTATAAGTTGACCAGTAGCCTCTCCATAGTTATCCAAAGCCTTTTTTAGTCTTCTAGAATCCTTCACAGTGGTTTTTCCCTTTATTATAGAATCATCAACACACTGCTAATGAGAACATATTTGATCTACTGAAGAAGGATTCAAACCACAAAACTCCCTTTTCTCAAGCAGCTTTCCAATACCTCTCCCCAAACTTTCCACCATGATGATAAAGATCACTAAAGATAGAGGGGCCCCCTGCCTAAGACCTCTTGAGGCTTTAAAGAAAGGAGAGGGGGAACCATTCATTAAAACAGAGAAAGAAGCTGAAGAGACAAGTTGCCTGATAAGGCTAAGACTTTTGGGACAAAAACCAAAAGCAAAGAGAACATCCATCATAAAATTCCAATCCACCCTATTGTAGGCTTTAGAGAGGTCAAGCTTCAGAAAAAAAACCTTCTTTTTTAGAAAAAGCCAAAGAGTGGACATTTTTCATGAACAGAGATGATAGAATCCAAAATTTGCCTTCCCAGGACAAAACCACTTTGCTGAGGCGAGATGATGGAGGGAAGAAACTTTAGAATTCTAGTGGTAAGGACCTTAGAGATTATCTTATAGAGAGAGTTGAATAAACCTATAGGTCTGAAAAGATTCATTGAATTTGCCCCCATCTTTTTGGGTATAAGAGAAATAAAAGTACCATTAACTTCTTTCAAAAGTTTGCTAGCACCAAAAAACTCTTTCACAGCTCTGGTAATATCATCTCCAATAATATGTTAGTACATTTGGAAGAAGAACATGGGAAAGTCGTTTGGACTTGGGGCCTTGTTGCCCTCAAAGGAATTAACAACTATCAGAATTTCATCATGGGAAGGGATGGCCGTCAAATGCTCATTCTGATCATCCCCCAAAATGGTAGGTCTACTGTCCAATAGTTC
Organism: Cryptomeria japonica; assembly: GCF_030272615.1. NCBI lineage: Eukaryota > Viridiplantae > Streptophyta > Pinopsida > Cupressales > Cupressaceae > Cryptomeria > Cryptomeria japonica. Next base: position 302,890,831 of record NC_081405.1, read on the forward strand.
CCTTTGGGCCTGTATATTCAAATTCTGATCCTTAGCAAGTAAGTTAGAGAAAAAATCCATAGCAACCTTGCTCATGGAATCATCATCTACAACACATCTGCCATTCACTTTAATCTAAACAATTCTATTTATGGCCTTATGTCTTAAGGTGGACATATGGAAGTATTTAGTATTCCTATCCCCCTCCTTTAATTAGACATTTCTTGATATTTGTTTCCAGTAGGTTTCCTCTTTAGCTATTATATCATGATATCTCATAAGAATAGGATCTTCAGTATCTCTAGCCATATTAGTGTAACCATTGTTCTGTATCTCATCCTAGATTTCCTTGAGCTCTAAGAGGGTTGTAGCTTTTGAGGTAAAGATGTTCCCAAAGCAATCCTTATTCCACTTCTTAACATTATCTTTAACATTCTTTAGCTTTTTGACCACTTTATACATGGCATTACCTTCAATACTGACCTGCCACCAGTCCTTAATCTTACTTTCCAGATCTGGGTGTCTAGTCCACATTTTTTCAAATCTATAAGGGAAATGTCTCCTTCTATTCTTTACTTTAGCCGTGAAGGTTATAGGGTAATGATCTGATCTTACCCTTATGTGAGAAGATAAATAACATTCATGAAGATTAAACCAATCTAAGGAAAGAAGAGCTCTATCAAGTCTAACCTTAATCAAATTCTCACCACTTCTTCTATTAGTCCAAGTGTATTTGACTCCTTGCAGCTCCAGATCATGAATGGCATTATTATTTATGAAGTACATTAGGTTCAGTCTGCTATCCAGATTAGCTTCACTCCCTCCCTTTTTCTCGTTTTCCTTCAAGGGAGTGTTGAAATCTCCCATAATTATCCAGTTGTCCTCAGCAAACCTACTTCTCAACCCAATAAGATATCTCCACATCTCACTTCTACCAGTCTTAGTGTTGGGAGCATAAACATTAGTTAGGACCCAAGTAGTGTAATTCTTAATGTGCTTAAATCTTATACAAGCCAGAATGTTGTCCTGAATCAACACGTCTCCTTCTACATTGTTTTTGTTCCAGAAGGCAATAATTCCTCCCGATGCACCTTCTGAACTACCTCCACTGACTCCTCTATTTTTTAACATATTCAAACTTTCAACTTTATCTTTTTCCATCTTAGTTTCTTGAATCAAAAAAATGTCAGGGTTTTTATCTCTAATCATATTTTTAACTAAATTATGCTTGTGAGGACTATTAAGTCCCCTAATATTCCAGGAGATGATTTTCATGGATTTTTAGAAATACCTGCCTCAAAGATGGTTCTTTGGGTATCATCTGCTAAATTCCTGCTTGTTTCCAATGATATTTTTTTGGCATTTGAGTGTCTTCCTGGAGAAGTGTGTTGCGCTCCCACATCACCAAGCCTGCTTCTTGTGTTTCTAGTCAGCATACTATTGACTAGGTTATTGTTATTCTTTTTTTTTTGCTTGTTCCTTCTTTTATCCTCTGCTACTTCTTCATCCTCCTACTTTGTTTCATTCTTCCCCAGTGCCTTTTTTATGCCCTCTTCATCTCCCCATTTTGGATCTTGTTCCTCTAAAAAGGCCAACTTTCCCTTTGCTGGGGTGGTTAGTGAAATTTCTGATAGCCCTTGGCCCAAAATGGTATCAGGTTGGGCCTCCTGGAACCAGTCTATTTCTTTATCTTGATCTTGAGATTTTGAAACAAGGTTAAACTTATCTCCTTCCTCTTTGTTATATGTGGGCTTTTTATCTTCTTTCTCTAACTCTGTCTTGTCCTCTTTCTGATCCTCTTGCTGAGTGTTGTCTTTTTCTTTGTTCTCTGAGTCCTTAACACTCTGCTCCAACATCTGAATCTTTAGTTCATTACCCACTTCACTAGTGATTTCTTCCTCCACCCGTCCTATCTGAGACTGCTTCTCCTCATTAGGATCATTGGATTCTAGGGCTTTTAGTGGGTTGTCCACTTTTTTCCAAACCTTAGTTTGGAGATGGTGTTTATCCTCTATAGTTGGACATTTTTTAGCCCAATGTCTAAATTTTTTACAATGAAAATAGGCGAAGGGGATTGTTTCATAAACAATATTCTACTTCCACTTCCCCAGTTTTGATTCTATCTCTATTTCCTCTGGCATGCTCGTATCAGGTCCAACTCCAACATAGATCCTAGCATAGATTAACCTTCTTCTAGATTTCGTGACCTAGTCAATAGCGATAAGCTCCCCAAAGGTATTGGCAATTCTTGCAAAAACATCTTCATCCCAGAATTCCATTGGGAGCCCTAGGAGCTTGACCCAAACCGGGACTTGGACCAAAAAATTCTTTCCTTTCGCTACATTAGGGTACCACTTCTGGATGTACATGATGTATTTGCCTATTGCCCAAGACCCACTACATAGAATGTTTCTTCTATCCTCATCACAAGAAAAAGAGAAGGATAGACAACCTTTGCTCATTGTTACCAAATCAACCTGACCTTTTAGGTTCCACTTTCTTTTGAAAAATCCATGAACTATTTCTATATTAGGTATAGACCTAAAAAAATTACCAATCAAAGTATTTTCCATTCTAGCAATGTTTTGATCAATGATTTGGTCTGGAACAATGATAGCAAACTTGCCCTGAGACACATTTAAGGAGTTTTTAATAGGAGGTGATGAGGACTTACCTTTAGGCTTAACCCCAAACAATGAGGACCACTTATGTGTCTGTCCATTGGGTCCCCCCTTAGGGTCCATTGATGAAAGAACCTTTTCCAGATGATCTTTACCTTCCACTATGTTCTCTGAGACACAAGTCACTCATTGTCCTTGGGCTTCTTCTGAGTTGTCATCTTCTATTTTTGAAGTTTGAACCTACCCTTTCCCACTCTCATCTGCTAACTACTCTTCACGTGGTGTTGGTCCCCCCCCTGGGTCCCCCAAATTCACAGGATCATCGGGGTCCTTACCATGTGAACCCCCTCCATCTGCTGGAATCTCTGAATCATCTACCACATGTTGTCCCGATGCCGATCGAGAACTCCCGCTCAAATTTGAATTCTAGAACCAACTGCCCTCCATTATTTGCCACCCCCTCTGTTCTTGTATGTTATTTCTTTTGAAGTGCAGGGAATAAATGATGTTGCGGTGGAAGCTCGCTTATCACACCAGTTGCAGGAAGAGATATTCTAGAAGATGACTGAAATATCGAACAACAGAAATGTTGAAAAGTGTAAGGAACGGCATAGGAGAAGCAATCACATGATACTATTGATGCCTAACTCAAGTGGACATTAGTATTGTAAATACCGCCATAGTATGTTATGAATGTGGTTCGATTTAGATCCACATTTTCTTTAGATTAACTCCAACTATCTCCTTTCTCATTTAGTTATCCACCTCTTCTCTTCGGCGTGATCATTGTTGTCTAAAGTTGATGATTTCTTTTAAAATAAGCTCTTCATCTCTTCTTAGAGGTTAGACAGAAAAATAGAGAAAGCAGAGCAGAGGATTTTCATAAGTGTTTTTGAGTTTCTTTTCATATTGAATCATTTAATGACTTCCAAAGAATGATGAATAAAAAATATGTTATTCTGAGCACTTAGAGTTGTTTTTGGGAAGCCTGGAATCACTCACCCAAGGGGCCCACTTGGTGAGTGTTCTTGTACATTTGTTAAGATTAGTTTTCTTTCCTTAGCTCCAGTAGACATTCTTGCATTGACTGTTCTTACAGCCACTGGAAATAGATCCACTGACTGTTCCTGCAACCAAACCAAAACAAAGTAATTTATGTTTATCAACATTGAACTTAGCCAGTATTGCTTCCATGAATTTATGTTAATGCAAAAATTTTCCTGTAGCCTTCCAATAGTTTCAATTCTTTCTTATCTTTTCCACATAATGTTAGTTGCTGCAATAATGCAGAGTAGTTGTCGCAGGAACTTAGTGCATATATAGTGCAGACCCATTTCAAGTATTACGTCCTTGGGTTGACAATCAAATGAATATTAGCTAAAGAAATAGTGGCTTTACCAAATGAATAGCCAAACTTTGGGTTGAGACTTCAACTAGAGTTATTATTCTTATTGTTGGGTTGAACAGTGAACACATACCGATGATTGTGCATAAGTCACTAACCATACCGGTGAACATAATGTAAACCTCCAATTAGACAAGTGTTGACATCAATGAAAAAACCAATGCAACACATGACAAAGTCATCCATAATACCAACAATCTCCCCCTTTGGCATTGATGACAACACTAGATGGAAAAACATCTAAGTGCCAAAAAAGAATGCTAAAACCAGTAAACCAATCAATCTCCCAAAGATAGATCAATACAAAGTTTTGTAATAGAAACATAATCCAAAACCAAAATACATATATCCAAAGAGTATATCTCTCCTTCAATGAATAATCTCTCCCTCAAGGAATAATGTTTTTTCATAGATATATCTCCCCCTTTGACATCAAATGCCAAAGCAGTTAAAAATTCAAAGCTTAACATTCTACTAACTACTCCCCCTGAGAAGTAGCTCTCCTCCATCAAAGCTGAAAAAAGATTTTTTTGTTAGTTCCTTCTGGTTTGATGCAAATCTTCAACATCTAAGTCTCTGTCAGTGGGGAAATTACCCCAAGCTTCTCTTTGAGATATTCAAATGTTTCCTTAGGCAAAGGCTTTGTAAAGATATCTGCAATTTTCTCTTTAGTATTCACATAAACCAATTTCACTTCATTTGCTTCAACATTGTCTTTCAAAAAATTATACTTAATAGAAACATGCTTTGTCTTAGAGTGAAATACCAGATTCTTTGATATATCAATTGCTACTGAATTATCACAATAAATGATTATAGGTTCTTTGCATTTTACCTTTATATCCTTCAACATTTGCTTAATCCATAATACCTGAGTACAATTAGTTGTTGCTGCAACACATTCTGATTTTGCTGTTGATAATGATATACAAGTTTGTTTCTTGCTTATCCATGAAATCAATCTGCTACCAAGAAAGAATGCACCACCAGTGGTACTCTTTTTGTCATCTACATCACCTACCCAATTTGCATCAGTGTATGCACATAAATCAAAATTTTCATCTTTAGGATACCATAAACCAAGATTTGTTGTGCCTTGTAGGTACAAGAAAATCCTTTTTACTATTGATTCATGATTTTCTTTAGGATTGCTTTGAAATCTTGAAACAATACATACTACATTCATTATATTAGGTCTTGTTTGTGTCAAATACAGTAAACTTCCAATCATAGATTTATACCTTGTCGGATTAATAGGAGCTAAATCATCATTCAATGTCAATTTATCAGTTGTATTCATGGGAGTACTTACCAGTTTGGAATTTTCCATACCAAATTTATTCAAAAGTTCCTTCAAGTACTTAGTTTGACATATGAATATACCTTTATCTATTTGCGAAATATGCAAACATAAAAAGAATTTTATCTCTCCAATCATAGACATTTCAAATTCTTTTTGCATCTGATTAGCAAAGTCGTTACATAATCCATCTTCACCTCCAAAAATGATATCATCTACAAAGACTTCAATAACCAAAATATCATCATTGGTAACTTTGTAATAAAAATTTTTGTCAGCATTACCTTTTGTGTAGCCAAGCTTCAAAAGATATTTATCCAATCTAGCATACCAAGCTCTAGGAGCTTTCTTTAATCCAAATAAAGCTTTCCTTAACCTACAAACGATATCCTTATTATCTGTTAAAGAAAATCCATCAAACTGTTCAATGTAAACTTCCTCCTCAAGATCTCCATTCAAAAATGCACATTTTACATCCATTTGATAAAATTTATAGTTCTCATATGCTGCAAATGCAAGAGATAGTCTAACTGCCTCAATTCTAGCTACTGGTGCAAAGGTTCATTATAATCTATTCCTTCTTTCTGTGAATAACCTTTAAAAACAAATCTTTCTTTGTTTGTGATAAATCCTCCATCTTCATTAAGTTTATTCCTAAATACCCATTTAGTTCCAATTACATTTTTGTCTTTAGGCTGGGGAACCAATGTCCAAGAATTATTCTTTTCAATTTGTTCTAATTCATCTTCCATTGCTTTTATCCAATGTTCATCCTTACATGCTTCAATAACAGACACTGGTTCAATTTGAGAAATTAAACATACCTCTTCATTTTCCAGTCTTCCTCTAGTCATAACACCTTGATTCTTGTTCCCAATTATCTGATTCTCTGAATGATTCAATCCTACATACCTGGGTTTGTTCTGATTTGTTGGGAAAAATGGTGTCTCAACCTTGCATTTATGCGAGGTTACTATTTATAGTAAGTTTTCATTTGAGCACGAAATGGTGCGAAACTCTCCCTAAAGCTTCTGGTTGGCTAGATAAGCATTCCGGTAAAGTTGCGTCGCAAGGTCACAACTAGTTTTGAAGATATTAAAGTTTTCGTCTTGGAGGGGTGCAATAAAATATTTAAACTTAATTTTGGGGACTTTAGAGGCTCCGAAACGCCCTGAAAAGTGGCCGTAACGGCAAATCCGGTTATGAGGTGATAGAGCACTTCGCGAGCTTTCCGGCGCTTCAAACGGTTCGTCAATCGGACACCCGGTTCTCAAGTTATGGCCTCCGGAAGTTTGTACTCCTGAAATAGGAAAAATAATTTGTATTGGATACATAAATGAGCTGTAAAAGGGAGCGACACATGTTGATGTGTGCTTTAACATGTCATAGGGCATCTAGAAGGGAGATAAGGTCGGCTACACCTTATTGGGTGGTTTTAGCCCATGGTTTTGTAATACCGTTTGACGGTTTCTTGTATTGTATCTCCTATTTATGAGGTGTGTGAGATAGAGGTTGTGTGTAAGAGTCCTATGGCTATTGAGTTGCCTCTGAATCTCTGATTAGTGCTACTCCTGCGAAGAGCTTGCTCTGCAAGTATGTTGTAATCTGTTTTTGATTGCTGAATAAAATATTGAGCTGCTTTTGGAGGGTGGGGTTTTTCTCCCGAAAGGGTTTTCCCCACGTAAATCACTGTGTTGTGGTATGAATGCTATTATATCTATTTCTATTTTCTATAACTGTTGTAATGATCTGAAAAAGTTTTGCATTACCCTCCTCTCAAGGTTAGTGTAGGAAGTTGTTTCCGCTACTTAACTTCCTTACATGATTAACATTCACATGTTGTTGTTCTTCAGTCACTGTTGAGTTTTCTGATGATGTCGGTGTGACTGGTCTTCATTCTATACCAATGGAGTCTATGTCGGTTCATTTATAATCATTTCAACTGTCTATTCCATAGATCTTTAATCTCCTATAAAGTGTTCATCTATCTTCACATTAGTACTCTTAATGATTTTCTGTAACCTTTTATTATAACATCTATATGCCTTACTTTTAGATGAGTAACCAAGAAATATTCCTTCATCACTTCTAGGATCAAGCTTGCCAATATACTCATCTCTTCTACTATAACATTTGCTTCCAAATATTCTGAAGTGTTTAAGAGTAGGAATATGACCAAACTATAGTTCATAAGGGGTCTTACCGGTTTCACTTTTGATGTGAACTCTGTTGAAAGTATAAATCATTGTATTCATTGCTTCTCTCCAGCACACATAAGGTAGATTTGATCCATTAACATTATTCTTGCTGCATCCAGAATAGTTACGTTCTTCCTTTCTACAACTCCATTCTACTGGGGTGTCTGGGGTGCTGATAATTGTCTTTTGATTCCATTCACTTCATAGAGTGCATTAAATTACCTTGATGTAAATTCTCCTCCTTGATCTAATCTTAAACATTTGATTTTCTTTTCAACTTCATTCTCTACCATTGCCATGAATATCTTGAATCTTCCAAAAGCTTTTGATTTCTCTTTGAGAAAAGTAACCCAACACATTGTAGAATAATCATCAATTATTAGCATAAAGTATCTATCTCCTTGTAGACTTCTTGTTCTTGTAGGACCACACAAATCAGTATGAATTAAATCAAGAATATTATTTGATTTAGCAATAATGCTCTTAAATGTTGTTCTAACTTTCTTTCCCATTTGAAATTCCTTACATACCGGATTATGAGGTTTCACAATCTTAGGTAAATCCCTTACCATCTTAGTTGAAATGATCTTTATAATGCAATCAAAATTCACATGACAGAGTCTTTTATGCCATAACCAACTTTCATGAATATGTGGAATCAAACATGTTTTATCATTAGTATTCAAGTGAAAGATATTACCTTTAGTCTGATTATCAGTTGCAATCTCCAATCCAGTTTTGTTTATGATTTTGCATTTCCCATTCTTGAACTATAACTGAAATCCTTTTTCCACTAACTGACCAACACTCAAAAGATTATGCTTTAAACCTTCTACATAATAAACATTGTCACTATTGTGCTTACCATCCAAAGGTAAAGTGCCTTTTCCTTTGATTAAACAAGCTTTATCATCTCCAAACCTTACTCAACCTCCATGAATTTCTTGAAATGATAAGAATTTGCTTTTATCACCAGTCATATGATGTGAGCATCCAAAATCTATAATCCAATCATCTTTTTCTTCAATTTTTGCTGCCAGTGCCTGCTCTACCAGTTTGAAAATAGGTTTTGGTTGATCTTCCTTTATTGCAACAAAATCCCATCCGTTATCTATTGGATCTTCATCTGAGTCAACTGTAACACCTTCATCTGCATAGTATCATGACTTATATCTATTTTTCTTGAATCTATATCTCTAATATTCGGGGTTAGGCTTATATGATCTTTTTGCTTCTTCCCTTAATCTTGCATGTCTATCAAGACATCTAGATGCCATATGACCAACTTTATTGCAATTAAAACATTTGAAAGGTGCTTTACCTTCATTCTTACTTCCTATTGGACCTTTAGGCACTTTCCTTGCAAATAGTGCTTCAAGTTCTTTTGCATAAAGTGCTTTCTAATCAATTTTTTCAGATGATAATGATGCTTTGAAAGATAACTCAGTCTTTATAGTAGCAACAGGACCAAATTCCTCAAGTTAAAATGCTAAAAGTTTTCCAACCAAAGCATCTCTAGAAACTAAAGTATTAGGCATTATTCTCATTCATTAATAGTAGTTACTTTCATTTTGTAAGCCGGTGGCAATGCTCTTAAAACTTTAGATACAATTTCATCTTCACTTAAGGATCCTCCATAACATTGTATTCCTAAAACAATTTCATTAACTCTTTAAATAAAAGTAGAAATTCTTCCATCTTCTTCCATTTTTAGATTTTCATACCTAACCCGGTAACATTCCAGTTTTGCAATTTTGATAGTGGCATCTCCTTCATTCAGTGTCTTTGGCTTATCCCATATAGATTTAGCAGTAGATCGGTCTAATAATCCCATGATTTTCTAATCTGATAATGCACTCAAAAGTTCTTCTTTTTCTTTGCAATCATTGTCCATGTCATTAGCCAATGTTGGTGGATGAGGTTGATTCAGAATAGGAGAAACATAGCCATTTTTTATAACATCCCATATATCTCTTCCAATGCAGTTCAGATGTGTTTCCATTCTAATCTTCCATATGCCATAGTTAGTTCCATCAAGCTTCAGACTATCCTTCCTAAAAATATTTGTTGCCATAGGATCTCCTCAAGCTATTAGACTTCTGCAAAAAGAGGACTAAGCTTTGATACCACTTGTTAGGTCCTGGGAAGGACAACTGAGAGGGGGAGTGAATCAGTTGTGAACCAGTTGTCAATAAATTGTAATCCAAATGCAAGTTATTCCAATTTAACCTTAATGCTGGTAAACCAAACTTAAGTGCTAGTAAAATAGATTAACAGATATAGTAGAAAGGCCAACTGCCTAGAGCTCACTGCTCAATCACAAATTAGGAGTCACACTGACTACACAATTGGATGGTTAAATCCAATGATAATATACTGCTCAAAATAACATCTGCAATGTTGGATTCGGTACCAATTAAGCTCTGAACATGAGTGTCAAAACACCTTCATAACCTTCCTTCAACCTTCAAATATTGTCTATGTGATTCACACAAGGATCTGCTTATTTTCGCTCTTCAATATCCACACAAACTCATGATATGACGATCTTCAATAAGACCTTACAATCATATATACAAAACCTAAGACCAAATGAATAGGTCGGCTCACTAAAGATATTACATTTAAATCAATTACAAATAAGTCTTGATGCGATACAACATGTCAGCTCAATACATTTACCACAATAACCAATCGATAAACAATTTTCATAATGTGTCGTGCTGATCTAGAGTAGATAACATGTACTGGTCCATAACCTAGACTTATTTGCTAGTATAAGGAAATCTCAACCCAATTAGACCAATAAGAAAATACTAAATCCAAACTTCCAATCCATGTCTTCAACATAACCAAATGATCTCCAAGTTATCATCGCTACCGGTGAACAATATAACCTGCTGGTGAACACATACTGGTGACTATGCATAAGTCACTAACCATATCGGTGAACATAATGTAAACCTCCAATAAGACAAGTGCTGACATCAATGACAAAACCAAGGCAACACATGACAAAGTCAACCATAATACCAACAGAGGGAATTAAATTGCCAACTGATTTTGACATATCATTTCTTACTATTAAGGACAAACCGAGAGCTAGTTAATCTAAACCTATAAGAAAAAAAAATGAGGAGAGGATAAAGATCACATATCTTCCTACTTGCAACCAGGATACAAGAGATCTATGGAAACATTGAAACCTATGCCTATTAATGATCCCATTTTGAATGATTTGAGAGCATTGAGACATGAATTAGACACTCTCAAGAATAAGAAGGCATCGTCACACAAGTTTTTCATTGAGGACATATATCCCTATCCTTTTGATCCAAGCATTCTGATGTCACCTTTTCCTAGTCATTGGGAAATACCAAAATGGGATAAGTATAGAGGAAAAGGAGACCGTAAAGATCACTTGAGAGAATTTTGTGTTACCACCTTAGAATTTGCAGTGGATGAAACATACCTTATGAGACTATTTTCTCGTAGTATTGGAAGAAGCACTATGGAATGGTTCTCTAGATTACCTCCAGCTATCAAATCTTTCCAGTAATTGGCCGATGAGTTTGTCTTACACTATGCTTACAACTGCAAACATGAGGTGACCATGATGGACCTCTTCAACACAAAACAAAAACAAGGAGAATCCTTTGTATCATTTTTGAAAAGATGGAGAAATATGACAAAAAGAGAACCTTATGACATTCCTAATAAGCCACTTGTCGACCTCTTTTATCACAATTTAAACAAGGAAATTGGAAGAGAACTTCATCTCAAGTGTTTGGACACCTTTGATGAGGTCATAGACATCAGATTCTGCATTGAACAAACCCTTATTGATGATGGTACTATAAAGTTAAATGATGATAAAGATAAAAAATGATCAAGTTCAAACCACAAAACACCCTTTTGGGCTAAGAACAAGAATGTGGTTAATGACGGAGTTGTTGATGTGAAAAATGCTAAAACATCATCGCCTATTTACAATCTTAAGGGTTCATCCTTAGACAAAGGAAAAGAGAAACAAAGAAGCTTCCCTAAATGAAATTTCACACCATTGGGACAAACACTCAAGTTAAAATTGAATGAACTCCTTGAAAACAATCTTATAACATTGCCAAAGATAAGAGAATACAATCCTTAAGTTAAACCCCCATGGTGGAATGATAATCACTTTTGCGACTACCATAGACACAAGGGTCATAAGACTAATAGTTCCAATAAACTTTGACATGTCATCCAAGACCTTCTTGATGAGGGAAAGATTTTAGTTGATGGACATACTCCTTCTAGTAACTTTGATCTTGAGATATTAAAGAATCCTTTCCCTAAGCATGAAAAAGATAAAGGAAAGGCCTCAAAATCCAGTGACAACGTGAATTATACCAATGCTAAATATGATTATACCATAAACAACATCAGTGAGGTTGATAATCATGTGAATACCTTCATCATAAAGGGCAAAGAAATTAAATGTAATGTTACTACTCGCAGAGGCACATTTATCCTTAGAGGCCCTGATTCTAAACTTGTTGCACAATCTTCACAATACAACCTTATAGAGAATTTAGGGAAAATGCCCACTGTTGCTACGCTTATCCCCTCAACATAAAGCTATCCTTGATAAAGAACTCGCTACCACTACCATGCCTACAAACCTACATGTAGATCAATTTCAAGCTATGGTGGGACATATCACCTCCCCTCATATTCTTACTTTTACTGAGAATGATGATTTATCCATGCAACAACCACATAATGCACCCCTACATATTGAGGTCCTTATCCATAGAGTTAAGAGCTTGGGTTCAATGAAAATGTAGTTGATCCAAAGAAAAAGATTACGATAAAGGCATTTGATGAAGAGGAACCCTCATCCAAGGGATCAGTTACATTGCCTATCAAAGTGAGACCTATGGTGAAGGATGTGGTTTTCCAAGTCCTTGATCTCCCCTTGACCTATAACATTCTCCTTAGAAGGCCCTAGATCCATGCAATGCAAGCTATACCTTATACCTATTATCAATGTATCAATTTTTTGCACAATGGTGTCAAAGTAACAATACCAACATATCCAAATCCTTTTATGTATTGCAACAAAATGAGTTCTAAGACTGAATCCATCATTCCTAGCAATCATGAAGCGCCTCCTTCTCAAGCGTATGTTGACCCTGAGTCTTTGAAAGCATCCACATCCAAATCTAATGAATCTGAGATCAAAATATAGGTGAAAGAACATGAAGTGGGAGAATATTTTATGAGTTGTGCTCTTTGAATTGAAAAGTCACTAGAATCTCCTCACACTTATGGTAAACCACAAGTGAAATGGAAGAACAAGATAATTCAGAATGAAGTGACTAAGAAAGATAATTTAGAATGTCAAGGAATTGGGTACAAATCACCTGATGTTGTGGCTACTAATCCTAAATGTAAATCTTCTCTAGAGGTGCAAGCGACTCTTGGTATCAATAGTCCTAAGAGTGGTTCCAACATAGAATCCATTGAATATATCACCAACCCTTTTAAGAACTCACATCACATTACCATCTCAAACACTCCTTTGATTTCCTCTCCTCTCCTAGACTTGGATCACCAAGAATTAAAAAAGCCCTTAGTCATCGAAGATCAAGAAACAAGTTGTGAAAAGAAAAATTCAAAAGTCAAAAATAAGAAAAAGTCTTCTAGTCCAAATCAAAATCAAAAGCTATTGGACTCTACAAAAAGAAAAGTAAACAATAAAAATCCTATGAAAAAAGAAAACGTGAATTGATCTCCCCTTGTGCTACAATAACTAGGGGCAAAAGTTCTAAAATTTCAAGTCAAAAGGCATACTTGTTGATCCTAAGTCTCCATCATGCCATGCTTCTTTCACTTCTTTTTGCAATCATAAGCCCTCATTCCACATTCATTTATTCCATACATCCATTCCCTCTTGGAGATATGTCACATCAATAGACCTTTTACAAACTTTCCTCAAATGGATTTTCTATCAGAGTTAGCCAAGCCTCTTTAGTCGATACACATATGGGCTTATGTGGGGCACACATTAGTAATTCTACCCTAGTTTCTTTATCAAGGAAGGAAAAAGACAGATATTGTTGTCAATTGAAACTCATCTTGTGGCTTCTGATGGTTGATTATTAGTTTAGGGGTGTCATTGATGGAAAATATTCATTAGATTCCCATCCGGTAATCATGGATCTTGATTTCTAGAAGAGGATGTCAACCAGTAGCTAGTCAACTAGTATTTCAGGTTGAACAAAGTAGTTTTGGTATGGAAGCTTTTCAGTGATTGCGGAGTCACGAATCATGTATGGGATGATTGGGCTAACATAGAGACATCATTTTATTTTTGTTCTGGTGATCCGCATTTATCTTTGGTGATCTGGTCAAGCCGATATGTGACTACACGTACATTAGCAGGCCAACATGGAAAATGATCTATTTTGTGATTGTGGATATATAAGAATGGTATAGATGATATTTTTGGTGAATCATATGATTGTATGTGAGTGAGTGGTGATCGAGAATCTATTTTGATGCTATTTCATGTGCACATTCTTGATCCAGTAGCTGACTAGGACAGAGAACAAGGAATAACAGAGCAGAACAATGGAGGTGATACAATCAATGTATTTGGCACTTAACTAAAACTCATCCAAGAATTGTAGATGCTATTTTGGAGTTTATTTTGTTGTAATTCATCATTGTAATTAATCAGTAAGGCAGTGAGCCTTCCGAGGTTGTATCCCTTATTGTATTTGAGTAGTGAGCTCTAGGTAGTGTGCCTGAATACCTATGCATTCCCCATATTGTAATATTGTTTTTCTACTGGTCATAGTAAAATAATATTGTGGGTTCAAATCCCACCATGGTTTTTCCCATGTTTCCATGTAAAAATACGGTGTTATGATTTGGTGGTTGATTGTTTTATGTTCTTGCATTTTAGTTTCATGTTTGGGCTTCTGGTGGTTTAAAATTAAGTCTAAAAATTTGTTAATGAGTAGATCACTGATTCACCCCCCTCTTAGTGATCCCTGATTCCAACAATTGGTATCAGAGTTAGGTTCCTCTGAGGAAGCTTAATCACTTGAGGAAGGTCCGGGAGATTGACTCAATGGATTCTGATTTTCAAAGACAACTCAGTGTGGCACTTGAGGATCTTGATGCAAAAAGAAATGAGATCATTTCCTTGAAAAGAAACCTAAATGTTATTGATGAACTAATTAACAACTTAAAGAATCAAGTGAACACTTCAAGAGACAAGAGGAAGGAGTTGGTGGACAAGATGAAGGAGAAAGAAGACCAAATCATGGAAAATCAGAGTAAAGATTAATGAAGTTGACAAGCTTGAGAGAGAGAATGTTGCCTTGAATAATGAGATGCAATCCATTGTGATGAGGATGGCTAAGGTGATTGAGGATCGGAAGAAAAATGAAGATAATCTAACTCAATAATTTGAAGAAAGAGTTGATGAATGCTTCAGGCTTACCTATGAGAATGATTAGTTGAAGCTTGAGTTGACACAGTCAAGGAATAATGATCAAGAACTTGAAAGACAAATTGGTGCCTTAAGGGATGAACTTGCTACTGCTAATGAGTACAAAGAAAAATTCAAAGGTAGCTCACCAAGGCTTGATGAGATGCTAGAAAGTTAGAGACATGGAAAGGAAATGTGAGGACTTTGATTTGAGAAAGGTGAATCCTCCCATAAGACAACCTAATGCTCATAAATTCAATGGTAGATGCTTTACTTGCAATAAATTTGGTCATATAGTAAATCAATGCAAAAGTAGGATGAATAATGGAATGAACAACATGAATAATGTTCCTACCTTTACCGTTCGGTGTTTCATATGCAATAATTTTGGTCACAAGTCAAATATGTGTAGAGCAGTAATGAATAACTTCCAAAAGAAGAGGTTATATGCTTGTGGAATGTTTGGACATATCTCTAACCAATACAGGATGAGACCAAATCAGATGAACTTCAAACCTATGGAGAGAAATGTTGTTTGTCATGCATGCAACAAAACCGATCACATTGCAAATTACTGCAGAAGCAAGAATAGTAGTCCAGTAGACAAGAACAAATCAGATGAGAAGGGAAAGGAAAAGGTAGAAGAGATTAAAGACAAGCATGAGATGTGGGTCAGAAAAGATGAATCTAAAGCAAACAATGGATCTGCACCCGAATCCGGTGTAGGATCTTCATCTGGTAACTAGGGCTTTATGCCTTAGGGGAACTTTTCATGTAGATTTTAAGAACCCCCTCTTCAGTGATCTACAATCAATTCTAGAAGGTTGCAGAAGGCTTAAATCTTATATGCAGATGTTATCCAGAAGTTTCAAAGATGATTTGATGCTCCAGTAAGAAACTCCATGAAAATTAAGGTAACCGGTTGCAACATTTATTGCAATGAAGAATTAGGTTTTTGAAAGTTAAAAGGGAATTTCAAATCTTCATTCATCACAATGCGATCAAGGGAATAGTGCAAAGAAGGAGAGTGAAGCAATTTGGTAATCTCAATAGTGATTTCAACAATCCTAAAGAGAATTCCAACGCCCGGTTGCTAATCAAGGTATTTATATGTTCCAGACTATCAATTTCCACAAACCCTAAGTTCGAATTGGCTTCAGCTTCTAGAATTTCTACCCCATTGGTTGTCAAGATTAAGGATAGAGCCAGACCTATTTTCAAGAAACACCCTTTCAAGTCTATTGAAGATGATCCAAAAAGTGCATTTTCCTCTATACCCTATGACGTCCATCACAATGAGGATATTAGGGCATACATCCATTGTGATCTTGAGGAGATTGGCAATGCTGATATGTTGAACTTGTATAACAAACATTTGGTGGACAGTTTGGGAAACCTCAAACTAGAATATAAGGTTCTTCAAGGCAAGGTTTTTTCGTAGTTCATCCATTTTCCATTGTGTGGTGAAGTAGAGAGTATCTGGTATATTCTTAGTTGAGTTCATAATGAGTTAATATGGCTTGATAGGCCTCACAAGATCACTAAACAGGCAATTCGAGCTGTGACATGCCTTAATGAAACTAGTGAAGTACCTGGTCTAAGAAAAGTGTCGAATAACATAGTGATAGCAACTACTGGTTCCAAGTTCGACAACAAAGTGATGACCATAAATGATTTTCTGGAGCATGATGTGAAGTTTGCATCAATGGTGGTCGGATACAAAGTTTACCAATCAAGCAGACACAACTCTGTCTTCAGAATTGTCATATATACAACATATCTGATGCTCAAGAATGACATGAGGTATGATCTATGTACAGTCCTTCTAAAGGATATGATAAGTAAATTGAAGAAGATTAAGAAAGACAAGAAGCACACTTTTAAATATGAAACTCTTCTTATTTGCTTGGCCTTATATTTCTTGAATGAGATACCCAGTGTAAAAGGAAAGTTCCAATGGGCTTATGATAGACCAGTGGCAATGCAAATCAAAGAGGGATTGTGGGGAATAGTAGATGCCACAATAAGAATATCTTCTCTATAGGGTTATTTCAAATCTTTCCAAGCTGCAATGAAGAATAGAGAAAGAATTCCTAAGGAGATTGTGGAGAAGTATAAGTAAACTATTTGCTTCATGGTTGATAAAGATCAATGTCAAATGCAAGTCATGGAGCCTAGGACAATTTGGATCATACCCATGGGTTATGAAGTTGACTCTATCATACTTGAGGCATATGCTCAACAATTATTGAGCCAACCAATGGATCCAAAAGAAGAAAGATTTGGAACATTCAAGGAGAATTACCTTGAATTGCCTCTAATGAGGAAGCAGGAAAGGCCAAGAAGAAATGTGAATTTGTTAGATTGGTTAGGAAGCCGTAGTTTGGTGGATCCTAGTAAAGAAAGAAAGCCAAATCAGACCTAGGTCCTACCAGAAGACTCAAAAGAGGAAGACAAGTCAGAAGTCAACTTGACAAAGACCTTGAGTCTAGTGACCTAAAGGTAAATACACAATTGTTCCTCCATTGTCAACAGACCAACTAATAGATGAAATAATAGTTGATGGAAACTTGAAGAATCTTGGAGCCTATTATGAGAATCTAGATGAAGGAGATGAGAGAAAAGTAGAAGAATTTGTTTCATACTTGCACAATTTTAGTAAAACATTGATTGACCTAGAGAAGAGTATTCCTAAAAACCTATACAATGTTATTGATGCAAGGAGATTGACTGCTAGCAATGCAGATAAGGAAATAAAAGAAAGAGAGTTGATAAATGTTTGCACCTGTATCACCCGAGATGAAGTAAAAAGACTCATTGAGGAAGCTATAAGAAAGAATTTAGAAGAAAAAATAGGTTAAACAGGTTAATGATTCGGAACATGGAAGAGATAAGGAAGGAGATATAAGATATATGGAGAAAAATAATTGTTAATGACCCCTTGTACAAAGATGCATTTAATTCTTCTCAGCTGGAAGAAAAAGGAGGTGTTTCCGGTGATCATAAGGATGAAACTCAAACTAAGGGACATCTTAAAGACCAAGGTAACACAACTTTTGATGCTGAGACCAGTGATAATCCTCTGGTGATAGATAGTTTAGCAGCCCTTGAGATCCAAAAGGATGATACTGCACCAATTGGCAACACCAATGAACAAGATAAAGGGGATGGAGAAGAGTAAAAGGAAGCTGAGAGTGCAAAGGTAAAGGATACTGAGGCAGACAAGGGAAAAGGAGTTGTTGATCCAGAAATTGACACTCCTATAGTCACAAGGACCCCACCTCAGAACTCCATCAATATTGATGGTCCACTGAACCTTGGGAAAATGTCTCCTTCTTAGAAGCTAATGCTTGCAGCTGTTGTTCAAGCCTAGGCCAGCTAGGATATGGTAAAGTCTAAATCAGAAGATAAAAAGCTCATTTTGATGTATGTCAATGTTTTGGAGAAGGTGGCTTTGAATGTCCAGTTAGATTCCAATGCTAGCCCCTCTAGTAAATTGTTACAGTTGATTAGTAGTGTAAATACCAGTTTTGATTCTTTAGAGAAGTCTACTACTAAGTGAGTATTCGATAGATTTAAGGAAGTAAGAAAGCAAACATTCTGGAAGTTGATTGAAGATGATAGAGTGGGATTCAATAAAGGTCTGCAGATTATTTTAGATGCCTTGACAAAAGGTGGTAAATTGTATTAGTCTTGTCTAATTTTTCCCAAATTCAATGTAGATATAGAAAAGCAAACAAGTGTTTTCCAGGGAAAACTTGCTAGTATTTCACAGTCCTTTGATCCCAGCGTAGCTCCAACCAATAGTGTTGAAGGACATATTTTGGCTCTAAATGATCAGATCTCAAGCCTCAATGCAGACAAGGACAAAATTTTGAGGAGATTTAGTGAACTCTAGAACTTGATTGCCCCCCAGTTGGACACCATGTTAAGCAATAAGGTAGACTGTATGAAGGCAATGGCTCAACCTGTGTCATCTAATCTGAAGGAAGTTGAGATTCATGCAACTGTATTTAGTGTATTCATTATAGTTTTGGATAATTTTAAGAGTAGGTGGGACACTCACCTAGGATCTTTGAAGACCATTTTTGCTGACATCTTCAAGTATTTGTAAAATCTCTGGCAAGTATCTCTGTATATAAATTTTGGACAACACCCCATCTTTGGTACTATTGTCAAAGGGGGAGAGAAAAGGTAAAAAATGTATTGTATAGAAGCCTGGTATAGTATAGAAGGCTGTAAATGCAAGTTTAAAAATTCTTTGTCTAAGGGGGAGCCTTAGAAATTCTTTTGATCTAGTGTATAGTTTACAACACTTAGCCATTTTTCATGAGTGTTGCGATCAATGCCAAAGGGGGAGATTATTGGCAATTGACACTCACCTATTGGCTTTCGATGGTTTATTATTGTTTTAGGGTTGTCATTGTTTAGTATAGAGAACAGGGGCAAAACAACATAGGTGATACAGTCAATGTATTTGGCATTTAACTAGAACTCATCCGAGCATTGTAGATGCTATTTTGGAGTTTATTTTGTTGTAATTTGTCATTGTAATTAATCAGTAAGGCAGTGAGCCTTTCGGGGTTGTAGCCCTTAATATTTTATTTGAGCAGTGAGTTCTAGGTAGTGTGCCTGAATGCCTCTACATTCCCCATATTATAATATTGTTTTTCTACTGGCCATAGTAGAATAATATTGTGGTTTCAAATCCCACCGTGGCTTTTCTTATTTGGATTTCCATGTAAAAATCTGGTGTTATGATTTTGTGGTTGATTGTTCTATGTTCCTGCATTTCAGTTTCATGTTTGTGCTTCCGATGGTTTAAAGTTAAGTCTGTAAATTTGTTAACCGGTAGATCATTGATTCACCCCCCCCCCCCCTCAATGATCCCTGATTCCAACAAATACATATCATCTAGCCAGATATCGAGTTTCTCACCAAGATCAAGAAGAGAAAAGGGGCAAATTTGAACTTAACTAGGT
Source organism: Cryptomeria japonica (assembly GCF_030272615.1). NCBI lineage: Eukaryota > Viridiplantae > Streptophyta > Pinopsida > Cupressales > Cupressaceae > Cryptomeria > Cryptomeria japonica. The sequence goes on from NC_081405.1 coordinate 302,910,802, forward strand.
AGGACCAAAATTCATTACTATTGTGAATGGATCAAGAGCATATCAACTGGTTACTCCCAAGGGTGAACCACTTGAATATCCAATCAATATCATTCACCTTCGCAAGTTCTACACCTGAGCATTTTAGAGAGATTCTTTAAAAGATCCTGAAAAAAGATTAGAAAAAAGAGAAAAAGATCTTGAAAAAAGTACAAAAAAATATTGTGAAAAAAGTACAAAAAAATGAGAAAAAGATCCTAAAAAAATCATCGCTTTTGTGAAAACCTGGCAAACAGGCACCTTGTGACACCAAAAAAGTGGAAAATAAAAAAAGTAAAGAAAAATAAATTTGTCCACTAGTGGAAACTTGGCAAACAAGCAGCTTGGGCAAGTACCATGGTGAAAACTGGGCAACCAATGTCATGTGTAGATATTTTTCTCCTCTTTCCTTCAATACTCTACTTGTGTTAGATAGTTCAAATAACCGGAAGACAACTAAGAGGGGGGGTGAATCAGTTGTCACAAATTACCAGAACATTTAGCACTTAAAACTTTAATATCGGATCCCAAAAAATTAATACTAGAATGCTTAAACCAAAACTAGAATAGCAGTTAAACCAATTAAGCATAAACAATAATCACAGAATAAATACCATCCATATGACACCAAGATTTATACGTGGAAAACCTGGTAAAGGGAAAAACCATGGTGGGAATCCTACCCACAATCAGATAATACTTCTGCAGTAAGTATGTGATTACAATTGAGGGGCCTGCACTTGTAGGAAGGCCAACAACCTAGAGCACACTGCTCATCATAAAAGGAGCCTCACTGACTACATAAAAATTCAGACAACAATCCGGAAGAATGAATGAACTGCAATGATAGCATCTCCTATGCCTGAGTACAATTCTAGTTAAGATCAATACCAGAGGACTAAATCCTCTTACATAAACCCAACTCGATCTCCAATAATTGACCAAATCCTCTACCTGAATGATTATTACATTATTCGCATAGATAATCTTATAAAACCATAACCCACACATGATCTACAATGAGATCTTACATCTATATATACAAACCCTCAACCATAAACAATTAGGTTGGCCACCAGACAATAAACCAATTACATAATTACAGAACATGTTATCCTTAGACCAAATAAATAATATCCAACACATAAGACATCCTAGAAACACATCAAGAGGACCAATCCACACGTTACATTAAGCCAGACCATAACCTAGATATACCGAGACCCAATTTAGGTCTACACACACTAAAGAAATGATCCCAATCCACCAAGTCTCGAACATGATCACCATCAACATCCTGAAACTTCATCAGAAGCTGCACCAACACCACTTATGCGTATCATCAAAGATCTTCATCAAATCTCTGCTATTGAAACCCTCGCCAGAACCACAAACCAAGCTTCCAAGTAGTCAAGATAGAATCCGATCACCATACCAAAACCAACTGACTGAATATGCACACGAGTAAGCCAATTCCATAACCAAATCATACCAGAGCATACCGGATCATGTCGGATACAATCCAACCAGAAACCACTCAACCTACTGGGACTAGAAGGGTGTCCATAAAGCATCCAAAACAACTAGTGTTGACATCAATGCTACACATAATCAATTCATCCAAATGGCCAACAACTTGATCATGCCTTATCCGTATCTGACCTCCCATTCCATAATAGCCTTCCCACCCCCATCATAGCTTGTGGATTATTTTGCATAACCTATGAGCATGTTGCTCCTGCATAATAAGCTAGTCTTATCCCTCACTAGGGCATCTCCTCAACCTTAATGGTGGGTTGGGATAGTTGGCATCTCATGGTCAGAGGAACTATCTTCTAAAATGTCTTGAAAAAATCATTAAAATCATAAAATGTCCTAAGAAAATCCTAAGAATCATAAAATGTCCTGAAAAAATCATAAAAATCATAAATTGTCCTCGAAAAATCTTAAAAATCATAAAATGCCCTATACAATCATAAAAATCATTAAATGTCCTGAAAAATCATAAAAAAATCATAAAATGTCTTAAAAAAATCCTTAAAATCATTTTTTTTTTTGAAAAAACCCCTAAAAAATTTAAACATTTATAAAACCCTACAAAATCATAAAAATCCAAAAACATGTAATAAACATTGCAATGATAGGAACACTTCGGACAAGCGTGCAACTTTACACTTCAACGAACACATGACATGACGAGATTACAATTGAGCAAACATAACAACATCTGATAGACTTATTAAAACCAAAACCTTTAACTGTGAATAAAAATCATTCGGCAAGAAACATATTGTTTGTTTGTTTTCTTATTTTCTTTTGATTGTTTCTGATTTTCTTTTTTGGTGACATGTCTTTTATCTTTTCTGGGATGTCTCTGACTAGAGATTTTATCTCTAGGATGTCTTTGATTAGAAAGGTGAGGATGGGGCATGTTCACTTGTTTGTTGCTTGTAGATTCTTCCTTAGTAATATGATGACTCGTCTTAGGACATGATCATCTAAGATCATCAAGAACATAATAGTCTGATGCAAACTAAGGCAATCCTTCTTGTTAGATGTGTTTTCTTTCACGCAATTGGTATGATGATTCATTTGGGTCTTATTCGTATCTAGATGAGTTTAATCCTATTGTCATAAATAAGCTCGATGATGATATAAGCACTTAAAAAGCATAAGAATTCTCATCACTTTCATATCCTCTTTCTCATCACTCATTCTTCTTTCTCATCACTTTTCTCTTTTCATCACCCTTTTCATCTCTCTTTTTCATCATTTCTCTCTTAATCTTCTTCATTCTTTTCAATGCAGCTACATCAATCAAATGATTTATCCAAATGATGCATGTCTCTTACTATTTATCAATCGCTCTATCAATCAATAAAATGGCTTCTTGAATCTCCATGCCCTTGAATCAATCAATCAATCAATCATTGGATCACCTTATCTCGCACTATCATCAATCCTTATCAACTTAATTAGCTCCATCAGCTTAATCAACTTATCAACCTGACTATACTATTCATTTCCATCAATTATTCAATTAAGCCTCATCAACTGTGCATTTCCATCATATGTGCATCTTAACTTAATCGCTTGCACACTATCAATTATCCAATCTTCTCTCTCATAATCTATCAAAAGATCTATCTCCATCAATGTGTTTGATCAATCTCTCGAGGGGGCATAATCAATCACCAACACTACTAGGATATCTCTAGGGCATATATCACTTGATCATTTTCTTTGATCAAATAACGTGACAAGCTACATTGTCTCAAAGAGGTGAAAAATGTAGACACGTAAAATTTAACATTTTATTCCCGGGTGAATTCATTTCATAATCTATCATTATTTCATCTATTATATTTTTATCCATTAATATTATCATATATTTCATTAATATTTATTATTATTATTATCATTTATAATATTGTTTATCCATTAATATCATTATTATAAATCATTATTTATTTTTCATCATTAATATTATTATTATTATCATTCATAATATTATTTACCCATTTATATTAATATTACACGCTATTATCACAAACATATTACACTATGCAGCCACCACTTATTTGTATCTTTCCATCTATCTATTTGCACCCACCTCATTCATGTGGGATTAAACTCTCAAGCCCTATTTTTTTATCCCATATTCATCCCACAACGTGAGCTCAACCAGAGAACATCTATGAAAACCAAGCCTCTCTCCCATTCTTGCATCCATAATATTTGCATTTTGAACAACCATCCATTATCTTGACATCTTGAGTGCATATCTGTTATCTTTACATTTAAAGCAGTGATCTTTTATCCCTTTCATCTCTTATTTTCTCATATTCTATCTTTAATATCATTTTATTGCATCCTCAAATCTCCATTTCCTCATAGCCTTTTGCATAAGTGCTTCTAAGAGCAATAATGTTAAATGTGAAATCTTGAGGAATAGGAGGGCAATAGAGTAGAGTTTGATAGTGTGCATGTGTATTAGTTTAGATATTTTTTTATGTTGCATGCATGTTTCTTGCAAGTACTTCATTGTTAGATGTTCGAAGCATTTTGAATATTTGATTCAAATTGTCCATTTCCCTCATCTACATAATCATAAACTAAAATACCAAAAAACACAAATTTGAAATTGAGGTACAAAGTACATAATCAAAAATGAAACTCAAATGTGCACCTATCACCGAAAATTAAGCTGAATTGAGTTGGATTGGGGCACTAGGAACCCTAGTCCCTGTCATTGTACTGAGCTAATCTTTTGGATTCTACACCCTGAAGTCCTGAGACACTAAATTGCCATAGAAAACACCAAAATGTAGAGGACCAGGGCACTAGGCGCTCTGGTCCTAGAGATCTAGGACCTCCTTTTAAATTTGGATTTGTACCTACAATCTGATATGACTTTCCCGAAGATCTTACATCCGTCAAATTCCTATACCTTCACCTACAACTTGAAAAATGGTCTTTGGGTGGTTATATAGGGTTTTGCCTTAGTCAAACCCCTTGTTTTGGTGATTTCCACCTTCACAAATGGCCAATAATGTATTGAAATATGTGTGTGCTAGAACCTTATTTGTGTATAAGATCCTAAATGTGCTAACATGCAAGAATTAGAGTTCTATCCTACATTTTGAGCATAAAACCCTATATGAATATAATGTAAATGAGAATGCTTCAAATCACAAATACAATAATGGATCTAAAGTAGTAATGTAGATCTAAAAATAAGATGTGAAACTCATATGAAGACATGATAATAACATGAAACCATACCAAACTCTAAGGGAGAGGTACAAGCCAATCAATAGTTGGTGATCTCCTATTATTCTTCAATATCTTCATATCTTCAATTGATGATGAAAATGGTTGATGTAAACTTGATGGATGCTTGATTTGTTGATTCAAGACTTCACATAACCTGCACTTACACTTCATAAGAGCCTCCTTCAATTGATAGAGAATGGATCCTTCAAATGAGGAAAGAAAAGGCTTTATATATGAGACCCTAACTTTGTTTTTTATCAAAGGCTGACCTAGAATTGATATTTTTCACTACAATCTAGATTTAAACATTATAATAGCGCCAAAACATGATCCCAAAATTCAAGGAGAAAAATTTGGGACCGGTGTGGTTCACAGCGATCCTATCAACTTTTTCCAAATTTCTAGGGATGCAAGGTATTGTGATTATAAGGTGATCCCCAAGTGGGTGCACCGATTTAAGATAATTAGATATGTGAAATCAGGCCTTGAAGGTTGAAATAGGACTTAATTAGGGCTTTGATGAATTGATTGATTAAAATGATAAATAAAAAGGGGCACACTTAGGATTAAGGGCCCAATTTTATGATTTGTGAAGTGATAAAAGTGGACTTTAGATTTAATTAAATTAACTAATTAAATGCTCAAAGGGATTTTTAAAATGCAAGATGCAATACACTAAGGTGGGTGCTAACCTAAGCATATAATTGTACCACCCAATTAAGGGTGTATAGTTTACAATGCTATAATTATGAAAGTGGTTTAACAAGGGAAACTGATACAAATAATACACCTTAAACCTAGCCTCAAGGGTAAAAAAATTCATAATCATTAAACACACCTTGTTCTAAAGCTCTGATAATTTATCAAGCACAAAATCCCCATGCAACTTCACAGGTTCCTTCTTTTCCCTAAAGAATTGAGCTAGGCTCTCATTGTCAAATTCTCAACTTCGCTTCTTCCATTTCCTACCCCTTGTCGAGAGGCTTGTAGTAGCAAAAATGACTTCTTCATTAACCTCAAATGAAACTCCACCAACAGTGACCTTCCTCTCATCCCAAGATTTGTCAAATTGAACTAAAAGATCATTTTTGAATTCAGCATGCACACTAGGCCCATTTCTAACCCTATCCCCATCCATGGTAAAAATCAACACAGTTAATATTGCAAGGTGTGTGCCCTTGGTCTCCTTGTGTTGTGCAGCGTAGTGCCTGCATTTGTGGCATGGCTTAACTACCTCATGTGGATTCTATAAGTATAGTGGTTAAATCAAGCATTAATAGGTCGATCTTTTGGTGCAATGACAACCACACTTGTAACAAGTGGTATCAAAGCTTGTTCATAGGTTCAAACCCCTCACTTGCATTGGGGGGGATTGTTGCAAGGTGTGCGCCCTTGGTATCCTTGTGTTATGCAACGCAGCCCCTGGGTTTGTGACATGGCTTAACTGCTTCCTATGGATTCTATAAGTCTAGTGGTTGTCTCAGGCATTAATAGGTTGATCTTTTGGTGTAATGACAATGAAACTTGTGACAATTAACACAATGATTTGGCAAATACAAACCATAAAATTATCTCTATAAACACTTAACAGACAAAAAAGCATTAAGGGCTTTAAAAATGGTTTCATTTAAAAAATGTGTGGCATAATAGCAACAATAATTAAACTTCCCCCTCCATAAATTCCAAGTGTAACATTCAATTCCAATAGTACCAAAAGGCAGATTTCGGTTAGATTTTCTAGCCTACATACCATCACCATAGGAAATGGCAACTAAATAAAGTTTATTTTTAGAGGTAGTAGTCTTTTCATTAGCAAGTGCACAAAAAATGATAGCATATAGTTATCATGAAATGGCCTTCTATAAAAGCCACACAAGCTTGCCATGCATATGTGGCTCCCACCAAAAAATTTGTTTTTCCTTGTTGTCCAACATACATAGAGTCCACATCAAAAAAGTGGTGCAAGGATCCCACTCACTCTTCCACGTATGCATACTTTTCAAAATATGCATCCCAATAATCATAACCACCACCATCTACCAAGTAATTGACCAACTTTATAAAGTGGCCCACCTTCTTCACCATCTAGGCTTAGCCCTATTCCTACTTATCCACCCTATATTGGTGACTAATCCTTCCTCCAAAATAGTTGTCCAATTGCTTTCACTTATTTGGTAACTCAAATCCATTCCCGCCAGAAAACATTCAAATTTGAATCATATTTCCCTCATCTTAGTCCCACGAAAACTAGATCAAGAAGGGCACCACACAACCAAATACAAGTCATTCAAAAATATAGTTATTCCTACTCTCCTCAATTAGGAGTCTTGGATATTATTTGTCGAGTAGTCCCCCTTAGACGACCCAACCCCAAACCTAGGGCCACCATGGCATTAGCCACTTTCTTTCCTTCTCTATAGATATGTTTTGTAACAAAAGTATCAAGTTCTAACAACATTTTTTGGACATCACTAATAATTTCTTCAATAGACTAGCCAACCATATTGCCACTATTAATCGTATCTATGATGAGTTTAGAGTCTCCCTTAATTTTCTAAATTGTGGATTCTAATAGAGAGTGAAATTTTTAACACCCATAATAGAGCCATGGCCTCAACCTGATTGCTAGTACCCTTTCTAATACTACCTGAGTAAGAAGCCATCAAAGTTCCTTCAACAAACCTTATAAATCCTTTGGTAGCAACCAACCCTTGTCTAGCAACTCCATCAAAATTCAATTTATGCCTCCCCACCGTGGGAGGAGCCCACCTAGCGTTCTACCTCTTCAATTGTTTTGAATCATCAAATCTAGCATATGAAGGGGGAAGATTCCAATTCTTCATTATTCCATCATCAAAGGGATAGGGGGGAACTAGTTCCTGACTAAAATATTCTCCTGTAGGAGCTTAGAAAAACTTCTAAACATCTCATCAATAGATCTTTCAACATATCTGAATATTCTATTTGTACACAAGAAAAGGGGGTTAGCACCTAAGTGTACCAATGATTCATTAGTTTGAGAGATTCAAATAAAAGCATATAACCAAATGAAAATGCAAGAACTCTCATGAACATCCCATTGTCCTCTATTTACAAGGACTTAGTGAATCTACAATGTTAGTGCTCTCAAATTATGCACATGATTCAACTAAATGACAACTTAGAAAATGAAATTTCTGCAATGATGTGCAATTAAGCTAATATGAGAGCTAAATGCAAGATATACAAGATAAGTTTGAGCTAAAAATAAGGATATAAACAAGATCTTAAGTTAGAAGCATGCTAAATATGCTAAACTAGACTAAAAGGATGCATAAGCTAGATGAAATTGAGCATTAGTTTGATGCAAAAACAAAAGATGATTTACATGTTGGAAATGACTCTATTAATAGACTTTCCAAGGCCAAGAGTGAGGTGGCATGGAATCAGGGGTTGAAATTCAATCTGGATAATTGGATGGTGAGGATGCAAAGATCATTTATGATGGAAGGCCAAGTAGATGGAGGTTGAGAATTTATATCCAAGTTAAGGCCAAGAAGACAACCTTGATTAAATAAGCATGGAGACAAGCAAGGTCCAAGGTCCAAGTATCCAACTATAGGGTAAAAGTACAAAGTTGTGTCACACTTTTATAAAGGAAATAGTCAATGTTGATTCAACTTTTTAAATTAAATCAATAGAAAGTGAAATATATATTTTGAATTTTGAAATGATGTAAACTAATAAAGTTTATAGTCTTTTGTCTATTTTATGTTTGTAATTTTAACAAAAATTTAAAAAATTATTTGAATGTAGTTTTTATAAATTAAACACTATAATTTAGTTGTTGATAAAATGCTGAAATTGAATTTACACAAGCCACCACACTTTATTTAGTAAATTTTACCTTTTTTCATCAATTTTTTGTTTATATTGATAACTAGAAACTTTAGTGCATGGATATATTTTTTACTATTTTTTATAAATATATATTTTTTAATAAATTAAAAAAGTTGTGTGTGTGCTGAAATATAACTCTTTCCAATTTCTGCCACCTTTTTTCTTAATTATTTATCCAAAATAGAAAAGAATTATATCATCTTGACATAAATTCTTTTCTCTATTGCATCATATTTTTTAAAAAATTAAATAAATTTTAGTATTTTTCCTTGACAAGATAATCAACCTTATATTTTAGTGTTGATGACCTAATTTCAATAAAAATCGAATATAATTTAATATAAAAACTAATTAAAATATTAAAAGATATATATTTTGGAAAATTCACTTATATGTAAGGAAGTTAAGTCGTGGAACAACTTCCTACACTAACCTTGAGAGGAGGGTAATTCAAAAACTTTTACAGATCCTCACAACAGTTATAGAAACTTAATAGAAATACTCATAAATAACATTCATACCACAACACAGTGATTTACGTGGAGAAAACCTTTTTGGGAGAAAAACCCCACACTCCAAAACTCACCCAATATATTATTCAACAATAAAAAATAGATTACAATATATTTACAGAGCAAGCTCTTCACAGGAGTACCACTAATCAGAGATTCGAAGGTAACTCAATAGCCATAAGACTCTTACACACAACCTATATCTCACACACCTCATATAAAGGAGATACAATACAAGAAACCGTCAAACGGTATTACAAAAGCATGGCCTAAAACCACCCAATAAACTATAACTGACCTGAACTCCAATCTAGATGCCCTATGATGTGTTAAAACGCACATCAACACATGTCCCTCCCTTTTACAAGTCATTTATGTGTTCGATGCAAATTATATTTCCTATTTCAGGAGTACAAACTTCCAGAGGCCATTAACTCGTGAACCGTGTGTCTGATTGACGAATCATTTGAAGCACCAGAAAGCTCGCAAAGTGCTCTATTACATCATAAACCACTATGTCATTTACACCCAATTTTTCAGGGTGAGTCAGAGGGTCCAAAGTCCCCAGAATTAAGTTTAAACTTTTAATTATAACCCTCCAAAATGAAAACTTTAATATCTTCAAAACTAGTTGTGATCTAGTGATAAAACTTTACCGACATGCTTATCTAACCAACCAGAAGCTTCTAAGATAATTTTGCACCATTTAGTGGGGACTGGTACTTGGCTTCCTCAGAGAAGTGAGTATCATGGAGGGGAGCCAATGGGGTCAAGCACCTAAGTATCCACATTGAATTGCGTAGCTCGAGGTAACCCCCCAAGTGAGATTCAACAACTATTGTCCCAGCCAGCCCTAGGATTTGTGCTTGCATGATCAAAACAATCAAACACTTTCAAACCTATATTATGTGATACTAGGACCTATTATGTGATATTAGGACCTATTATATGTGATAATACCTATATGAAATATGGAATAATAGAACCTATTATGACATAATGAGTCTTATTATGACTTAATATAACCACTTATGCAAAAATAGTCCACATTATATACTTGAGTCCCCTTAAGACCTACATTATGTGATATTAGGGCATATTATGTATCTGATAGTAATAACCTATAATAGCATAATTTAGGTCCTAATATGTGGTCATGTTAAATTGCATACATGGTCATATTAAGTCAAGTATAATGTGAATTTTTTTTACATATGTGGTCATATTAAGTCATAATAAGACCTATATTATGTGATATATTAGGACCTATTGTGTGATATTAGGACCTATTATGCGATAATAGGTCTTAAATATGACATAATAGGTCTTATTATGACTTAATATGACCATGTATGTAAAAACATTTCACATTATACTTGAATCTCCTTAAGACCTATATTATGTGATATTAGGACCTATTATGTGAGATTAGGACTTGTTATGTGATTATAGGTTTTAAATATGACATAATAGAACCTATTATGACATAATAGGTCTTATTATGACTTAATATGACCACGTATACAAAAACATTTCATATTATACTTGAGTCCCCTTAAGACCTATATTATGCAGATATTAGGACCTATTGCATGTGATATTAGGACCTATTATGCAATAATAGGTCTTAAATATGACATAATAGTCCACCTATTATGACATAATATTTATGTCTTATTATGACTTGAAACTTTGGTTTCAAATTATACTTGGAATTTCAATGCATTAAAAATATTCTCTGTCATCTTAAATTATGTGTAGAACAGGCTCAAGAAGAAAGAAGTTCTCAACCGGGAGTTGAGGCAAACAAATCTGTTGAATAACACATTATAGCTGAAGAACATAGGGAGGAGCTTGCCCAATTTGAACCAATGGAGGTCAAAGGAGAGGGGTTAGGCTCCTTACCTCCTATTGGTATGGATGAGCATATTGTGGATCTAGCTAAATAGGTGAAGATAAATATTTCTTATAAAAATTTAGATCATTTACTTGAAATGGATGTGAATGAGTTGAAAAATCTCAATGAAGAACCTAGAAATACTAAAAGGAGATAAATGAATAAAAGTGAAAAAGAAATAATATCTCATTTCAATAATCTTGTTACTACACTAGAGAAAGCTCAATTGTTATCAATTGTACTTACTCGTAAAGACTTAATAGATCCACTAAAATTGTTGGGTATAGATACACCAAGTCAAAAGAGGAAATCTTCTCAACTACAAAAATCTATTTCTGAAAATTTTAAGAAAGGTTTGGTGAACATTGGTAAAAAATCTCGAACAATAGATAAGACCATTTCAAGAAGAGTGATGTTGACATCTTTAGTAAATGAAAGAGTGCCTCAAAAAAGATAAATCTCTTCACTGTCATCTGAACCACGTTATGTGGTATGACCTATTTAGTACACCTAAGTAAATGTGTTTGAACCCATGAATTAATTTTTATATACCATGTGATGTTAAATAATAGTACGTGTGTACATGTACAAAGTAAATTGTGATGCATGTATGAGTTGAAAATGTCTTAAGGGGATGTATGCACAATTAGGATCATGTATATCTTTAATTTTTTTAATGCAGATGCATAATTTCTGTGTGTTATTAAAATTATTTAGCATGTATAGATGTATTCATTAGGACATGTGTGACATAAATTCATTTAATTAAAAATGCAATTTGATTTAAATTAAGACATGACGTGTAAACTAGTATACATGTGTGTCTGTGTAAATTAGGATGTATGTGTGTAAATTAAGGCATGTATGAAGTTTGATTTAAATTTGATTCAAAAGTGTAAAAAAATATATCTTACCAAAGTGTTTTCAATAATAAAATATAATCAAATATGAGATCAAAAAACCATTTTAGGGTTTGGGATACTACAAGTACAATTTTTTTATATATTAAACCCTCATATTTAATATACAAGTCAAAGCCTAACTAAAATGACCCTTGGGGTTATTCATTTTATATTTTAAATTTTGATACCTTTCAAGAGAGATGTGATTTGATTTTGCATTCTCATCTAATTTGAGATTTGTTAAAACATCAATCAACAAGATCTTCATGTAAGAGTTGATCTAGTAAAAAATGTCCCTTCTACAATCAAAGGTGTAGATAAAAATTAATTCATGTGTCTTCCAAAATGGAGATAATTGGGAATGCAGAATCAGAAGCTTGTTGTAGAAAAAGAAACGATAGAATCACTTGAATGTGTAGGAGGAATGGTTAGAAAAGGATATGTATTGTAGGAGCCTCGACGCTCAACGTTGGAAGCGCACCAGCCATGTTGCCCACAACGAAGGTTTGAAACGCTTCTTCCGCAACCACGAGGAACCTATCAAACTCCAAGGTGGGTTTTCTCGGGAGGATCTTAAGCACCCGTGGAACATGATCTACCTTATGATCATGAAGTACTTCACTCTCAAGGGCAAGCACAAGGTATTTTACTACTATCATTTTCCCCTTCTAAATTATTTCTGCAATAATGATTTTCTCTGTCTACCCTTTTATTTACTACATTCCATTGAGAGGTCTGTTAAAGAAACCATGGATCCCAAGCATGGGGATAAGCCACCATACCTCCTTCACCAGGGCCTCATTTTTCAAGCTGTACAAATTTCATGAGGCCCTTTGCCCCCCCTAGAACCTCTCACTCTCTCATCCCCCCATGTGGTGATTTCTCAATTTCGGCTTGTACAAACCCTAGCCAAGTTAGTTAGTGAATAAGGACTCTAGGAGGGTCCAAGAGTTAGTGTTTAGAGTCAATGTAGGCCTAGGTTGAGTTCATTCTTCTTAGGTTTGCATTTTGTGCATAAATAGTGGTTTGAGTAGGTAGTTGACCTTCTTGATGGTCAAATGTGTCAAAACTTGGTATAGGCATTAGTGAGAGTTAAATTAGTCTTAGATGTGTATTAAAAGTCATGAGTGATGACTTAGAATAGGCCTCATAGGTTGAGAAGGCCAAAAAGTGGAAAAGTGCAAAGTTGCAAAAAGTTGTCATGACAACTTTTGTCCTAATTTGATTAGTAATGGAGTTAGGGATTGTCCAACGCCCTAGAAAGACTCCACATGTGGGAAATGATATAAGAACCCTCTATTGCACAGTTATGAAGGTTGGAGACTTAGTTTTGTAAGTTCAACAATCTGAAACTACTCATTTTCAGACTAGTTGGCATCATTTTGGCTTGTTTTGTTCATTTTTGTAAATACAAATGGATTGAATCCATTAATCCGGAAATGGATTGAGTTTGTTTGGTGTGTTATAGAGTTGTTAGTTCTATTTCAATCTTGTAGATAGTTTACATTAGTGTTTTCTCATTTTGGTTTGCACACATCTAGTTTTGGCTTGTATATACCAGTTTTATGTAAAATGGTTGCCCTCCAAACGTGCTACCATCACAGCCTATTGGAACATGAAGGGAAACCACTTGTATAGTGTACATATGTAGGGAAAAGTGCTAGAGATGATTCTCAATATGACTATCACCTTGTTCTAGGTGAGTCCAGAAGCAACCCGACTAGAGGAAACAAGGTGAAATTGAAGTGCAAAGTGCAGGGGTGAATGCCAAACCACCATTTAAGATTTTGGATGGGTCCATGAAGTTGGGAAAGAGTTTCCAATGCAAGGAGAAGACTTGACAAAATTATTTGATGCCCAAACACCAACTTGACCAGTCATTGTTGGCTAGAAGGCCTAGAAACCCTTCAAAACCCTCATTTTGGGGTTAGCATATTGTACGTGTAAAGTTCTGATGCCAATAGTTAATAAGATGAGAGGGGGGGTGAATCATACAAACTTAATCTTCAATATATTCAACAGATTCAACCTCGGTAGCTTATACTTCAGAATATGTAACCAAAACTGTAAATCATTCAAACTCGTGAACAGATAACATCACAACACATATAACACCATATTTAACATGGAAACCCAAATAGGGAAAAACCACTGTGGGATTTCAAACCCACTAAGAAATATACCCTTCTAGAGTATGCTTGGTTAAAAGCAAATCATGTTAAAGATTACAAACACATTGCTAGATGTGACTCGATTAAGGGATTTCCCTCAAACTTGTTAGAGGCTTGCACTTTGTTAGAAGTGACCTTGTCAAAGGATTTAAAACACTCATTTAGAATGTTACCTTGCTAGAGGGTTTACAAATAAGACTGTTAGGTCCACTCGGTTAAGAGATTTCATGTCACTTACAAAACAAATAACACTAATAAATATATTTGCAACTTCACATCTGAAATGCTAAAGCAGATTCTATTTTCTCAAAACAATCTTGTCATAAGACTTATCTAGTCCCTTGATGGGCTTGTTGGGCTTCTCAATCTGTTCTTCAATCAGATCTTCAAGCTTTTGAGCTTGATAAACATTCCTATAGCATCATTGTGCATACATTTTCCCGCATGCATTGTTTATCAACAATTCCTTATTTATAAATAATTTCTAATCGCTTAATCTCCTTGATCACATTTCCCATGATCAATCTTATCCATCAGATCATCAAACTTGACTAGGTTCAATGTATTCTTCGATCTGAAAATGTTTTACCTCACCTTGGAACTTGTGCTAGGTTATTGCAGTTCAATTTGTGTTGTAGATCTTCCTCCTGTATTTTCCATGTCGTCGATCCTCAAGAAACTTCTTGCACGACAAACCAATCATTTATTCATCTCCAACTCATCAGCATCCTTCATTAAATAATGCTTTTATCCATCCAATGTGATCTATTATAACTCGGTTGTTACTCGATTAATACTGAACTTCTCTCGGTAGACATTCTGCCTTCTTTAACCGATATCGATAACCTTAGGGCCTACCGACTAGGTACCTTAGGGTTTACCAACTAGGTTCCTTGCTCGGTGACATAATATAGTATTAAACTTATAATCAACACCATATGTAGGATATCAAAACAACATAATCTCATCATTGTCTAACTCGGTAATAGTTGCCCATTGAATAACTTATTATTCCCCTTCATTATCACATTCTTTCTGTGTCACTTACCGACCTCCTAATACTCATCAACACATAATTATCAAGATATGGCAACATCATACTGAATCAGAAAATCAATTTCTTGACATGAATGACAAAACAATATTATTAAGACAGTAATCATCCTTCTTCAGTTATATCAACAATCTCCAACAACCTTCTCAATATCCTTATTGAAATGCCAACAATCTCCTTTCTATTGTAATGCCAACAATCTCCCCCTTTGGCATTGATGACAAAACCAACAATTAAATGGTAATACCAACTTGATTTGTTCCAACTGATTCAAATTCAGATTACTGTTTAGACTTCTATCCTTGAGCTGTTTGAACCTTCGCCTGAAGTCTTCTCCCCCTGTCATTGGTTTTTTGTTATCTTCTCCATTTAGTCTTCTCCCCCTTTGACAACAATGCCAAAAAGAAAAAAAAAACTAATTCAGGATTTCTTCCTTTGTGAAGTAATTTCCTTGCAATGTTACACATGTATCATCTCAGTCCCGGTCAGAGCAAATTATCTCCAATCACTATTTCCTGCACACCTTTAGAAAACCTCCTAAAGTGCATAAATCAGCATCAATCCACAAATAATATTCTATAGTCATTGAATTGATGCTTTCACTGAACTCTGTCAGTGAGTAGAAGATAGGGGTAGGACCCCTAACTTGCTTCTCAGATAGTCAAAAGTGTCCCTTGGCAGTGGCTTTGTGAAGATGTCTACTATTTTCTCCTTTGAACTGATATATTCCATCACAACTTTCTTCCCTTGAACTTCTTCTCTGAGATAATGATACTTTATAGAGATATGCTTTGTCTTAGAGTGCATTACCAGATTCTTTGAAATGTTAATGGCACTAGTATTATCATAGAATATAGCTACTGGCTTGGTAACTTTTTCATTTACACCTTCCAATAGTTGCTTGATCCATGCTATATTTGTACAATTCAATGTTGCAGTGGCATATTCAGCTTCAGCTATTGACTATGAAATGCATGCTTGTTTCTTGCTAAGCCAACTTACTAGTCTTTCTCCCAAGAAGAAAGCTCCACCACTTGTGCTTTTCATGTCATCAATGTTTCCTGCCCAATCAGCATCAGTATAAACTTTTAAATCAAAATCATTCCTCTTTTCATATACTAAGCCATAATCTTCAGTGCCTCTCAGGTATTTGAAAATTCTCTTGATTGTTGTCATATGGGTTTCTTTGGGATCTGCAAAAAACCTTGCAACTATTCCTACTGCATGTGCTATATCCGTCCTGCTGTGAACAACATATTGCAACTTTCCAATCATAGATCAGTAAAGTGTCTCATCAACTGATGCAGATTCATCATTCTTTGATAGTTTACAGTTAGTATTCATAGGAGTACTTACAGGTTTAGAATCCTCCATTCTAGATTTCTTCAAGATTTCCTTTATGTACTTGGATTGAGTAATGAAAATCTCATCTTTCATTTGCAGTATTTGTAAACCTATAAAATACTTTATCTCACCGATTAATGACATCTCAAATTCTTTGCACATTTCATTTCCAAAGTTCTTGCATAGAGAATCATTTCCACAAAAAATAATATCATCAACAAATATGGCTGAGATCAGTATTCCATTGTCCTCATCATTCTTCATGTACGTATTGTTGTTTTCACTTGTTCTTATAAAACCAATCTTGATTAAGTAAGAGTGCAGTCGCTCATACCATGCTCTAGGTGCTTGTTTCAGACCATATAAAGCTTTGTTTAATTTACATACCTGATGTTTACTCTTGTCTTCAACAAATCCTTTAGGTTGTTCAATGTAAACTTCTTCTTCTAGTATACCATTCAAAAATGTAGATTTAACATACATTTGATATACCTTGAAATTTTTGAAAGCAGCATATGCCAACAATGTTCTTACTCCCTCAAGTCTAGCCATAGGTGCAAAAGTCTCAACATAATCTATTCCTTCTTCTTGAGCATAACCTTTGCAAACTAGTCTTGCTTTGTTCCGAATGACCTCACCTTTTTCATTTAGCTTGTTTCTGAAATTCCACTATACCGATTACATTTTTGTCCTTCGATCTTGGGACCAATGTCCATGTTTCATTCTTCTTGATTTGATCAATCTCTTCTGTCATAGCATTTACCCAATCTCCATTGTTAAATGCCTCTTTGACTATTCTCAGTTCAAATTCAGATATCAGGCATGTGTTCTCTCTTAGTTTGTTCCTTGTCATCACTGAATCATCCTTATCTCCTATAATCTGATTTGATGCATGATTTCTTCTGACATATTTGGCTAATATAAGCTCGGTAGGCTCTGTATGATCTTCTTCATCACTCAGTAGCTGGATATTATCTTCATTTTCTTCAGCAACTTTCTCGGTAGGACTTCTCGGTTGAACATAAACAAATTCTTCATAATTTTCTGGTTCTTTGGAATTTCCTTCATCATTTCTTTCTGCAAATTCATCAATTTTCACATTTGCACTTTCTACTATTTTGTTAGATGATTTGATCAAACATTTAAATTCTTTACTTCTAGAAGAATAACCAAGAAATGTTTCTTCCTCTCTTTTCTGATCAAACTTTCCATTTCTATCATCTTTATGAACATAACATCTACTTCCAAAGATTTTAAAATAACTTACATTAGGTTTCTTGTCATACCAGATTTCATATGGTGTCTTCATAGTTCCTTTCTTCAGTTGTACTCAGTTCAAGGTGTAAACTGCAGTGTTGATTGCTTCTCTCCAAAATGTTTGAGGTACCCTCTTTTCTATCATCAGGGTTCAGGCACAATCTACAATTGATTTGTTTCTTCTCTCAACTATCCCATTTTGCTGATGTGTTCTCAGTGCAAACACTTGTCTTTTTATACCATGATCATTGCAGAATAAGTTAAATTCATCAGAAGTGAACTCTCCTCCTCTATCAGATCTAAGACATTTCAGTTGTCTTCCTGTTTCATTTTCAACTCTTGCCTTGTACCATTTAAACATTTGAAAAGCATCTAATTTTTCTTTTAAAAACATAACTGGCATCATCCTTGAGTAATCATCCATAAATAATATGAAATATTTATCACCATAATAACTTTGAACTTTCATGGGACCACAAAGATCAGTGTGTACTAGATCTAAAATTCCTTTAGAAGTGTAGGACTTACTTGTAAAGCTTGATCTTTTCATCTTACCCATCTGGCATCCTCAGCACATAGCATTCTCAGGTTTTTCCAAGCTCAGTAGACCTCTTACTCAGTGCTTCTTACTTATTTTGATCAAATTATCAAAATTTACATGACAAAACCTTTTATGCCATAACCAGGTATCTTCTACTTTTGCATACAGACATTTGTTCCGAGTTGAGTCAAGATGAAATGTATTACCTTTTGTTTGTGTCTCGGTAGCAGCCAGCTTTCCATGTTTGTCATGAACTTTGACACATCCCTTCTGGAATTCTATTCGGTGTCCTGTATTGTTTAGTTGTGCTACACTCAACAAATTGTATTTCAAACCTTCAACCCAGTATACATCATCACATTTAGCATTGTCAAGAAGTGTTATAGATCCTTTACCTTTCATCGGACATGGTGCATCATTACCAAATCTTACATATCCTCCATCATAGTCTTCTAATTTAACAAACTTGTGTTTATCACCTGTCATGTGATGTGAGCATCCACTGTCTATGATCCAAGAGTAATTATTATTTATGTGAGATATTAGGGCTTTTTCTTCATACCTTTCTTCATCTGATCCATCTTTAATAGCCACATAAACAACTTCCTTTGTATTAGTTTCATCAGAGTTATCATCGTTGGATTCCTCATCAGCTACTAGGCATGTCTTTCTGTCTCTCTTTCTGAAGTCTTGGTGTCCTTTGTATTGGTTATCTTTCTGCCTGTTATCACAGTATTCTCTCTTTTCACTAGATTCTTTGTCATGGCAATTAGAAGCCATATGTCCTATTTTATCACAATTGAAACATTTCAAAGGTAGCTTTCCTTTATACTTACCTTTGCCTCTCGGTAACCTTCTGACCAATAGTGCTTCAAACTCTTCTTGCTTTATGATTTCCTCATATAGTTTGTGTACTTCTTCCATGTTTTTACGAAATCTCTCACTTGCTCCACTGTGATTTCCTTTAGAATACTTATTCATTCTATCCTTATAGTCATCAAATTCACGAATATGAAAAGAATTGAATGCAGATTCTACTTTATTTACCGAAGACCCACTGTTATCAAAATTACTTAACTCAAATGCATGTAGCTTACCGATAGTGGCATCCTAAGAGACTGAAATGTTTAGTATAGACCTTAATTCATTGATTGCAAAGACTTGAATGGCATAAGCAGGTAGAAGGGTTCTCAACAACTTACTTGTTACATCCTTTTCTTTAATAGTTCCTCCTGCTCCTTTAATTTGATTGACAATTTCCTTTAACCTTGTACTATATTGGGTTATGTTCTCACCTTCATTCATTCTCATGGATTCAAGTTGTCCTCTTAGACTATCTACTTTTTCTCTTTGAACATGTTCATCACTGCCATACACAGATATGAGCTTGGTGAACATCGCATTTGCATCATTACAGCCTTCTAGATCATTAAACTCTGAGTCAGTCAATGTTGATGTTGTTTCAATCATAGCTTGGATATGTTCTTGCTTTGCCTTTATCTCTTCCATGGTCATTAGGTTGGTGCTAGGTGCTATGTAATCATTCTCCTGATAATATGTTGCATATTCTCCAATTCCTGATAAGTGCAGCTTCATCCTTTTCTGCCATGTGGAGAAACTTGACTTGTTTAGCTTTGGTGCATCCCTTTTATACATCTTCGGATCTCTGCCTCAAGTACCTTTAAAATTTTCTTCCGGAGTCCAAAGCTCTGATACCAATTGTAAAGTTCTAATGCCAATAGTTAATAAGATGAGAGGGGGGTTGAATCATACAAACTTAATCTTCAATATATTCAACAGATTCAACCTCGGTAGCTTATACTTCAGAATATGTAACCAAAACAGTGAAACATTCAAACTCATGAACAGATAACATCACAACACATATAACACCAGATTTAACATGGAAACCCAAATAGGGAAAAACCACTGTGGGATTTTGGACCCACTAAGAAATATACCCTTCTAGAGTATGCTCGGTTAAAAGCAAATCATGTTAAAGATTACAAACACATTGCTAGATGTGACTCGGTTAAGGGATTTCCCTCAGACTTGTTAGAGTCTTGCACTTTGTTAGAAGTGACCTTGTCAAAGGATTTCAAACACTCATTTAGAATGTTACCTTTCTAGAAGGTTTACAAATAAGACTATTAGGTCCACTCGGTTAAGAGATTTCTTGTCACTTACAAAACAAATAACAATAATAAATATATTTTCAACTTCACATCTAAAATGCTAAAGAAGATTCTATTTGCTCAAAACAATCTTGTCATAAGACTTATCTAGTCCCTTGATGGGCTTGCTGGGCTTCTCAATATGTTCTTCACTCAGATCTTCAAGCTTCTAAGCTCGGTAAACATTCTTGTAGCATCACTATGCATACATTCGCCTGCATGCATTGTTTATCAACAATTCCTTATTAACAATTTCTAACCGCTTAATCTCCTTGATTACATTTCCCATGAACAATCTTAGCCATCAGATCATCAAACTTGACTAGGTTCAATATATTCTTCGATCTGAAAATGTTTTACCTCACCTTGGAACTTGTGCTAGGTTATTACGGTTCAATTTGTGTTCTAGATCTTCCTCCTGTATTTTCCATGTCGTTGATCCTCAACAAACTTCTTGCACAACAAACCAATCACTTATTCATCTCCAGCTCATTAGCATCCTTCATTAAATAATGCTTTTATCCATCCAATGTGATCTATTATAACTTGGTTGTTACTTGGTTAATACTGAACTTCACTCGGTAGACATTCTACCTTCTTTAATTGATATCGATAACCTTAGGGTTTACCGACTAGGTACCTTAGGGTTTACCAACTAGGTTCCTTGCTCGGTGACATAATACAGTATTAAACTTATAATCAACAACATATGTAGGATATCAAAACAATCAAAACAACATGATCTCATCATTGTCTAACTCGGTAATAGTTGCCCATTGAATAACTTATTATTCCCCTTCTTTATCACATTCTTTTTGTGTCACTTACCGACCTCCTAATACTCATCAACACATACTTCTCAAGATATGGCAACATCATACTAAATCAGAAAATCAATTTCTTGACATCAATGACAAAACAATATTATTAAGACAGTAATCATCCTTCTTCAGTTATATCAACAATCTCCAACAACCTTCTCAATATCCTTATTGAAATGCCAACAATCTCCTTTCTATTGTAATGTCAATAGTATGGTGGAGTAAGGAGCCAAAACCACAAAAATCACTTGAGGCTAGGTGTATCTTTGAAGAAAATCCAAACTTTCTAGGGGTTCTTTTGGACCGTTTTCCTCCAAGCCCTAGAAAACTGGATTTTGGAGGCCTAATAAGGCTAATTCCTTGTAGCCCTTTTTTAGGCAAAATGGTGAAATCAGTAAGGAGGGAAAAGAGTGAAAACCTCAAATAGACCCAAAAAGGCATTCAAAACATGGTGGTAGCCACCTCCACACCTCTGCATCAACTCACAACAATAGGAGGTCAATTTGACAAGTTGAAGCCAAGAAAGCCATAATTGAGCACATGGGAAGCATTGTAACTTGGTAGGGTTCCTAGCTAAAACACTTGAAGAAAACACCTTGGAATGATTAAGAAGCAATCCCTAGAAGAGATTGAGAAGGACTTGGAGGTATAGAATGCAATTAGGCCTAGAGAGTTGGTGGAATAGAGCAACACCAACTAGGTGAAGTGTTGAGCAAACTAGGTGAACCCCTATCAAATTGGTATCAGAGCCTATAAGATTTGGGCTAGGTGAGTAGATGTCCTCAGTGGAATCTATAGGAGATAATAACATGGTGACCAATGTAGAGTTGGCAAAGAAATTGGATGATTAGGAGGAGGAAAATAGGCTCCTGAAGGAGAAGTTGCTAGAGTTGGAGAGTAAGCTTGGTTAGGTAGAAACCAAGGCAGATGAAGTATTGGTAAAGGTAGAAGGAGTAGAAGGGAAGGGTATAGAAGTGTCAGAGATTGACAAAGTACCTAAACCTGACCCTATCCTAGAACAAGAACCTTTCCTGAAGGCATTGAAGGCCTTAAGTGGGAAATCACTAGAAGGATTGCCATTGTGCACTGGTAAGATGGATGCAGAAGTGGTCCTAGAATGGATAGAGGGCATGGAGAATCATTTTGAGTGTGAAGCCATAACTGAAGCCCAAAGAGTCAAAGTAGCCAAGTCAAGGATGAGAGGAGCTGCTCTCACATGGTGGATATTTGTGCAAGATGAGAGGAAGAAAATGGGTAAAGCACCCATCCCTTTTTGGAAAGGGATGTTAGTCAGAATCAAAGAAGTCTATCTCCCTGATGACTATGAAGTACAAATTCATAGGAAGAGGCAAAACTTAAGACAAAAAGACCTTGATGTTAGTAGCTATATGGAGGAGTTTCACAAACTTAGCCTTAGATCTCATGTGGTGGAAGAAGAGAGTCTCAAGGTTGCTAGGTACCTAAATGGTCTACGATGGAACATCCAAGAAGAAATCAATTTAATGAGCCCAAAAACAGTCCATCAAACCTATCAACTTGCCCTTAAAGTGGAGGAAAAACTGAAAAGAAGACATGACTCAAGCAACAATAGGGGCAGGGGTAGAGGAAAAGACAATAGAGGCCATAGGGGAGGCTTTGGAGGAAGAAGTTCTAAACAAAGAACAAAAGGAGAGTCTAAACTCACTGAGCAACAAGAGAGTGGCACTAGTAAAGGAGGACTCAATAGAGGAAGGGGGTCCAACAGTGGTTTCAGAGGAAGATCTAGTAGCCAAGGTAGAGGTTCCTCATATTTTTTAACAATGAAGTGTTAGCATTGCAACCAACTTGGTCATCCAGCATATAGGTGTCTAGAGAAGGGAACATCATCACATGGTAGTGAAAGAAGAGTGAACTATCTTCAAGAAGAGTCTTCAAGCAGCAAGACTTCAGAGGTTGCCTTAGAGTCATAGGTAGGTGAAAACTTGATGATAAGGAGAACTTTAATCAAAGAACCGGTCAAAGAAGAGCCAAGCCAAAGAAGGTCCTTATTTAGGATCAAATTCAAGATTATGGACAAAGTCTACATAGTAATCATTGATTCAGGGTCTACAGACAACATTGTGTCAGAAGAGGCAGTGAGTAAGCTCAAATTGCAAAGGATACCTCACAACAATCCTTATAGAGTCACTTGGTTGAACAAAGGCCAACATGTCCTAGTCAATGAGTAAGCATGGGTGGATTTTACCATTGGGAGGTATAAGGACAGGGTGTTATGTGATGTCCTACCCATGGATGCATGTCATCTTCTATTAGGAAGACCATGGAAATTTGATAGACAAGCTATCCATGATGGAGCCAAGAATGCATACTCATTCAAGAAAGATGGAGTAACATTCAAGATTTAGTCTATCCTTGAGGAAGTTGAAAAGAGGGCAGCAGGTCCTAATGTTCTTTTGATGAGTGAAAAATAGTTCTAGAAGACACTTGAGGAAGGTGAAGGTATAGGGTTTGCACTAGTAATGAAGCCCAAAGAGGAAGACAAGAAAGAGCAACCAGATTTGCCAATAGAGGTGCAAGATTTGTTGAAGAAATTCAGAGGCATAGTAAGTGATGGACAACCAGCCACCTTACCTCCTAAAAGAACCATAAGCCATCAAATAGACTTCATTCCTGGAGCATCCTTGCCTAATAAGGCAGCTTATAAAATGACTCCCCAACAAAATGTTGAGATTGCCAAGCAAATCCAAGAGCTCTTAGACCAAGGCCTAATTAGGAAAAGCATTAGCCCTTGTGCTGACCCTACCGTGTTAGCCCCAAAGAAAGGTGGTACTTGGAGATTATGTACAGATTCTAGAGCCATAAATAGGATCACCATCAGATATAGGTTCCCAATTCCTAGAATAGAAGACCTAATGGATTGTCTAGGAGAAGCCAAATACTTTACCAAGATTGACCTTAAGAGTGGATATCACCAAATTAGGATTAAGAAGGGTGATGAATGGAAAACTACATTCAAGACTATAGAGGGTCTTTATGAGTGGCTTGTTATGTCATTTGGCTTATCCAATGATCCAAGCACCTTCATGAGACTTATGATTGAGGTGATGAAGGACTTCATAGGTAAATTTGTGGTGGTATATCTAGATGATATTCTCATTTTTAGTAAGGATAGGGTAGATCATATCAATCATTTGCAAGATGTAATACAAAGATTGCATGATGAAAAGATAACCATGAACTTGGATAAGTGTGAGTTTGTTAAGTAGGAGTTGGTTTACCTTGGGTTTATGTTGTCTCAAGAAAACCTCAAGATGGATCCCAGCAAGGTTGAAGCCATTGTAAATAGGCCTACTCCTAAGTCAGCAACAGAGGTGAGAAGCTTCCATGGACTAGCTCAGTACTATAGGAAGTTCATTAGGAAATTCAGTGCTATTTGTGCACCAATGTTAGACTCCATTAGAGGTGGAATAAAGGCAAAGTTTCAGTGGAGTGAACAAGCAAACAAATGTTTTGAAACCTTGAAGGAGAAGATAGCTACTCAACTGGTGCCAATGTTGCCTAGTTTTGAGAAACTTTTCATAGTGGAATGTGATGCAAGCAATGTTGCAGTAGGTGTTGTCCTAAGCCAAGAAGAAATACCAATAGCCTTCCATAGTGAGAAGCTAAGTGATTCCAAGAGGAAATACTCCTCTTATGATATTGAGTTATATGCTTTAGTGCAGGCTTTGAGGAAGTGGAGACACTATCTCCTTCCTAAGGAATTTGTTGTCTATATAGACAACCAAGCATTGAGTTTTCTAAACTCACAAGAAAAACTCAGTCATAAACACATGAAATGGGTGGAGTACATGCAGGCCTACACATTCACTATTAAGCACAAGAAAGGGCAGTTAAACTAGGTTGTTGATGCATTAAGCAGGAGACTTCTGACAGTCCAAGAAATCCAATTGAGGAGCATAGGTGTTGACAATTTTAGAGACTTATACTCAGAGGATGAAGACTTCTCAAATGCGTACAAGGTGTGTAAGGAGTATCAAAATCACTTCCATAGTGAGTATTCTGATTTTACTTTGCAAAATGGACTATTGTTTAAAGGTGGGCAGCTTTGTGTGCCTAGAGGCTCAATGAGGGAAAATCTCATACAAGAGAAGCATAATGGCAGCCTTAGTGGACATTTTGGGGTCAATAAGACTCAAGAGTTGGTTCAAAGGTATTACTATTGGCCAATGATGAATCAAGATGTGAAAAATTATGTGGAGACTTGCATAGTTTGCCAAAAGGCCAAAGGTACTTCTTCAAATGTCGGTTTATACCAACCTCTTCCCATACCAAGTAGACCTTGGGAATGCATTATTATGGACTTTGTAGTAGGTTTAACAAGGACAAAGAAGGGATATGATAGCATTTATGTCATTGTGGATAGATTTAGCAAAATGGCTCACTTTGTGCCTTGCAAGACTACTCATGATGCATGCCAAATAGCTCATTTGTTCTTCAAAGAGGTAGTGAGGATACATGGTTTACCCATGAGAATTGTTTCAGATAGGGACTCAAAGTTCATGAGTCATTTTTGGAAGACACTTTGGCAAAAGCTTGGAACCAACCTCTCTTCTAGATCAGCCTACCATCCTCAAACAGATGGGTAGACGGAAGTGATGAATAGAAGCTTGGGAAATTTATTGAGGTGCCTTACCAAAGAATATGGTCAGACATGGGATCAAGTACTCTCACATGATGAATATGCATATAATGACACCATGAATAGGACTACCGATAAGAGCCCTTTTGAAGTGGTCTATGGTGTGCACCCAAGAGGTATTTTGGAGTTGAGAGACTTAGGAAGTGCAGCAGCAAGAAGAGGATATGCAAAAGACTTTTCTCAATCAATGAAGGAGTTCCATGAATCAGTCAAGCAAGCATTGATAGAAAACACAAGCAAACTCAAACAAAAAGTTGATGAAAGAAGGAAGAACCTAAAATTTCAAGTGGGAGATCTTGTCATGGTGCACCTAAACAAAGAAAGGCTACAACAAGGAGTTCTTAACAAGTTGAAAATGAGATGGATAGGTCCATGTGCCATTCTAGCCAAGTATGGAGAAAATGCATACAAGGTGGATCTACCTAGTGACATAGGATTGTCACCGGTTTTCAACATAGCAAACTTAGTTGCATACAAGGGACCAATTCAAGGTTCAGATTGCAGTCACTCAAAGGTATTAGATGATGTGAACAACCTTCAATTACTAACCAAACCAAATCCAAAGGCCGAGAAGGTGTTGAGTTCAAGGATCGTCAAGAAGACAAGGCAACAAGCCTATTGGGAGCACCTAATCAAATGGAAAGGTATGGATGATGTTGAAGCTACATGGGTGCTTGAGACAGATTTTAAGAAGCTTGGAATTGATTAGAATCTAATTCCCAAGGAGGTGACATGATTTTCTTTTGTTTAGGAGAATGGTGCAGGAGCACCTAGGACTTACTCTAGTAGTGATTTCTCAATTTTGGCTTGTACTGACCCTATCCAAGTCAATCATTGAATAAGGAATCCAAGAGGGTCCAAGAGTTAGTGTTTAGAGTCAATGTAGGCCTAGGTTGAGTTCATTCTTCTTAGATTTGCATTTTGTGCATAAATAGTGGTTTGAGTAGGTAGTTGACCTTCTTGATGGTCAAAAGTGTCAAAACTTGGTATAGGAATTAGTGAGGGTTAAATTAGTCTTAGACATGTGTTAAAAGTCATGAGTGATGACTTAGAATAGGCCTCATAGGTTGAGAAGGCCAAAAAGTGGAAAAGTGCAAAGTTAAAAAACGTTGTCATGACAACTTTTGAAAGTTGTCATGACAGCTTTTGTCCTAATTTGATTAGCGATGGAGTTAGGGATTTTCCAATGCCCTAGAAAGACTCCACATGTGTGAAATTATATAAGAACCCTCTATTGCATGGTTATGAAGGTTGGAGACTTGGTTTTGTAAGTTCAACAATCTGAAATTACTCATTTTTAGACTAGTTGGCAGCATTTTGGCTTGTTTTGCTCATTTTTGTAAATGCAAATGGATTGAATCCATTAATCCAGAAATGGATTGAGTTTATTTGGTGTGTTATAGAGTTTTTAGTTCTATTTGAATCTTGTAGATAGTTTACATTAGTGTTTTCTTGTTTTGGTTTGCACACATCCGGTTTTGGCTTGTATATACCAGTTCTATGTAAAATGGTTGCCCCATGAATTCCACAAGTGCTACCATCACAGCCTATTGGGACATGAAGGGAAACCACTTATATAGTGTACATATGTAGGGACAAGTGCTGGAGATGATTTTCAATATGACTGTCACCTTGTTCTAGGCAAGTCCAGGAGCAACCCGACTAGAGGAAACAAGGTGAAATTGAAGTGCAAAGTGCAGGGGTGAATGCCAAACCACCATTTAAGATTTTGGAGGGTTCCATGAAGCTGGGACAGAGTTTCCAATGCAAGGAGAAGCCTTGAAAAAATCATTTGATGCCCAAACACCAACTTGACCAGTCACTGCCAGCTAGAAGGCCTAGAAACCCTTCAAAACCCTCATTTTGGGGTTAGCATATTGTATGGTGGAGTAAGGAGCCAAAACCACAAAAAAACACTTGAATCTAGGTGTATCTTTGAATAAAATCCAAACTTTCTAGGGGATCTTTTGGACCGTTTTCCTCCAAGCCATAGAAAACCGGATTTTGGAGGCCTAATAGGGCTAATTCCTTGTAGCCCTTTTCTAGGCAAAATGGTGAAATCGATAAGGAGGGAAAAGATTGCAAACCTCAAATAGACCCAAAAAGGAATTTAAAACATGGTAGTATCCATCTCCATACCTCTGTATCAACTCACAACAGTAGGAGGTCAATTTGACAAGTTGAAGCCAAGAAAGCCATAATTGAGTGCATGGGAAGCATTGTAACTTGGTAGGGTTCCTAGCTAAAACACTTGAAGAAAACACCTTGGAATGATTAAGAAGAAATCCCTAGAATATATTGAGAAGAACTTGGAGGTATAGAATGCAATTATGCCTGGAGAGTTGGTGGAATTGAGCAACACCAACTAGGTGAAGTGTTGAGCAAACTAGGTGAACCCCTATCACCATGCCTACTCCTCAGTAGCTTGCCACCCTGTCTATGGCCTTCCCCAAATTTTTCTAGTATCCTCAAGAAGGATTTTCTACAACCAACTTCTCCATGTCTCTGTCTTCTTATGCCTCTTCTATTTCTTTATCTACGGTCTCCCCCAGTTTGACTCTGTCCGCCTCTCCTAGCACTTCCTGCTCCTTGTGGAAGGGCAAAGGAAAAACCTATGTTAAATGCAAACGTATTGTCTTTGATGAAAATTTATCCTCTGAGGATGCTGAGAATGAAAATCCTCCCCCTGATTCTAAGGTTAAAAGGAGATCCTCCAGATTGGCTTCCAAAAGCTTGCGTAAAAAGAAGACCCCTGTGATCAAAAATATTGACTCGGAGGAGGACCCCATTGAGGACAAGGAGCGAGAGGACCCTAATACCACCATGGGGGCCCCTGATGGGGATACTATGGATGTGGATATGACTAGAGACCCCATGGTTCTAACCATTGTTGGTGTCGCTGGCACGGGCAATTCTGACATGCAAACCTAGGACTCTGTTGATGTTAAGGATAGGGCCCTTATGAACATGGGCACTAAGGGTGTCATGGGTGAGGAAAATTTTGATAATGAATCCCTGGACTCTACTAACTTGGACTCAGATTTAAAGATGCTAGAACAAGTGATGAACACTCTTCCCCTAATGGGCTTGGGCAATGATATTGATCGTTCCCCTACTGAAGATGTGGCCAAGGTGATAGATAAGACTATGGATGGCATGGCTACCATGAACCCCTGAGGTGCCCCTACTCTGAAGCAAATGGAAAAGTTGTGCACGAACGTGTTGGACATCACGCAGAGGATTGAGAACCTAGGCCCTATCCTTTAATTGCAGGCTATCATGGACGATGTCAATTGACTCAAGAGCAAGATGGAGGCCTGGGATGCCCAAATTGTGGGCCTTAACAAATTTCATCTGTAGGTTTTACATAGCTAGGGGCTCACCCTCTCTCTGATGAGGGAACATACTGCGAACACGGAGGAAGATAAGCAGGAGGGTAGGGGCCTGTATAAGTTCATATCCAATGAATGAAACAGTGCCATTGATGCCACTCGGGTGCAACAGGTGCCCCTATAGTTTGTTTTTTGTGTTTTCTGCTGTTGTTTTTTATTTTCTAAGACTTGGTCTCTTTTTGCTATTAGTTGTAGTTAATGTCGTTATAGTGTTGTTTTTGCATTGTGGTCTTTTTAATAGTTCTGCTATGTAAAGGGTCAGTGCCCTAGTTCTCACTACTTTTGTAATAAAAAACATAAGAGCCATATATTCAAGTGGATAGGTGCTTTAATAGAAGTTACATGAGAGGTATCATATTCTCCATCATGTGAAGAAAGTTAGATAATAAGGTAGATTGGAATCAATCTAGGTTCTGGTTGATGGTCAAGATCATAGAGATGATGGCTAGACTAGACGTGCACTATAAGGGAGGATATTTTTTAGTGGAGAGGATGAAAGAAGCTATAGGAGGAGTTTGGTGTGAAATATTTGTCACTATCTTATAGTATTTATCTATATATTAATATATATAAATAAATTAACTACCAGTTTACATTAATTTCACTCTCCTTTTTTATTAAAATTAATTTTTTTAATTATTTAAGTTATATGTTCTATCAAATATAATGTGATGAATTTATCAATTCCAATATAATAATTTTATTTATGCAATCCATCATTTCCTTCTTCCTATATTGATATTATTCGATACATCTATCAGTGTATAATAAATAAATATTTTTAATTAACTCATACTAATACTATTGTATTTAGTTCTATTCTTTTTATTTATTCAATCCAATTAATGATTGGAAATAAATATATGAGATGTTGGCACTCACATTTTTTTTATTTGTAACATTCATTTAGCTTTATTTATGTTTAAATATTTTAAAATAAACATGTTTGACTTAACTACTAATAATTGTTTTCAAACAATTGATATCAATTGTGAGTTTCACTTGATTTATGTCATTTTATAATTTAGATTTGTTTAGAATGTTTTTTTAACAATTCTATGACTTTAGAAATACTTAGATGATGTGGAGGAAAAACAAACTATTAAAAAAAAGTTGTTTTGTTCGTCTATTGTATTCAAAAAAATTGTTTATAGCAAAAATAATAAATTAAATTTTCATTTTATTTTTATTTTATATTTAAAAAATGTTCGATAAAAAATAAAAATTACTCAAAAATTATTAAGTCGAGAGGTTTCTACAATGGCAACAAAAGTATTGGTTACCATTTCAATTTTTGAGTAAATTTGACATGCATATAAATGCTTAAAGAGTTGAGGTGGCAGTTATGTTTTCACCAAAAGACGATCTATATAGATAAAATTTGATGTTCATTTGCATGTAAGTTGTTAATTTATTGCTACCATAGGTTGCATATGATGGATCTTCCAATGGATGACAACCATGTTTTAAGTAGTTAAGTAGAGACATGAAGAAATTTGATGTTCATTTGCATGTATGTCGTTAATTTATTGTTACCCTAGGTTGCATATGATGGATCTTCCAAAGGATGAGAACCTTTTTAAGTATTATTTATAGTCATCTTTAATCTAGATGAACACAAATTCAAACATGATATATATTCTTGAGTGAACTAAATATTTTCTTCAAAATTTCAAACACACGTGATCTAGATATTTAAGTACAATCAAACACATGTGTACACATATAATAATACTTGTACAATATAATCAAACACATGCATATATATAAAGTATAATCAAATGTGCAAGTATGATCAAACACAAACTGTATAAAGCATATAATCTAACATGCACATGATATAATCTGAATACATAGTAATATAAAGTCCAAGAATACAAGCTCAATATAAAGTAACTTTGAATACATAGCAATGTAAAGTAAGTCTGAATGTAGCAATATGTGCATGTCTATGAAAGTTTGGAATGTATATAAAAAGATAAACACACATGAGCTATAAAGTGGCAAATCAACATGCATCATGTCAGCCATGAACAGAGCGACCATCTAAGTGAGAGTCTGGATGTCCAATATACCCCTACAAAAGTAGAATTTATAATTAAGTATTAAAAATATCTCTAAATGTATGAATCTTATTTAAATAATCAAATAGACTAGTAAATTAAAATATACGGTAGCGCACATGTACATACAAAATCCTTAACTAACATGTCCACTAGCAGGTGTAGCATCTAAAGAATCTTGCCTATGCACATGCTCTGAGCTCAAGCTAGGAGTGACATGAGGTAACTGTTGTACATACACGTGTATTTTAGGATTAGTTTGAATAATAAATGATACTTATTCAAAGTTATTTAATATATTGTTATTTATTTATTTATTTTTATAAATATTAGTATTATATTATTAATAACATTGTTTTATTATCAAACATTTATATATTTTTTTTTTAATAAGTAAATAGCTATAGAGGGGCAGCACCCTTGTATTAATAAAAAATGGGTGCATGCAAGGCCTAGTTCAGTGAGAGCGGTAGGAGGAAAGAACTAGAAAGGAAACCCCCTACTCTAGCTCTATTCCTTATACAAAAAAGAACCAGCAAGGAGGTTGAATAAGTACAAAACACCAGTCGACAATCATTGAAGATAACAAAACCAACTAGAGGCCTATAAACAAAAAACAATAACCAGGAAATAGAGAAACCGAAGAAAGGTGCAACCGGAATCAATGGGAGTCTTTCGAGTCATCATCCACAAGAGCACGGGCTGCATCCAGGATTATAGGACATTTTGTGCCACAGGTCGAGTGAGCTGCCGATTCAGCCTTCTCCCTAGGGAGTCGGTAGTCATTAGTCATTAGGGAACCACTCCTTGCCAAGCCCAAACCCCCAGTCATTGCCATCAACCAAATCTCCATTCTCTATAATACCAAAACCTTCTATACCTGCTAACCCTTAATCTCAAAGATACTTTTCCCTCCATTCCAACGTGAAGCTGTTTTGAATGCTTGCCACCTTAAGCAAAAATTCAATATTCCTGGTAATGGCAGGCCAGGTTTCTTGAAGAGCATCAAAGTCTAGAGAGTTCATAATAACAAACTTTCTCACCTCTGCCCCGTTGCCCAAGGACATATAATAATTTTGGGGAAGCGTATTCTTAGGTTATCATCAATATTGTCCAAAGTGGCATCAATCTCCCCCAGCAAGCGGTGTTTGAACACCATTTGAGTTAAAAGCTACGCTATCTGCTCTCTATACCCCATGTATATGACCATTGCAAGGAAAAAGGCCAGAATATCAGCATTGGCTCTCTACCTGTGATAAGCCATAATGAATTCCTTCCCTAGTATCCTTTTAAGGCTGTGACAAATGAGAGGGTGTCGAGAGTAGAGGACCTCCTACAAATTTTTTTCAGTGATTTCGGCCAGGAAGGCCATCTACCAACAAGTAGCTTCAAGGAGAATTGGGGATTCTATGGCAAGACACCGAGCAAAAAATGCAAATGTTTGATGGGAAATGAGGGAATTCCAGTGTTAAGTAGCTAGCAATCAAACTAGGGGATACAGGCACCAAGCAAGTAGCTCATGCCTACTGAATACACATGCGCGTGAAATAACAGTGTCCAATCAACTTCTGATCCAAAGTTCGTCAACTTAATATCGACCGTCTTTATCCATCAGGGAATAATATGCATATCCAGAAAGGATCTAGTCATAACTAAATATCAATTAAAAGTACACGCATGTCCAATTGCCATGGGGCGCAAACTGGCACTGACCAATAATGATTTCAGAGAGCCACAACTCGGTGGCAAGAAGAAACCTTAACTGGTGAACAAGCAAGGGGGCAATGCAACTAGTTTGCGCCCCAACCGGTAATTCAATTGGGAAACTTCTCAACCAAAAGGAGAAATGGAGAGCACAACTAGAAGTTACTCAACTGGTGAGCTCCACCACCAGTGAGATAGTTGGGAGTCCATGTTAACTGGTGGAGGCAATACTACAGTACCATCATCGATAGGTTAATCAAAGAAACCTATCAGCTGGAAGGAGAAGAAATCAGTTGAGACCACAACCAACAGACTCAACTGGAAAGCACCATTACTTGGCAAGATAATCGGACCATATCAACCGGTGGAAGCTCATCTAGGATAATCGAATCAGTCAGAACGACCCAATCAAAGTGCCAAGGGGGGATCAGCATTTTAGAGAGTCTGTCAACCTCTCCATTGCCTTCCCTATAGATGTGGCTAATCCAAAATTCATCAAAGGTGGTTAGCAGCACCAGAATCAATTGAAGCCACTGGTTAAGGCACCAACTAGGGGTGTTGTTGCAACGAACTGCATTAACCACATTTAGTGAGTCTCCCTCCAGATGAATTCTCTGCACCCCAAGCTCCATCCCTAACTGTAGTCCTCTTAGAGCCACTCTGAATTCAACTTCGTTGTTAGTGGCAACTCCAATCTTTTCACAAATTTCTTTTATACAGATACCATCGAAGTTCCCTAGTATACACCCAATACCACTTTGACCCGGGTTTCCAGTAGAAGAACCATCAGAGTTTACCTTAAACCACCAAGGCTCTGGTGCTTCCCATTTAACACCTATTCTTGGATTGACCTGATCCACCGGGGATCCCTTACCAAAAAGTGGTGGGATGAGCAGATTTGGAATTGCCAGTTTAATCTTCCAATCCCAGTCCGTATATATGTTTTTCTTTAATGATTTGGATTGAGCAACCTCATTCAGGAGCTCAGTCAGATGGTTCTCGATTTTCCCACATAGAGTCAATAAGCTAAACTCTTTATTCTGGAAAATTCTGCAATTCCTTTCTTTCCAAACTTCCCAAATCAGAAAAGATGGTAGAATGTAAAATAAATCAGCAAATATAGCCTTTCCTATTGGTTTAGGCCATTGCAGAAACCACTCTTCCAACCCTAATGGAAAGGGGCCAAAGATTCTCAATTTTCCCATAAAATGCCGCCAACAATGGCTAGAGACCTTGCAGTGGATAAGTAGGTGATCCGCAGTCTCTTCTTGCTCTTGACATAAAATGCATCTACTAGGTCCATTGATGCCCATTGAAAAGAGTCTTTCTTTAGTTAGAATCTTCTTCTGAAAAGCCAGCTAGGAAAATGAACCTGCTTTGGGTAGGAGATGTCGATGCCAAAAAAGATTATCAAGCCAATCTTTTTTGTCTATAGCTGCTTCTTTCAATTTGTAACCAAAACATACCTTTTATTTACCATCAGAGGAACTACACCACCTGATAATGTCCATCTCAAGGGAAGGGAAGATAACCCTTTTGCTGAGAATGTCGGTAAACAAGTCTTTCTAGTCCTGGTCCAAGTCCAAGGGATCCAAGGAGTTCCATTTCCACTTAGCAATATCATTTTCATGGATAGGGTAACCATAATCATAGATATTGTGACCCCAGAGGCGACAATTTTCTACCATGATAGGTTGCAGAGCAAGGTTGAGACATAAGGTAGCTTCACCAGCCCAAGAATTGATCCAAAAGGAGGCATCCCTTCCATTCCTGACATCCCAAGTAACCTGATCACTTATGATTTCCCTACTTTCCACAATAAAATTCTAGATGGCCAAACCTCTAGGGGGTTGTTTATAGTAAGAATCCTTCTTGGCTCTAGGGAGTCTGAATATTTATGTTTTAGAATCCTTGCCCATTTTTGTTTACCACCACTACAAATTTCCCAAACCAATTTAGCACCCATAGCTAAATTCATAATCAAAATTTGTCGAATGCTAGCAACCCCTGCCTTTTTCAGTTGACAAATCTTTTTCCAAGATACTAGAGGAAATTTCCCCTTGTCATCCAAGTTGTTCCAAAGGAGATTTCTCATTATAGAGATCAATTCATCTTCAATTGCCATTGGTAATCTCATACATGCCATGGAAAAAACCAGTAGCGTAGAGAGGACCGATTTTATCATAGTGAGTTTCCCAGCAGAGGATAACGACCTTTCCAATTTGCAAGCTTGGATTTGCACTTATCAATAAGATGCTTCCAATAGCAAGTTCTGTTACTACCAATGAAGAGGGGGGTTCCAAGAAATTTCCCTGGGAAGTTTGCAACTCTGAGATTGAGAATCCTTCATAAGACACCTTGCATGTTAATCGGAGTGTTGACAAAAAACACTTCAGATTTAATCCAATTGATTTTCTATCTAGAAGCCATAAAGTAATCATCAAGACATGATTTAATTGTCCTTGCCTCTCTCCTACAAGTCGAGCCAAATAGAATGGTATCATCGGCAAACTGCAAGTGAGTCGTTCTTTCAACCCCTATTGCCACATTGACTCCAAGCCATCGATCATCTTGTTGGAGAGCTCTTATTGTTCGACCTAAGGCTTCAGCCATAATGATAAACAAAAAAGGTGACATTGGATCACCTTGTCGTATTCCTCTTGACGTGGAAAAGAAGCCATGAGATGACCCATTAACCAAAACGGATAATTTGGGGGATGATAAACAACTCGTGACCCATGTGATCCATTCCTTGCAAAAAGCAATTTTTTTTAATACATCAATTAAGAAACCCTTGTCCACCATATCATAAGCTTTCAGAATATCCAGTTTTAAAACCATGCAGGAATCCTTGGTTTTCCTAGCCGTATGGAGCATTTCATGGGCAATGATAATGCCTTCCACAATGGATCTTCCAGGGGCAAAACCACTTTGTTCATTCGATATGATGTGTTTAAGGAGGGGTTTCAATCTATTGGCTATGATCTCTGTTACAATCTTATAAGTCGTGTTGCATAAAGCAATGGGCATAAAATCACTCATTTGTTGAGGGTTTTGCTTTTTCGAGATTAAAGCCAAAAAGGTGTGATTAATAGCACCTAACATAGTCATTTTCTTTCTTGATTCTTCTACTGCTAGGTGTAGATCTCGAGCGATGATATCCCATAACTGTTGGAAGAAAGCTATAGGGAAGCCATCAGGGCCAGGAGTCTTATCAAGATTCAACTAGAAGGTGGTTTTCGTTACTTCATCAATTGAAATAGGATTAAAGAGAGCTGCGTTTTGATTATCAGATATTATGGATGGGATTGAGTTAAGAAGTTTGACTCTTGCTTCATGATCATTTTGGTGACCACCATTCATTAAAGATTCAAATATTCTTACAACTTCCTGTGCAATGTCTTCATATTTCCTGACTATGTATCCATCCGGTCTCTTA
The DNA here is from genome assembly GCF_030272615.1 of Cryptomeria japonica. Taxonomy (NCBI): domain Eukaryota; kingdom Viridiplantae; phylum Streptophyta; class Pinopsida; order Cupressales; family Cupressaceae; genus Cryptomeria; species Cryptomeria japonica. The sequence goes on from NC_081405.1 coordinate 302,947,424, forward strand.
ATCTCCGATATTTTGTTTCTATTACGAATGGCAATGGTCGATCTATGGAAGAATTTGGTATTGTTGTCACCTTCCTTAAGCCATAACTCCCTTGATTTTTGTCGCCAATGGATTTCCTCACACCGAAGGATTTCATTTAGCTCAGATTTGAGGGATTTTTCTTTGTTAAATAAATCCTCATTCATTCCTAAAGTAATAACAGAATTGGTGATTTCTTCCAACTCAGCTTTAATTCTTAATTTCTCCATTTGAATATTCTTGAAATGGTTCATATTCCATTCTTTGATCTTAACCTTAATATACTTGAGCTTCTTATTGAGTATAAATAATCTTGAATTATTCCCTAGAGCCGGTTCATTCCACCAAACAGAAATAAGATCACGTAGCTCAGGCACTCTGAACCACATTTTCTCAATCGGAAAGAAGTACCTCCCTTCTATTGTCCCTTGGCAACCTCCAGACAGACCGGGTAGTGATATGATCCAATAAGCAAGAGAATCGATGACTCTAATAAAAGATTTTATCCTAGCCAATCACCAGTAACAAGAAACCGATCAAGTCGTTCTGTAATATTAGTAAAACCTGATCTCCTATTCGTCCATGTGAAAATACCATTTTTAGGAACGATGTCTATTAGGTGATTCTTCTCAACAAATTCCAAAAAATCCTTCTAGGACGTACCAGTCCTCTGAATGCCCCCACCTTTTTCATTGCCAGAAAGGATCTCATTGAAGTCCCCAACAACCACACAACTGCCTTCAGTAATACTGCAAAGTCTGATGGCTAAAAGATCCTAGAGCGCACATTTATCACCAGCAGAAGATGGTTCGTAAACATTAAAAAGATTGAAATTCTCATTTCATCCAAGGATAGTTACCAGATAATGTTGCCAGTACTTATCTTCCCCAACAAGAGAGATCCTAATGATCAAGGGATTCCAAATGATTCCCAAGCCACCAGAGGCTCCATCTAATTGCCTAAACAGACCATTCCACTATTTCCAAACTCTCATTTTTGCATCAATCTCAACCTTGCTCCATTTAGTTTCTTGTAAAAGCCAAATATCTCCTTTGGTGTCATCAATCTGGTGCTTAATCAAGTGCCATTTTTCAAGGGCATTGATGCCCCTAACATTCCAAGATAAGAGTTTCATTGCTCCTGGGGAAGGGTGTTTCCCTTCCCAAAATTAAGTTTGGTTTGACCACTAGCTGGACTAGCAATTGCTAGCATTATTTTTTTTGACTTGCGCCCCCGCATCCCTTTTGGCTTGAAGTTTGGTTTGTCAGTGGTTAAATCTGACTTCCCAAAACCTTTTGTGGATTCCTCCAATATAAGATCGGAGTCAAGTTCAAAGTCTTCTTCCCATTCTGAGGAGGAAGATTCAATTTCACTACCTTTCAATTCAATACCAAGCGAATAGGAAATCTTATTTCCCATCTCCCCCAGATTTCTAATAGCGTCTTGTTCCTGAGTGTGAATTTTGCAATCTTCAATAACCAGCTGACTCCTAATCACAAGAGGAGAGGGTGCTAGAGACTCCGCCAATTTAGTTTCAATATTCGCCTGTCAGGTTTTAGTCTATTCCAGAAGCATGAGAAGATCTTGTTGGCTTTCACTTTGACCAGAGGAGGGAAGAGCTATGTTCAAAGGAGTTTCCTCAGTCAATGGAATATTCTCATTATCATGAATTTCGTTACAAAATTCCGCCCTAGTGTCAGTGGAGATAGGAGGTTTCGGTTGTAGATTTTCTTCCTAGGAAATTGCATGCAGGAATAACTTCTCTGAATCATAGCCAAAACATCACAACCTAGGTCGGTGTGATCCAAAGAGAAGCATCTAGGGAAAATATGCAACTGATCTTCTCTATCAATCTTTTGGATCTAGAACTTCCCAACCCCAATAATTTTAACTTCATCGGGGATCCTGGAGATTCGATCTATGCAAATGCATATTCTGAGGAAGCTTCCCCATATTTTGTACTCCAAAATATCATCAACCAATACAAATGTGCCAAGATCTTTGCATATATCCTTAATGACATCTATATGTCAGTAATCTGAGGGACAGATATAGAGTCTTAACCATACCTTACTATCTGGTAATACATGAGTCCAGGGATTGAAATTGGGCTGCCACTCAATGATGTGAACTTCAATTCCATCCAAGATATATGGACCTTTATTTTTGGCTTGCCATTTCTCCTCATTACTCATAAATTCGATCATATAGAAGTCATTTGGGAGAATATTGATGTTAATATCCTTTCCCCATTGTGCTCTACACTAGGATTAAAAGTTACCCTTAACCCGTTTTCCACCACCCCACTTGATGAAAAAGCAGAATTCAAGCAGATTCGATCTAGCAGAATTAATTTTGTTTTCATCCAAAAAGATAGTAGGTCTTGAAGTATTTCTTACCAGTTTATGATGACGGGGACGATGAGGGGGAAAGGTCCGTCCTCAAAAATCAGTATATCCCACTCGATCCGGACAAGGGTTCCGATCTTTAGAATGAAAGTTAGATCTCCAAAACTTGGCATGGTCCGCCCTAGAGTTGTCTTGCCTGAAGCACCAATTCCGCAATTGGAAATTACCATGAGATTTTGAAAGGACCATATTGGGTTCAGAATGAGGATTGCCTCGCTCGATTACTGCACCAGGGATGCTAGATTCAGGCGGAGGTTGCCAGTTTCGGGGGAACTCGGAAGAAGGATACTTGACCTTGCGAAACCAACCTTTATTATTCCAGATGAAACCATTTTCCTTCCATTTGCACTGATTGCCACTTGAGTATAGATTTCCATAATTCATCTGCGGTCTAGAATATCTGTCTCCATGGAAAATGTCTTTTCGCCCAAAATTAGCCGGTTTTTGAGAGGGTTGAAACCTACCTGCTTCAATGGGAAAGGCAATATCTGCTTCATTGCTCCATGAACCGATCTTTGGGGCGACTTTGTTTTGATTAGGAATCTTTGCAGCCTGCACGCCCAAACTTCGCTTATCGACATCCTTGCTCCTACTGCCGTTGTCGCTCCTGTTGTCTTCAAATGCCACCATAATACCCTTAATGCATCAACATCAATATGCTTTGTTAAGCATGGTACATACAATTTTTTTCCAAACAGATAACACTCTAGTTGTCACAATCCTCAAACATTTATATTATTAAATTGCATAAGAATAATTAAAATAATATTTTTAATTTATATATTTTTTATATTATATATGTTTATTTATTTATATAATATAAAATTTTACAAATTGGTAGATATAGATTCTAAACAATTTGTTAAATATTTGTTTATTGGATGTGTAAAACAAATTTGAAAGAAAATTTAAACTTACTAAAGATTATGTTAATATACCTAAAACTTTGCGTAAAAAACTTCATTTACATAGTGGATCCGTGAAATCCACTAATAAGATGTAAATCTTTTAGCCAATTGGATTGGAGGAAAATAATTTCTGTAAATTAGAAATTTAAAAATCATGCATCTTAACTTTTTAAAAATTGAAAAAAAATATCAAATGAAAAAATTCATAGTTCTAATTGGTGGAAAAACAATTGAATAATAACTAATTAACCAAAATAGAGTGCAACCAATTGCAATAGTACTAACTAGCCTAAAAACAAATACTAATAAATATGATATTATTCATAACTAAATATTTCTATTTGAAACAAATGCTCATTTGAACTCTATTATAAACTAAAATATAAATTTTACCATATTTTAAGGTGGTAATCACTTTAATATGTTTTTTCAGCTTATAATCCCTTTACTTTGACTAGATATGTCAATTCATTATTAAAGCAACAATTATACATCATTTTTTAATAGAATTATAACTTTCAATTGTTATTGAGCACCATTATTAAAGCAAAGCAACAATCATACATCATTTTTAATAGAATTATAAATTTCAATTATTATTGAGCTGTAGAGCACCATAATAATCACTTATCATTTCTAATCATTATAAGTGACAAACAAACTGTGTTCAAAAGAGTCAGTTTTATGTACATAATCACAGCGAAAATAACATTGTTTAAGATTACTCTCCCTCATATTCGGCTTTATATGAAGAGAAGAGCTGTCTAAATAAATATCCACGTTTGTGCCCAAAGTGAAGAATATTTCTTTTTCATTATCTCTCTCTTTCTCAAAGCACATGCAAATTCTGGTTGCTTGTGCAACACTCATCCTTTCATAACTAACATTCCAAATAAGCTCTGATATGAACCACTCATTTATTTTCACCAACTAGCACAAGAAAGAAAGAGGAGAAAAAAGGGCCCACCTTTCTGCATACATTCAAATCACTGTAATATTTAGAGTGGGGGAATTATTCTATTCAAGTCAATATCAACATTTTATGTGATGGTGCTGCAATTATTTTTGCTAAATCTTTGTCCTTACATTCTCATGCTTTTTTATTTCTAGAGAATATCACACAAGGCACTGAATGGAATCTCTTTGATTGTTTAATTAATTTGATTTTGAAGGCATATGCTTTTAAGTTGTAATGGACCGGCCCTTTTTTTTAATTATTATTATTTTTATTATAAAAATAAAAGTAATTTGATATGATTGAGAAGTTTGCATATTTTTAATATAATTGTATTGTAACTTTTTTTTGTATTAAGTATCATAGAATCACAAAGCTCATTTTTTGCTCATTCGACCAGCTCGAATGGGAGTTGAACTTGGGTCTCCACATTGAGAACTCAATGCTTTAACCAATTAAGCTCAACCCCTTGGACAATTGTATTGTAATTTTTAAACAACATTTTGATTATGTTGTTTTGTTTTACGTCTGAATATACTACACAAGCTCGGTATCTATTCAATGATATCTTGGTGGAAAGACTAGTTGTGGTTTCCCAACACTGCCTTTTGTAGTTACAAACCCCAGATGGGTTACCGTTGGCTCTCTCTACACCTGCCAACTCGAAATCTTCGATGGCATTTATAGTCTTCCTAGGCGGCGTAGAGTTGCAAATTCCGTCTCATTTGGTCTGCTATCCTTGAACCCAAGCTTGCTCATTTTGCTTGGTGTATTCTTCTTGTAGCTCCTCTGCTCACCATTCCTAGACCCTGCAGTCTTAGGCTCCCTGTTGTCACTCTGGTGATAGCAATTCTTTCAACAGGTGGTGCTTTGCCTTAGAAGGGTTTTGCCTCCAGGCGAGGGGGAGGGGGGTGAATCTTACCGATGGTGGTGTTAGTGGGTGAGAAACTTCAAGTGGTGGTAGTGGTTGGCCAGCTCTTGGTGGTGATAGTGAATGGCTTGGCTTTTCTAAAGGCTTTCCATGATTAGCTTTGGCAATCTTGCCCTCTTGAATAACTCAAGACAAGGACAAAGAGGAGGTTGCTACTGAAGAAGGTTGGTCCCTTCCGCATGATAACCCTAACCCCACTGATGTATGGGGTCCTAAGGATGACAAAGATCCACCTCCTTTGGCCACTACTCTAGTCGCTTAAGCGATCGTTTTATGTTTTTTGCTCTTCGGGTTCAACCCATGTTGTGTTTTATGTTTATCAGGGTGCTACCCCATTTGACTCCTAAGAGGTGATCTTGTATCCCCCTATTGTTTTGTGAATTTAGTATAGTTTATCTATTTTAATAGAAATGCCTACTATTCATAAAAAAAAATTAAAAATTAAAAATTAAAAGGAGAGATAAAAATAAAGCACAAATAATTAAATTAAAAATATAAAGAGATGATTCATAGTAATAGTATACCTATCTTAGATAAATCTATGAAAATAATATCTAAAGGCGTTCATTGCACTTATGTAACAAATGTAATAAAAAATATATCATAAATTTTATTTGTATTTCTATTATTAGAATAAAAATTAATTATGTATTTAATATAAAATATTGACATGTAAATGATTGTCAAGTTTAAGATAAAATATTAGAGCTTTTTTCATAATCACCGCATAAGCACTTCCCTTATTACCACAAGAAAATGCCTCTCCATATTATTAACATATTTTAAAATTATATTATAAATATTAGTAAAATATTAAATATCTAGTAATTATAAATATAGTATAATAGATTATTATTAATATTATGATACTATTGTTATAAAGGATATTATAATTTTAATATTACGAGTGGTCTTAGAACTATAATTATTAAAAAATTATCAAATTTTGTTATAATAAGATTAAATATATATTAGTGGTCTTACACATTCTAGTGGGGTTGAGCCAACTGATTGTGACTTTAAATATATTCGTAGAATAAAATAGGTACACCAAATATTAGAAGTGTAAGCTATTACAATATTAATCTAATCCTTGAGGTCAATTTGTGGCCCTCTTTTATCTAGAAAATAATATAGATTAAGAACTTAGCCATGGACACTTATCTCTAGCTAAGCTCTTTTTTATTTCTTTTTCACATATACCCTCTCGTGATGACAACAAAAAGAGAGTAATATAATGTTATTGTTTAAACTTAAAAATATTTTGAATATCATTAATAAATATTATTATGCTATAATAATATAAGTAACAATTATATTTATAGTATTCATCATAATGCAAGTGAGTAGGAAAATTCTTTGTAGGAAAGCAAGAAAGAAATATTCACAACCAACCTTTGAGGACTACCAAGAAGATACAAAAGGTGAGGATGAGGATGAATGGAATAATTATCTTGATGAGGAAGAAAAATTGATCAACATTTGGTTTGAGTCTTGATAGAATGCGCATGTGGCAAGGCCATTGATAGTAGTGAAGGTGTTGTCAATCTTGACATCTTCTAGCACCAACAATATCAAGTATATTTCTTCCTTGGGTGTCACTTCTACTAAACAAGGAAATTCCATAAACTTTGGTTTATGGTAGTAATTTAAAAATTGATCTCATCCCTTTACTATGGCTACATGTGAGGTCATCTCTATTTCTTGTATTAATACCTAGGATTATATTGATGATAGAAAGAAAGATGAGGTATTTGGTTTGGTGAATGATTTGATTATGATAAGATATGGAATCCTTTTGTTGATCACACCACAAGACTGAGAGGGGGTGAATTAGTCTTGACCAAATTCTTAAAAAAATTTAATTACAAACACATCAATTATCACTAACCAACTAAATATTAATGAAAAACGAAACAACAAACACCAAAAACATGAACACCAAAAATTTATGTGGAAAACTCAATGTGGGAAAAACCACGGTGAGAATCACACACAATATAAATAATTGAATACATTTTTTTAGGCACATGATCAAGGAAGCTCACTACTCTTGATTTGGACTTGCAACCTAAGGCACACGAACACTGGACTTGCATTATTGAGACTCACAATCCTAGGGCAGGATATAGATTTGCACAAGATGCCTAAAGGACTCACTATCTTTCGATAGGCACAAAGAAAGATGAATTGAATTGAGTAGGATCTCTTAATCATAAATACACCACAAACTGATATTCTGCTTCCACACATATACTTCTACATCATCCTCAATCAATCCACACCAAAATTTACACATCCAAACATCTATTTATATCAACTTATTCACCAAAATACTCAAGTAGGTCATCCATAGACAAAATAAACATAAATTACACAAAGTCGATCACTATGAGCAACTGCACTCAATGTGGTCCACTTTAGGAGATAAAGGGGACCCAGATAAATACAACATGTCTTCCTAAGTTGATTCCAATGAACCACACACACCAACACATCCTCCAAAGTCAACATCAAATGTAATGTGTAGATACATAAGTAAGCATGTTAACCAATCAACCCAAAAACATTATCCAATGCAAATAACTTAATGTAGATCTTCACACATCATGGTAAGACCCATAACAACACCTTAACTCAACCTCCAATGCATATTTGGACCAAAGGAGTATGATACATATAATATAAAGCAACTAAATCAACCAAAGATCAACACAACATACAACATCGAACAACGAAACAACATAACTTCACTTGTGGAGAAAACCGACACCTGAATTTTGAATTGGAACATTGATTGAACAATATGAACATGTCCTCCAAGCTGCAACACTTGAACTAACATTGTAGAGAAACTTTGGACCAGTCCTAACAAACAACCTCACTATCAACAAACTACAACAACTAACTTCAATATTTGAGCTATTGAGGACTTGAAAACATGATAATGCAATATCCATATAACATAGACATTAAATACATAATTGCAAGCCATTAAATACAAAAGTGGAGGAATGTAGAGAATTCTCCCATAAAGACTTTAAATAATCTTTCCTACATATTTTAGCTTCCACTATTGTCAACTTCTGAAAACACCACATATACACTTAATATCACCACTAGACATCATAACAACATTTGAACACTTTTTTCTAGACCATACATAGCAATAAATAATTAAATTAACAACAATGACCACAATTGTACTGAAAACACAACTGAACAACTACATATTCCTCTTCACCATTGTCATCAATACACACATGTGTGATATTAATGACAACACCATACAAACTACAACCAATCTCTCATGAAAACAAGTTTGATATCAATGAAAAAAAAAACATGTTTCCAACACCTTCCTCCCCATTGAGAGGTGGGTGAGGAGAAATATGTGCATCCCCTTCTCTTTAGTCAAGGTTTTGCTAGTATTTTTGAAGCTTCATGTTTGGCATCAAGGGAATATATAGGAGGTATAGTGTCTCAAGATTATGGAGAACTAATGAAAATTAAAGGATGCAACCTTTGGACAATGGAGAACTAATGCAATATCATCCAAGGTGTAAGAGAAACATTGCATCACCCAAAAAGATCATTTCTTTTGGGGCTAAAAGTTGCAGGTTTATTATTTTTAGTAAGTCACCATTTATGTGCATATGGACACAAAAACTTACACAAACCTCCAAAATGGTGAACTGAAGCCAATGGTGAAGAAATCACTTCATTATTATTTGTTATTTGTGAGATATTAATGTTTTTATTTTTAATTTTTTTTGTGAAAATGTTCAAAGTCAAATTTGGGGCAATACCGAAATCCACAAAATTCCAAATTATCTTCTTGAGTGGGAAAATGAATGGTCGGATTTATGGAGCCCAAATGAGAGTTACACTTTCTAGAATATTCTAAGATGGTTAACATTTTGGATAAAGAAGGCAAATGGGGTTTTTTTCGAGGGCAGTTCTAGTAGTGAAGATTGTGGCTTTGGTTTGTAGATCATTGTAATGAGAAAGCCCATGTGGTTGTAGCATGTTATTTTTTGAATGTTGTAATTTAATTTCATTGAGATAATAGAAAACAAGTTTTCCTTTCTTGCATTTTCTTGTCTATTTCCCTATTTTTATTGTGTGTTTGTGTTTGTAACGAGAGTATCCTTCATCAAGAATGTTGGATATCCTTGATATTCAAGATCAAAGGTAAACATTGCTCCAAAACTAACATTTTTTTCTCCTTGGAATTTTTCATGGATGGTAAGTGCATTGATATTAGAGTTGAATCATGATTACTATGTTAGCAACCTCTTGGACGACCCTTAGTTTGTCAAGTGGTAAGACAAGGATCTTCCTAAGAAAATAGAAACTAGGTTTGTGTCTAAAGAAGGAACAAATTAGCAAGACCCCTATTTAAGTTGGGAATTTAGGCCTACAATTGGAATTATAGGAGGATGAGCTTATGATGCATAAATTAATAATTATTATATGACAATTCATTCCTTTTGATGTAGGAAAAAAATGTAGAAAATGACTATTTTTTGTACTAGATTTTGTGTAAATGCAAATAAGGATAATAAGGTTTTGACTTCAATTACCTTTTCCTCAAAGTATGTAAATTGGGTATTGTATATTGAGTATGAGGATGCATTAGTTATTTTCTGTAAGCTCCATAAGTTTGGCCACTATATTGTTGTTTACTAGGTCAATATGTAGAGGTAGAATTTATATATAATGAAGGTGGAAAAATTTGTATCTACCTTCAGAAATATGTTTCTGAAATCTATTCACTACTACTATGTATGATTTAGATGTAGGATAACACATTCATTGGACTCATTTGGTCTACATATAGACATATCACTTCTGCTCACATGATAAAAGATATTTGAATGGGGTATCTAAAGGATTACTATCTTCACAAGGAAAGAGTGTGCTATAAGTATTGGTGATGTTTATGCATAGGGCAATTTTTTTTTTGGTCAATAAATCACTTCCTGAAGGAAGATTTCTTAAAAATAGATAACTTTTTTGATGTGTTGTGTAGTGGTTAGAATGAAAGGGTTGTGTTTCTAAAACCTTTAAAGAGGTGCTATAAAAACTCTTGTGTGGTTAGGTGTGTTATTAGCATAATTTTTCTTTAGATTTTATTGAGAATTGATGAGCAAGGAATTTAGTGAGAAATTGATTTGATCAAATCTTGGAGATGAGATAACTCTCTCTATTTGTCACATATAAAATGAGATTTTACTTCTAAACTTATTCATGGTCGATTACTTCTACATTTAAATGAGTTTTTTTGAGTTTTTTTTAGAATGGATTATATCTAATCCTCTTTATCCCAAGAAATATCAAGTTAATGAAATAATAAATAATGAATTGATATGCCCAATCCTAGTGTTAATTACATTGTGCAGTTCAATTTATTGGTGTTTGTTTGTATTTTTTCTTTGATCAATTTATTTTACCCATTTTTCCTTGTTTAATTGATCATCTTGTATTGTAGTAAAGGGTTTGAATTCTTTGTTATCTCATTTTATTTTTTGGTTTTTTTTCTTAGCTTATTAGCAAGGACGATTGCTTAAATGTGACTAAATGAATAATTAATCTAAAAGCAAGAAATAACTGACTACTCTATGTTTTTTGTATTTTCCAAATAGAAATTTTATTAGATTAACTAACTAAATGTAATGTAATGCAAGTAAATAACTCATTTTATTTTGATTTATTGATTTCCTTGTCTTGCTATCAAGGACAAGTGATCAATTTTTACCTTGTATTATTGGCAAGGTCTTTATGACATGAATTATAAATGACTATGTCAAAATAGAACTAAAACATACAACTAATATACACTAATCTAACACAAAGAAGAAAATAAATCTTATCACCTATGCTACCATAATATAGTTATAGAATTTTACCAATCTAATCAAGATGGAAGATAATTTTTCTATTACACTTGCATTTCTTGTTTCAAAGAAATATAATATAATAATTAAAAATAATAATAAAAACTTCACAGCTAAGGTACTAATGAGATGCTCATTGCATGTATGTCATCATAGGTTCAACTCCTCCAATCTAATCTCTTAGCTAACTTGAGTTAATTTTGTTAATAGAATAAGCATGTGAAGATAGGAAACAAAGTAAAGAAGGGAATGGAAAAGAACATTTTTCTACTATAATGGAAGCTTTGAAGCTTCAAAATACCCATGGAAAGTGCCTAAAGCCTATATAGAGTGTGGAATTTATATAACAATCTTGGATAACTCAAAATCAACCTTCTTTAACCTACTTTTAAAACTGTAAAAGGAGAGGCAACAAAATCATAATTCATATAGGTGGCTTCTAACGAAAAATGAAAAGATCCTTTGTAATTACAATGGAGGTGATTAATTAGGCATGAAATCCAAATCATATTTGTAATGGGGTGGGACCAAAGAATTTATAGAAGTAGGTGAAGTTATTACAAAGTTAGGTCTGAGTTTAGGTGCAAAAAAGATGGGAAAATGACCAAAATTGAAATATTTCATGTATTAATAAAAATGTAAAGGTTTCCCTTCTTTTATAGCAACAATCCTGCCTTTTTATAGTAAGTATTTCAACTTTTCTAGGGTAGGTCACCTAAGTAATGGTAATTTTTTTTATCCAGCTCTACCATTCAAAAGATGAAAAATTAATCCTATATGGATAGAAGATATACAAGGATTGGTAATAGGCATTAGGATCAAAATAAGGTGGTAAATAATTAGAGGTATCTATGATATGGATGGGAGTAAGTTTCATCACATTAAAAGTAATCAATTTAAGCATGATACTATGCAATGATTCAAAAAGAGGAGTGAAACTGCAATGTGTAAACTTTGATGATAAAAGAGCTACATAGGTGTTGTGGTTGCTACTTGAGAATCAATATGATTGGAAGAATTATTATTGATCTTAATGAAATTATCACTTTTCTTTTGAAATTTTTGAAAAGTTTGGTGAGAATCCTCATTCTTATCAACTAGAGTTGATGAAGAAGATGATTCAAACTGACTCACTTGAAGTTGATAATTATGAAGTGTTATGCACAATTATGTGAAATATGCATAATCAAAAAACAAAATATTGTCTCTAGTAACCTTTTGCAAAGTATTAATGAAAATTCTTTGAACAACACCATTAGACATAGGATAAGAAACTTTTGAATGCAAATATTTATATCTGCCAATGAAACTAGTTACTCTTTCCTTAACACTTTGTTTACAATGCATCAAATCAATCAAAGTAATTTGTGGACCTCTATTGTTTTGAAAATGTTTCACAAATGCATAAGAAAATCTTTGAAAAGAATCAATTGAATAAGGAGGCAAGGAGAAAAACCATTGCAAATATTTTTGTCTTAAGGTACATATGAAGAGCTTTTCCATGAGTCTATTGTCATATGAAAAGTCACTACACAAAGTTTGAAATGTATTCTCATGAGTGTGGGGGTCACCTTGTCGATTATATTTTTCCAAGTGAGGAACCTCAATATTTTGTGGGACATTAGTACGAAGTATGCTGGGGGAAAGTGGGATAGCAGTATCACATCTAGGAAGATTGAATTTCGATTGGGTTATGGAAGCCAATTGTTGTTGTAAAGTTGAAATATTTTGGAGTAAATGGTTTGTAATGGCTTTGGTGGATAAATTGGAGTGGGACATGTTAGATTGTGATGGAGGTGTAGCATTATGATAGGTAGGTGGAATATTCTGGTAGGTGGGTAAAGGAGATGGTTGGGAAACAAATGGAAGGCTAATTAAACAAGGTATGTAGGAGTATTGATTGATAGGATTTCCCCCATTACTATCCTATGAAATGTTGGTTCCCAAATCAACAAATTTCAAAACCCTAAGAATGTACCAAATTTTATAATCAGGTTATGCAATTGACTTGGCCAACAAACATGAATCTTCTGAAAGAAGATATCTTCTACTCTTTAGGCTCTGCCAAACCTTGGTGAGTATACCTTTTGATAAATAGAACAGAAGTGTAACCTTATGCTAAAAACTTGATTTAGATCCACTTAGTAGAGAACATTTTACTTGAAGTGGATGTTTTATCCCTTATTACTCCTACTTCTACCTACTTCTCTAAAAATAGATAAAAGGAAAACTGAATCCTTAATGAAATTACCCTTTTTTTTTAAATATTTAAGATCAATGCCTTTCTTCAAGGCTACAGAGTTGCATACATCCAATTCTTAATCAACATTCAAGTTACTTGGCATCAAATGTGTTTATACCTTATATAAACATGCATCAATGAAATGTTAATGGGTTCCTCTTCTTAATCTAGTTATTATCTTCCAACTTGTTGTAATTTTATTAAATGGAACTTTAATTCTGCCTTGCAAAAACCAATTAATCAAATTGCACAGAGCAAAGAAAGCTAATCTGATAAATAAAAAATACCCTTGATAACCTGAATTGAACAAATGGGAAAATAATGCACTAGAGACAACCATGAAACATTTAATCATCCACAACCAACAAATAACTGAGATTAGGAAACTTGGATTCTTCTATTATAACTCACCATTGTAATGAAGGTACGAAATTTTCTTGCTAGCATTTTTTGTTTTTCTATATATTTATATTTATTATATTCATTTGGTCCTGGTTTCTCCTTTATATATCAAAATTCAGAGAAGCAATAAGCTTCAGACCATTACAATGTAACCATTCATAACTAATCAATATAGTTTAACAATATAAGAAGACTTAACCAAAGTGTACTCACATAAATCTGTCCACTTAATTAAATGAATATTTAGTATTTATTTGATTATTTAACCATCAGTCAATAATTAATTAAATTAATATTTAATTAATTCATCTTAACCCTCTTCTCCTATTAATTAAATAAATTATTCAATTTATTTGATTTAATTCACTTAACCAAATTCAGACCATTAATTAAATAAATAAATCATATTTGTTTAATTAAATCTTCTCTCACATTTAAATAAATTAATATTTGTTTAAATCCCCCAAAATCTCATCTCTCGCATTTAAATAAATTAACATTTATTTAAATCACCTTTATCCTCCACCCACTTGCATTTCCTACAAATGCAAGTTGCACAACTATTTTAAATAAATAAATTATTTATTTAAAATCCTATTTCTCCTCACCCACTTGAAACCTTTAATGGTTTCCCTTAAAGTCTTCAAACTTAACGGCTTCCTTCTAGAGTCTTCTCAAACCTTTAATGGTTTTCCTCAAAGTCTTCAAGCATTTAATGCTTTATCTTCCTTTTTCTCATGTAAATAAATTAAGATTTATTTAAATTAAATCCAAAATTCACACTCACATTTAAATAAATTAATATTTATTTAAATATCTATCCAAATGCAAATTACACCATTTAATTGAAATAAATGATTTTATTTCAATTGAAAATCCCAAAATTCCTCCCACTTGCATTCTCCTACAAAATCCACTTGCATGCCTAAATCCCTTCTAGATTCTTCTAACTCCTTCTAATTAGCCTAATCCTATCCTAATCATTGTCACATTCCTAAATAAAAGGAAGTCACTTCTCAAAAACCTCCAAAGTCTTCAATAACCATTAAAGGCTTTATGTCTTCAAATGGTTAACCTCTAAAGTCTTCCAAACCATTAAAGGCTCTTACATAACCATTTATGGTTAACTCACCTATTACCTTTGGTTAGAGACTTTCCTCTAACTTAACCATCCTTTTGACTCATGGGTCTCTTCAAAGCATTTATTTCTTTGACTAAGGTAACCATTTAACCCTTGCACATTCATTTATCCCTTGGATAAAAGGAATATCCATTAACCTAACCCTAACCCAACCCCCTAGGGTAACCATCATGTCCCCTCAAGCATTTAATGCTCCTTATCTCTCCTCTCAAGCCTCCTCATGGTGACACTTGTCAACATGGGATTGGGTTGAAAGTCTCACATGGATTGAATATCTTTCAATCCTAACCCTTGTTAAGATTTCTCAATCTCAACCCTTCATTTCCCTATTTCTTCTATAAATAGAACCCTTCTCCTCAAGCAAAGAAGGAAGCATTAGAGTATTGTTGCTATATTGGTATTAGCATAGAGCTTTTTCATAGCATCACTATCTACACTTGCATAGCATTTGTTTATCATTTTCAACCATCTTGAATCTCCATATGGCATCCATGGCTAGTGCTAAAAGCTGAGAGCTACACTCATGTGGAACTTGGAGAGGAGAGGAACAAGGGAGGAGCAACTATGAGCATCTTGATTAGCATTTGAAGGAGTATAGCTTATATATTCTATGTTTGTATGCTTTCTATTTCATTCTTAATATCTCTCTTGATATGCCTGTTTAGGATAATCTTTTGTTGCTAACACTAACATTTGTTTCTTGTGCTCTTGTGTGTGTTGTCATCAAACAAATTTTCTAATCCTTTTTGCAGAGCATCACAAAGTATTAGAGAGTTTTTGTCAAATAAACAAAGTGCTTAATAAAATGCAATGAAATAAAGCATAACACAACTTTTAACCAGTGAATATAAGTAAACCATTTGTCATCATTCTACGAGTGGTAACCCATGACCCTTAGGTCTGGCAAGGTTCCACTTTCAGTAAAGGCATCCTTCATATCCACTATTGATCTTTATGTTGCACTAGTCTATTGAGGACTTCAGATATGTGGTTTCCCACTAATACACTTCATAATCACTTGGGCATTTGAAATTCTGAATAGCAAGCATGTTCATCAGGTAATCCCTCCGCTTCTTGTTTGTCATTGCTCACACCTTTGTAACAAATTTTGAGTACCCAGCCTTCAATGTTATAATATTGTCCTAAAACAAATTGAAACTTTGAATGCTCATGTCCTTTTCTTCTTTCATATGTGTCATAATCTTTGGCACCATTTGGCAAAAATTAATTCTCTAATCACTGGAATCTCTAATGTACTTATCCTTGTCAATAATGCTAGGTATGGTCTTGTGTTGGAATGTGTGAAAGAAATCAATTTTGGCCCTTACTCTCCATTCTTCTCTAGAGACATACCTAAGTTCTTCAGTGATTGTGCTTATTTTTTTCTCATTTCTTTTATCGCAAGAGGAGCATCAAGATCCCTTTGTGTTACTTTGCACAGAGTGACTAAAGTAAGATATGTCGGTTACCACCTTTTTGACAAAGTTTTCAATTTGGGTTTATGTTCTTGAAATGTTTTCAACATTTTCAATAAGGACTCATAGCCCTTATAAACCTTATCCAACATGTCAAGAATGAGTGTCACTCTATGTGTTAGTATTTTCTCAAAGGTATTGAGGACCTATGGCACCTTTTGCAAAATTTCTTCATTGACTGCTTTCAACTCCCTGATTTCCTTTTCATATTTTTGCTTCTCTTCATTCCATTCCTTGTTGTCTTCAATGTTGTCTATTATCTTAGGGGTAGCATGGTTATGCAAGATGATGGCTTTGCTCTGACTATCAGGTTTTCTTTTGTTTTGTCTTTCAACATAACATTTTCAATATATAACCTATTAATTTCATTGTTCATCTCCACATGCCCCTTTTCAAGTTGAATTATTTTTTGTTGCATCCCTAATGAACATAGTAGAATGCATGGTTAGTGTGACCACCTCCAATAAGGAGGCATCTTTCATTGTCTTCAAAATGGTTGTTCCCTTTGTTTATTTCACCATTTCTACTAGTTTTGGCTTGTTAATGCTTTTAAAGTTCACCCATGCAACTAGTATCTTAGTTTTTGGGTTATACCCTACAACACTTACCCCCTCTTCAGAATCAAATTCTACTACCAACATGACATCTTGTTGCCTCACTTGATTCAATAACAACATTTTTTTTAGTGTCATTCCTGGAACAATTAACATATTACTCTGCATAGCTATTTATTTTGCTTCTGCAGGAGTAATATGTATTTCATCAAATTTTATCTCTTTGAAAGTTTGGGCAATTACTTTCTCATATTTGGATTCATCCGCACCCATTAGGTTCATCTTTTTTATCTCTTCAAACTCCTTCATCTTTATCTTCATCCAGAAATCTTTGAACTTGGGGTATTGATGAATTCATCATCTTCTATGAACCTCATTGATATACCTACCCTCTCATCCACATGATTTTCTATCTCTGCCCATTTTTCCACTTGAGCTTCATAACCATGTGTCTCTTCTTCATACCTCGGTGGTGCCATTTGTGATTTATATTCCCCTTCATCGCCTTTAGAGCTCTTAATTCACTGATGTCCT
Organism: Cryptomeria japonica; assembly: GCF_030272615.1. Taxonomy (NCBI): domain Eukaryota; kingdom Viridiplantae; phylum Streptophyta; class Pinopsida; order Cupressales; family Cupressaceae; genus Cryptomeria; species Cryptomeria japonica. Next base: position 302,964,892 of record NC_081405.1, read on the forward strand.
CATCAGTGTCACCTTCTCCTTCTGATTCATCATAAGGCACTAGTGGCTCTAGGTCATTTATCTTTTATTTTTTGGATGAGAGTGAAGTGGATAAAGACTCCTCCCTAGACTCATCATCAGACACATCGTGATTAATAACTCCATGGGGTTTCCTTGGTGACATTTTGGCCTTCTTTGGTGGGGATCCACCGCTTGTTGATTTCCCATAAATTTTCTCAAAGTTATCTAAATACAAATCAATTTTCTTTAACTCATTAGTTTCCTCATCAAAGAACCCACAAAAATTTGGATCTTTCTTCTTCTTTCATTTTCCAATTTCATTAAAATGTGTCATTTCTTTCTTCTTTGCACAATTTCTTGAAATGTTACTTAGTTTATGATAAAATCCTCTTTTATTAATACCTCGTGAGAGACAATTTTAACATATGAATAAATATGGTCTTGACCAGACTTCAAAAAAAAAAAAAATTAAATATGCTTGCAATTTTTCCATAACATTCGATCCAATATAAAAGTCTGCACATTGGTTACATGGGGCAAGAATGTCCCCTTCTTTCGTTTTTCCATAATTTCCTTCTCAAATCACAACATCTATCACATAAACTCCAAGAATACAAGCTTGTCTAGTAGAAACATGGGTAACAAATGGGGAGCCTAAGGACACCCATATACCCTAATAATAGTGTTCTCTCCCATGTAGAACCAATCAACAAAGTTGTGTATGTGGCCTTTCTCAGAATCAAAAGCAAGTGGCCTCAATACTTTTCTCAATTTAAATGACAATATTTCAACCTGATGATTTAGAGAACGGAAAATCACAATAACAAATGAATCATGAAAAATTCTATAATTGCAATCCTTGCACCTCTTATCCCATAGATAACACCATAGTTGCACAGATAGCCTATTTATATCATCATTTACCATCCCTAGCTTTAATTGTTGGTGAAAGGCCAGCCTGTTCTGATACAAAATTAATAACATAATAGAGAATAGTGACAAAAGTCAGAACCCTTTTTCTCTTTCCATGCCATAAGATGAGTAAGTATTTTCCTTTCCAGTTCAGAGGCAAAGTCAAAATCAAGGTTCACCTCAGAGTTTTGTATTCTCATTGCCATATACATCAATGCCACTAGTATTTTTTCCTTGGCATCTTCTCCTAATATCTGATATAGAGAAAAATATGTTTTTTGGAAATAAACAAGGAAATCATCCATGGGAAAAGGCTCATTGCCTGTGTTCACCATGGGTTTATTATCTATGCCCCTCTTCTGGTGGAAAGGGAGCTCATCTTTTCTAAATGTCTTCTTCAACCTAGTGTAATCTATATTAAATTGTTCTAGGTCAACCCTAGCCAGAGCCTTCTTGTTCAGCATAAAACAATCAACAATGGTTGATTTTGTGACCATTAACAAGGGGTTTCCACTAGGCATCTTGACAGTTTGGGTTACCGGGTGATCATTGTCTGGCAGCACTTGAATCAACTCAATATCAATGAAGACATTGGGTACTATTAATTTTGCAACATCAAGAGTCTAGGGATTTGATATAGGGACCTTCCCATCTTTGTTTTTATAAAAATAACAAAATAAATCCCTTTCTGTTATGGGAATTGAGGCATCTTTGCATCCCTCAAGCCTATCTTTAAATACATTCTTAGCTCTAGTGTCCTCTGACCCAGGCAATGTGTCTAATAATGATTTCTATAATGGCCTTTTCTTGTCTATTAGGTTTGATGACTGGGGTTTTCTTTCAAAACCCTCACCCTATTTTGAATTCTCACCTATTTTAGACCCTTCCTTCTTCCCAGACATATTAATCTTATGCTTCTTACTATAAATTCAACTGAACTCTAAAAAATTTGCAGCTTTGGGATTAATAAAGTACTTACTTGTAAGATTTCGTAGATGATTTTGGCCTATCCTTCCTTGCTGCAAAGCTTGCGATGTGTAATTACTTGTTTTAAAATGAAAATTTCAAGCAAAAATTCAATTATTAATGGAAGCTCTTGAGGGTCTTTTTTCATTTAATTCATGCATACCATTAACAGCCCCGCTACCTTTTAAAAATCCTAAGTTATGACATGTTGACGTCACTCTCAACTTGCATTGGCTTAATGTTTTTGCAATATCACAAACCCACCTTAACATTCTTGTTTCATCGTTGCAAAAAAGTGACAATAGTTATCATTATATCGCAACACTTGTTTCCCCTCTATCCTTTCTTCCTATGATATAGTGGCATGTGGTTTTAGTTGCTATCGCTATAACACAGCTTCACTTTTCATTAGTCATCTTCATCCTACGATCTGGCAATAATTTATTGAGTCATCGCTATATCGCAGTTTCATGACTTCTTTATTAAGTCCTTCTAGCAATATTGCAGCAATAATTTATGTTATTTTGTTATTGTTGTATCGCAATGTCTCCACTTTACATTAAACCCCGTCTTGCAATATGGTGATGCTTTATGACCTTAGTTCTAGTTATCGTTGTTTTGTAGACCACTTAATATAATAGGATATGGGTCTTGCGAAATATTGATACCTTTCTAAATTGTATTTTATTTGTTGCCATTTCACGGGCCACTTAATATACTAAAATATGTCTTGCAAAATGATGATACTTTTATAATCTTTATTTTTCTCATCGCCATTTAGTAGATTGCTTGACATAATAGGATACAGGTCTTTCGAAATAGCTATAATGTATGGTATATCATATTTGGGTCTAGATGAAGTGATAGGTGAAGTATATAGAATTTTTTTAGGAAAATGGTGGGGAATATGAACTCCTTGATTAACAAAGAAGGTTTATTTAAAAGATTTGGTGTTGACTTTTGGGATTTTTAGGCTAGAAAACACATTCAATTATGATAGACAGGAGACTTAACTTGTGTACACATATAACTCTAGTGCATTTGATTTATCTATTCATATGGACAGTAATGGGAAAACAATTTAGAGGACTCTACCATTGTGAATAAGACAAACTTTTGGAGGTTCCAACATGTAGTATTAACTTTTTGTGTAGAGGTAGCCATGATGGAAGACACATATGTAAGAACATTAGGCAAAGATGTAGGAATGGAAGGCTTAACTTGATTTGAAGGTTTTAAATAATCATGCACTTTGACACAATTTTCATTAGCATAACATTATGATCCATAATTTGAGAAATGCTACACAATATATTCACACCATGTTCATCAATTTGAATCAATCTCCCTAAACCATCATCAAGGATAGTGCGTCTCCACCCAAGTGTCCTTAACTCAAACATTGTTGAAAAATTTCCAATTTATTGTCAAGCTCTCCTATTTGTTCAATAGTCACTTGAGTTAGAGAGTCATCCTCACGATGAGAAACATGAAGCTAATGGTTCTCCAAAATGTTAGGTATGTCTTGTGTAGGAATAGAGGATTCACCCAAGCTCCTAGAGAATAGGTTAGCCAACTCAAGCTCAATACCTTTAGTATTTAAACTTTAGGAAGCCATAAGTCTCTAACTTCTTCTTAGTGGGATATTGGATTAGGGACAAAGGATACTAAAAATCACATACAAATTATCTAAAGCTAATGAAATATATTTGTACTCACAATGCCTCTTATACAATTGATAATACAAAAAAAGTGATTAAACAATGCAAAATTGAGAGTAATCAACATAAACAAAAAAATTAGAATAGATATGCAGACCCTGAGTAGAAATCTAGAACTGAGAGTCGTAGAGGAACTTGTGTCTATAATTTGAGCTAGGAAACCTAGCCCTAAGGATGTCAAATGTAGATATTGGAAATATATTTTTGATTAGGATGGTATTCAAAAATTTTATGTTGTCACAAAAGTGTACCCGCTTGATGAACGACCTTGATCATCAACCTTGTGCAACATGGAAGCAACCTCCCAAGTGGGACTTGCAAAAGTGAGGTTGAGTCTCCGGAGAAAGTCGGCTTCCTTTCCAATCTGAGTGCAAGTGTTGGACTAACCCAACACTGATAAATCCTAATCTATGATTTGATAGGGAAAAGGGAGAAAGAGGGGATGCTTGAAAGGGGGGAAATAAGGTTTTCACCTAGATCGAAAGTGATATTCCCTGCCTATAGCTACATGAAACACAAATAAAACCACCCAAGGCATGCACAAGATGTTAGACCCAATATGGAAAGCTAATGTACTGAGAGGGGAGGGGTGAATCAGTACTCCAAAACTTTTCTTGAATAATAACTTTACTGTTATGCATAAACAAAATAGTGCAGTAACATAAAATAAAGTTAAAACAAATAGATAACAATCATACATGATTCACTCCATAACACATATATTTTGGTTACACAGTGTTAGCCCTATATTTTTGCTTGTTCCTAAAGCCTCATGATTAGCTAAAAATCAACTATTTTTAATGTTTTAATGCTGAAGTTTTTGTGGCCAAACTCCATATCAGCTGAGAGATTTTAATTCTTTAATATTTGAGTTACCCATATGTCCAAATAATTAAATCTCAAGTCTTATGTTTCATATGCCAAAATTATTTCTGGGTTATGCTCTACTTGGCTCATTTATTCTACGGTTAAAATTTCACAAGAAACAGAGTTTTCACGAAAAAGTTATGAAGTTTTTTCTATGGCAGCCCAAAGGAACAATTATCATTGAACTTGAACCTTGAACCTGCTTAGGTTCAAGCAGTTCAAAAGGTTCAAAAGGTTCAAAGGTTCAACGCGCAGCCAAATATGAAAACAAAGTGATAAATCAAATATAATGTGGGTGCAGTTTGTGTTTTGAACCTTTTGATTGAACCCCACAGGTTCAAGGTTCAAGCGGTTCAAAAGGTTCAAGTGGTTCAAATTTCGGGTTCATTGTAATTTTTGGTCTTTGAACTTGAACTTTGAACCTTCTTTGGTTCAAGCCCGCAGGTTGAAGCACGCAGGTTCAAGGTTCAAGGTTCGATTTCAGAAGTTCAAATTTAGAATTCAAAGATTCATCAAATGCAGGTTCAAAGTGTGTGAGTTTCAAATTTAAAAAAAGTTCAAAAATCCAATAACATTGGCATGTCTAATGTTTGTAATTTTAAATGTAATCTGGAAGCACGAATTTTCTGAGACAAAAAAAAAGAAAAACATTAGTCTCGGTGCAGGGGACATAACATTCAATTGAACCATTGGATCGTGCTAAAATTTTAATATGATTTGGAAAACATAGTTTTCTAAATTCTCGATGGAGCGATCGGAAAAATATTAACTCAATTAAAAGTTATTTATCTCTGAGTACGGGTCTATAAAAATTCTGAGATGAAAAGATTTGAAGATTTAAAACAAAAAAAGTTATCAAGAAGAAGATAAAAGATAAAAGAAAAGATTGATTAATTATCTTTTCAAGAATTAATTATTGATAACTGAAAGTCTCTTTAAAGAAAGAGACAAACTATATATATGAGGGAAAAAAAAAAGAAAGGGGTTCCGAAAACTGTGATTTTGGGAGCAACAGATAATATTTTGGTTATCATATGAATTGTTTGGATTATAGAATGACTGGTTATTAATGAAATGTTGTGTTATCTTTAAATCTATGCGTTCTTAGATTTGCAATCTTTCTTAAGTTGATTATGGGCACAATATAATTTGATGATCAGCTACCTCTGTAATCCTTTTCAATTCATGTTTATTATTGGTTGTTGGATGACTCACATTGTATTGATTTGCTTGATCTCCCTTGCTCTGTGAAGCATGAGAGAGTATCGATCGAGCCATTAGTCTTCACTGAGTCTCTATTTTGCTTTGAATTTATACAGCAAGAATGTTATGAATCAGAGTCTGTGAACTCTCCTTTGAATATTCTTTTCAAAAATTTCTTATGTGTGCAGTTTTGAAGGCATTTATTTGTGTTGATGGATAAATGTTGAAGCCTTTCGATGCTTTCTAGTTAAAAGTGTTAGCTTATCAACTGTATAATAAATTCATTGTAAATATTTTAAGGAGGGAGTTGTACCTCTCAATTGAGAGGAAGATTATCAATTCAATGATAATCTATCCAACTGTTAGTGCTCTTTGTCCTTTATCCTGGGCCTTTGGAGTTAGTATGTGTATTGATTTTTGAGGGACAGATCTGTTCACTAACACACAGAAACTCTTGGTTAGAGAGAAAAACTGCGGTGGGGATGTCACCCACAACTTCACTACTGCAATAATAAAGAGTGCTCGGTTAGAGCTACATTTTAGCTATTTCTGATAGCTTACCCTGTTAGGAGTAACAAGATCTATTAGAACTACCTTGCTAAAGGATTTTACAACATTTATTCTGAATGTTGCACCTAGTTAGAGGCTTTACAATTTGTAGACTTGATTAGAGTCTTTTACCCTGTTAAAGGTTTCTCTTTCAACTTCACAATATTACAATAAAATCATTACAAATATCTGCAACTTTACATTTGAAATGTTATAGCAGATTCTATGTGCTCAGAATAGATTACCTTGCTTATAGCATACCTCGGTAACCCATATAGTAACTCGGTAAACCCTTCTGTTTACTCTGTTATTTGACTGTTCTCTGAAAACCTTCTCGGTGACCTCTGTGTCTCTGTAACAGTCTTCTTACACATATATACACCCTTAACTCATGCTGTATAAATAGATCTCTTAAGACAGTGATCTAATTCATTGCTTCGATCTTACAAACAAGATTCCTCAAATGAATAACTATACAAAATATTTCATTGGTTAGATTGATCTCAAAATCATACACAATCTTTTAGTACAATTTCCAATGTAATAAAGGTTAGATGTGCCTTGATCTTGTAACACGTTTTCATATGCATGTCCAGGTTCAATGTATCTGGTAACACGTTTCACTCGGTGTATATCAACTCGATGTGTCATATTTGCTGCTCGGTAGACATAAAAAGATACTCGGTAGATTGCTCGGTGTATACTGCATTCTGTGACTACTTTCCTCTGTAATCGACTAGACTATGCATATCGACTTCTCTGTGTATACTGACTGCATGATTCGGTAGTGTTAACCGACTAGAGATATAGTATGACTTTGAATATAAAAACTAATGGCAATTTGATAAGTAGTAACAATCTCCCCTTTTGACATTAGTTGAGATGTTTGACAAAACTACTTTCAAAGTCATAACTCAAAAATCTATATACTTTGCAAAATGACTATACTTGACAGAATATACAATAGTCAATGAAATAGTATAATCAGATATACTCCCCTTATCATTATACTAGACATAACTCTAATTTTGCATGCTCAGTTCTGTGCTTGTGTGCTCTGCTTACTCTGCTCAGTATACTCCCCCTGTATACAATACTCCGAATACTATATCAAAACTGTATCACTAAAACTGTATCACTCTCCAAATATATAGTATCACTCCCCCTTTTTGACAAACATCAAAAACTTAATTTCCATCCGGGGGTGGTAACTGATCAAAAATGGATTTATACTTTGTCCAGGCATCAGTGAGTGCGACAAAGAGTGCATCCTTTACACTTTCCATTAAAGAAGTTTGTGCTTGAATATCAGCCAATAGGGATATTAAGCCATCAAGAGTGCTTCCCTCTTGTGTAGTAGATAGGTGTGTAGCTCGGTTAATCTGTTCTTGAACTGATGAAAGATGAGGAAGGAATAATGTCTGGTGTGTCATTATATCCATCCTGATCTTATGTTCTTCATTTCTTAGTTCCAATTGTTGAGCGATGAGCTGTTGAAGCTTTGTATAAAAATTTTGAACGGAATTGGGCTCTGTGGTCAACTTATTTGAGAGATCAGTGATCTCTTTCTCAATTGCATCAGTTTTATTCTTGATATCTTTAATGAATATAGAAAATGTACAAAGTTTTTGAAATAAATAAAGAATATGCTTGAGTTGCGGGGACAACTCAGCAATGAATTTGACAAGTTTGACTTTGCCAATAGCTAGAGCTTTTTGTACCTCTTTTATCATTTTTGCAGTAAGCTCCTTGTCTTTGAGCTTGCTCAAATACTCAGATGCATCTACTCTAGATGTTTCTATTTGATTAAGGAGTTCATCCAGTTGAATGTGGATGGCTGCATCGGTTGACACTGTAGTTGTAGGTAGCATATCTGATAGCAGTGTCTTCACCTTCTAAAGTACTTTATTCTTCTTTTGTATGGCCATCTATTTTTCTTGTTCGGCCTTTGCTTTGCATAGTTCACCAAAATCAATGAGTTCTTGCCCCTTTAATTTTGATATATCCACATTGGGCAACACTATTGGTTTAGATAAATCAACTTTGAAGCTATGCTTTTTCACCTTCTTCTCTTTACCTTTGGTCAATTGGACCAAGACAATAGCTTGAGAGGCTTGCTGACCCTCGATAGGTTGCTCAATAGAAGCAACACTTTGGTCGGTTCCTATAGTTGTTGTGGTGTCTTTCGGTGCCTCGGTACTGGGTGTCTCAGCTGCTACATTTTCGGTGCTTGACGGTGCTTGAGAGGTCTGTTCTTGAGTAGTCTCTTCTCCTTTTGTAGACTTGTGACCTTCGGTGCTTTGTGCTATATCCTAAGGAGCTTCGGTAGAGATAGGTGGATTGATCGGTGGATAAGGCTGAACTTGTTCTAAAACGGATTCACTAGATACAAGTTTTGCATATGTAGTGCCTTCTATCATTTCCTGCTCTGGTTCCTCTGTATACATGACATCTTCATCAATTTGAATAGTGTCAGTCAGGTCTTGTTCGGTAACATCAGGATCGTGCTTGGTGACATCAAGATCGTGCTCAGTAACATCAATGATTTCAACTGTAGATTGTTCATCGGCATCTTTAGTTTTGAAGATTTCCTGCCATTTTGCTTTTGTCTCATTTTCTACATCAATATATAGCCCATTCATTAGTTTTAAGGCTCCCTGTTTGACAAGAAATTTTGAGTTGTAGGTTGTCAAATGTTCCTTTATTTCTACTATAGACATATCAGGAAATAGATGGACTAGACTTCTTTCTCTAATTTGTTTCTCTGAGTCCATTGCATATTTCCACCTATTATCAATATGCAAGTAAAGTTCATTTGGAAGTGACTTTACTAGTTCCAATGGAGCTAGCCGAAACTTTAGAAGTGTGCAAATGACAGCTTCTTCAATTTGTCTCTTCTCATCATTATTTCTTGTTTCATACTTGACATATCTAAAAGAACCAAATCCGCCATATTCTTTCAGATTGGCACAGAATTTTTCAACACTATGTATATTTACCTTCTTGCTCTTGACAATCTAGAATTTGTTGGCATCTTTAGATTCTGTATCACTAGACTCTTTTGCCAAATGAGTCTCCGAGTAGATTTCTTGTAGGTCTTGGTTACCTTGGGAGCAGTAACACTCTTTTGTTTCTTACTCGGTGATACAGATGATGCTCTTGTATTAGGTCTCTTTGTTGGAGGAGTCGGTAGGGCCTTTGAAGTGTCATGTTTCTTTCCTTTTAACACTTTACCCTTAGGCAATTCGGTGCTCAATGTTACTACTGCCTCTTGAGCTTCTGATTCCTCTTCGGTGATGGCAAGAGTGCCTTTGACAGGTGTGGAGGAAGAATCTTCTTTGAATTTCTCTGTTAAAACCTTTATCATCTTTGTTGCTTTTCTTGTAGCCTTGGGTACTACAATGCTCATTTTTACTTTTCCCTTCACCTCTTCATAGGTTCCATACCTCAGCTCAGTAGCATGCCTTGGTAATGTAAGATATGCATCAATTTACTATTGTGTGATATCAAAGTCAATCTCATAACCCATAGGTGGCAAAGATTGAGTTCTTGGTTCCACAGTATTCACATAACAGTAATCGATGTCTACCTCAAAGCATATATTATCTTTATATTTCTCCACTAGCTGGGGTGGAATCCGGTACCTGTTGTGCATTTTCTCCTAAAATTTACTGAAATAATCATCCATTATTTCATTCAAATTATCACCTAGCTTCTTGATAAAGTCATTAATTTGATGGGTGATTGGTCGGTGTAGCTCCCAAACTACTTTACCGACTAATGGAAAGAATTTCTCAAAGTAGAAAAACATGCATACAAGAAGTGAACCAAACTTTAGTGTATTTGCCGAGTTGTTGTTCTTAGGCTTCCTTATTGTGTTCAGATTCTCAAACAGGTTCTTCAGTAACACTTCACATAAGTCAATTTTCATTCCCTTTTTCACAATTTTATAAGCTATGTCAACTGCGGCACAAGGTACACTATTTTCCCTTGCAGATTGGAAGAAACAGTAACCGATTACTCTAATGGTAAACTTAAGTTCTGCATCAGTGACATTGTTCAATTTCAGTCCTCTGTAATCAGATTCTACTCCGGTTAAGCTGATTAGTTCCTTCTGTGATATCATCTTTTGAGCTCATGCATGATCATAGATAGGATAACCGGTGATCACATGAATGATTTCCTTGGTGATTTTGAATGGTTGCTCTTCTAGCCACATGAAATCATCATGAACTTTGCTTAGAACAAACTTGACCCATTGGGGCTTGAACACATGAGGGTAGGTTAGGGCTTCAGTCAATCCTTTGATTTTGATGTGTTCATACTTGTTGTTTAATACACCATCGGTACATAATTCATCATAGGTGTCTCTAATCTCAATATGACCGAGTTCGATCTAGGATGAGTGAAAAGGCGGTTTCGTCATCCGGTTCAGAGGTGACTTTAGGAGTCAAAGTGTATTTCAGTGAGGGCTTCTCTACATTCTTGACAACTATGGGATCTTGGATCTTGGGAGCCATTGTAGATTTCAGGTAAAAACTTAGCAAACTATCCTTAGGGTTTGACGGTTTACAAACGACAGATGCTTCACACTCAACAAATAATAACAATTTGATAAGATTGGGAAGCTAGCTTAACAGTGTGATGAGATTTGATGTAAATACCTTGAATTCGCTTAGAATGAGGTTTGATCGTCTTGGAATCGCTCTGCTCTGCTCTTTCGAAAACTTGGTAAGTGTAAATGACCACGAAAATGCTTTTAAGTACACAAAATATCTTATCGAGCTCCGTGCGGGTTAGGTCAAAAAATATTAAATGCACTCGGTTCACCTTTAACCGATTTACTCTCCTTTTTTTTTTTAACCGAGTAACCAAATTTCCTTCATTTACCGACTTGACAGGCTTCCTGTATTCACCGACTTGACAGGTTTCCTATAAAGTACTTTTGATAGAATTTCAAACTTACTAATGCATCTTGACTATGCAGATTTTGAATTTAGTACATAATAGGAACTGTTATGATTTTAACCTTCAGAGAATGCAGTCCCTTCATACCTTTACTAATTAATTTGGAATAGGTGCACCTAACTCGGTAGGTAAGGTGCTTTCTTCATTTGACACAATTTCCTTCTTTTTCCAAATCATCTTTAATTTTTCTTTTATTTCTTCAGTGTCTCTTCTAGGTTGATCTCTGCAATCTCCAGCTAAATGTCCAACTTTGTGACAATGAAAACATGCCATACCAGGATTTCTCCATGATCTTCGGTTGTTCTTTCCAAACCTTATAAAACAGTTGGCACTTATGTGTCCATTCCTTCCACAACATTCACACCATATCCTTGTGTTGTAATCCCATGGTACTGTTGCATATTGTCTGTAAGGATCTGTGTGAGTTCGGTAACCTCTAGTGTTTGCTCGGTGTACAGACCACATGTAGTTCTTTTGCTTAAGCAAGCACTTCTCAGTACTATGTCCATATCTATTGCAATTTCTACAAAACCCTTTGTATTTTGCCTTTTGATAGTTGTTAATAGACTTTGTCCTACATTGGTTAAATGTGTGACCATATTTAGTGCAATTGTAACAATAACCATTGGACTTAGTGATATTCAGTTACTTACCTTTCCTGATTTGGCACAAGTTGGCAGTATGACCTTGATTTCCACAGTAGTAGAAAATAGGCTTCTTTCTTTTGATGTTATTCTTTTTTCCAGCTTGCTTTGATGATTCTCCTCTTTTGGTAGTATGAATTCCTTTTTAACCAAGTCCTGCATCTTTGTTGGGTCTTCTTATATTCAATTGATCATCCAACATCTTTGATGCTTCATAACTCTTCTTCAGTATTTCTTTGGATTTCTTCTCCGTTTCAAGTTCATCGGTCAACTTTGATACTTCAAATTTCAATGCTTGACTTTCATCATTCTTTAGAATTGCTTCATGATGTGCATAACCTAGTTGATCTGTCATATTTTGTTGAATCCCAGTCAACCTTATGATTTCATCATTTTTATTAGATACTAGACTTCAAGTTGTTGTTTCTCTCTTTCTAGATTTCTTATTTTGTCCTCAGCTGTCCTTAATGCATCTAGATTTTCAGCCATTTGTGTGCTAAAATGTTCATGTTCTCTTTTCACTACTTTTAGTTGATCAGCCAATGCTTTGTTCTTTTCTTTCAATACCCCAATCATTTCTTCAGTCTCTTTAGATATACTATTCTCAGATGATGTCTCAATTTGTTCCACTAACTCTTGAGAGTCCTGCAAATCATCAGATAATCTTCTTCTTACTTTCAGAGATTTTTACATTTGCCTTTGCATGTCTGCAATCACTTGATTAGCATGATCCAGCTCTTCTTGCCGATACACAATCCTCTGAGATTGTTTGTAGCCTTCCATTGATAGGATCTTTCTCTTTAGGTAGTTAAACCCTTTTCCAAGATTGAAGCTCTGATACCAATTGTTAGGCCCAATATGGAAAGCTAATGTACTGAGAGGGGAGGGGTGAATCAGTACTCCAAAACTTTTCTTGAATAATAACTTTACTGTTATGCATAAACATAATAGTGCAGTAACATAAAATAAAGTTAAAACAAATAGATAACAATCATACATGATTCACTCCATAACACATATATTTTGGTTACACAGAAACTCTTGGTTAGAGAGAAAAACTGCGGTGGGGATGGCACCCACAACTTCACTACTGCAATAATAAAGAGTGCTCGGTTAGAGCTACATTTTAGCTATTTCTGATAGCTTACCCTGTTAGGAGTAACAAGATCTGTTAGATCTACCTTGCTAAAGGATTTTACAACATTTATTCTGATTGTTGCACCTAGTTAGAGGCTTTAAAATTTATAGACTTGATTAGAGTCTTTTACCCTGTTAAAGGTTTCTCTTTCAACTTCACAATATTACAATAAAATCATTACAAATATTTGTAACTTTACATCTGACATGTTATAGCAGATTCTATGTGCTCAGAATACATTACCTTGCTTATAGCATACCTCGGTAACCCATATAGTAACTTGGTAAACCCTTCTGTTTACTCTATTCTTCGACTGTTCTTTGAAAACCTTCTTGGTGACCTCTGTGTCTCTGTAACAGTATTCTTACACACACATACACCCTTAACTCATGCTATATAAATAGATCTCTTAAGAGGGTGATCTAATTCATTGCTTCGATCTTACAAACAAGATTCCTCAAATGAATAACTATACAAAATATTTCATTGGTTAGATTGATCTCAAAATCATACACAATCTTTTAGTACAATTTCCAATGTAATAATGATTAGATGTGCCTTGATCTTGTAACACATTTTCATATGCATGTCCAGGTTCAATGTATCTGGTAACACGTTTCACTCGGTGTATATCAACCCGGTGTGTCATCTTTGATACTCGGTAGACAGCTCGGTGTATACTGCATTCTCTGACTGCTTTCCTTTGTAACCGACTAGACTATGCATACCGACTTCTCTGTGTATACCGACTGCATGATTCGGTAGTGTTAACCGACTAGAGTATATAGTATGACTTTGAATATAAAAACTAATGGCAATTTGATAAGTAGTAACACAAGATTCTATTCTAATTAGCTTCCAAAATGCAGAGTGAAGGTTGGAATTTCCAAGATAGCAAGAGAAATTGATTTAGTTCACATATGACATCCACAAGGGATCAACACACTCACCTATGCTAAGGAAACACATTAAAATGCATTCAGACAAAAAGGTACAATACTACACAAGTTGAAAGAACTGAATAAAGGCAAAATGAGTGAATTATATTCATGTGAAGGCAAGGAATTTTTTTTACAAGTGCAGAGAAACATAAGTTTTCTGTAGAAGAAAAGAAAGAAGATCCTTGAATAGGGTTACAAAATTGCCTTTAAAGATCAGGGATAACTTAGGTCAAGTTGTAGTTTAGAAACCCTAACCCTAGCCAGGGTTAGGTTATAAAATATCAGAGCATGAGAAGAAGAACGGATCAAGAATCTGATGGTGTGTTGAGTGCAACCTCTAAAGGTAGTCCTCTGCAGCATGGGGGAAAGCAAAATATCCTTGCAAGGAAGATATATATGTCTTGATGGCATGCATAACACACTTGCAAGGAAAAAGTCTCCATTCTACATTGAATAGCTACAAGTGGCATCTAAAATTGGCCTGCAGGGTCATCTCTAGAGTTATGACGAAGTCCTCTAGCAGTTGGAATGAAATCAGATTGGATTTGGGGCGTTGTCCAAGGAAAAACTCATATTCGACCACCTGGTCGGCAACCACCACGCATAGAGGTTTAAATTTTCAATTGCTCTGCAAAAATTGAATTTTGGCAACTCGATCATAGAAGGCGCACAAAGATGGATGCGCATGATCAATCCATGTATCCACCAACAAGGCTCAATATGAGTTTAAAACATGGTTGTTGAATTGGGCCTTTATGAAGATCTGACGGCCAATAATGACTGACATGGTGCCCCAGGCCCACTCTTCTTTCTATTGTGTTACTGTTGAGCGACCTTCTTACCATGTGGGATGGTGGGGGCAATAATGGTCCCTTGCATTTGGTTGCCCCACAACACCCTTGCTGAACCCTTGAAATTGCCTACGAGATGGCAGGGAAAGCCCTCACATTATTTACTTTCCTATCCCGCACCTGTCTTTCTTTGTTGTTCCCTTTGGTGTGGGATGGCAGGGGGGAAGAAACTCCTCATTGCATGTGTTACCCCGCAAGCATTAATTTTTTTAACTTATGCCTACATGAGGGCAGAAAGGAACTGACTTCCTTACTTTCCTTGCCATCCCGCGTGGGCAAAACCTGTTGGACAAAACTTGCACGGCCAGAAACTTAGCCCGTCACAGCCAAATAACATGCAATGTGAATAACACAAGGTAAGACTAACATGCATGTTATTCACACCGATGTTGGTGCAACTATTGGCTCTGACCACTAACCCTCGGTTTATGCACCTTCACATAACCTTCATGTTATGCACTTTCTGAAAAATAAAGAAACAGCTAACTCCGTTGAGTATGATAACACGACGTGTTAGTTGCAATGACTAATAAATCATGTTAGTCACACTGAAAACTTAGTACTGATCTCTACTAAGGTTGGCACAAAAATTGCCAACAGTTTCCCTAAAATTTCATCAAAAAAGTGTCAAACTATGGGGCTAAGCCCTAGTGTTTGGTATTTTTTGCTTCTTCAAAATCCGGTTCTCTTTGTCTCACTTTGAAATTTCTAGATCTATATTCCTTCTCTATGAGAACAATAACTTACATAAACAAGAGAGAAAAAATGGTCTTGTGTTGATAGGAGTTTGCCTATGTCAAATCCCAAGTTTGGAATTAACCCTATCATTAATGAAATAAAAAAGAGAGTTTACCCTTTAAGGGAAAAGGCTAGATCTAAAAAAAATGTTGAATTGAAATGTTATACCTTCATTTATGAATATACTTTTCCTTGAAGCCTTCATAAATAGGTTGATGTTGTCATGTAGAACTCCTACATGTCTTCATATAGAATTGATCATGGATGTCATCTTGAATGCTTGGAAATTTGAATACTTGACCTCTCCTTTACTACTCTAATGATGCTTGATTTCTTGCTCACTTTAATTTGAATTGCTCTTGAGAAATTGTATTTGAGAGATATTTCAAATGAGGGGATAAAACTTTCTTTTATACTTATCCTCATGAAATGTGTTGAGAATTGTGCAGAAGGCTAACATTGGAAATCATTTCTCTCTCAACATTTTTTGACTATTAGAGGGTTAAAAAATGGGCCCTTTTAGCCTAGACAATGGCACTTAACATCCTATTCTAGGAGTACAAGGGCGCTAGGCACCCTAGTCTAATCCATCTGGACTAAGACAAGGTCTAGAAGTCAAAGCAAAAAGCATAGGTTGCAAATTTGACACTAGTGTGAGAATAATCAGGCATAATCAAGGCATAAAAAGGCAAAAACAGTAAAGTGAGGCCCAAGTGAGTATGAAATTATATTGAGGATACAATTTACAATAATATAATAACTAAATTAAAAATTAAGTATTTATTTGTTTATTATCATATGGATTTATTTAAGAAGTTGCAAAATTTAAAACTAAAGGAGTCAAGTGCCATGGAGTACACTAAAGAATTTGTAGGCTTAGCATATGGGTTGGACATGTTGAAGATAATGAGAAGATGGTGCAAAGGCATGTGAATGGTTTATGAGATTCAATTCAAGATGAACTTCTCTTTTCTATGATGAGGGAAATAGAAAATCCTACCAATATGCACTCAAAGAATAAAAATTAACAAGGAAACAACAAGGTAACTTCAAAGGTAGATGAAAAACAAATAGTGGAAGAGGAAATCCAAAAAAAGGAGCAGAACCGATTTGGCCACAATGTATTTACAATCCAAGTACAGGGGGAAGAGGATATTTCTCATGAGAAAGAGGCGAATCTTCAAGAGGAAGAGGAGATTATAGAAGAGGAAGAGATTTTTTAGGAATATGCATTAATTGTGGAGAAGCTAGTCATAGGGCCTTTGGCGATCCTAAGATACAATAAGAAAATGGAAATAATAACACCAAAAAGAACTTTACTATAGAAGCTAGAGAATAATAAATATTAGAGAGAATTTGATGTCAAAAATAATTATATTGAAGTAGGAGAATAAACAACAAGAGCCTCCATAAAGGAGAAGTTTATTCAAGACTATTTGTAAATCAGGAGGAAAGTGTTGCACAATAATTATAGGCAGTGCT
This sequence comes from Cryptomeria japonica, assembly GCF_030272615.1. NCBI lineage: Eukaryota > Viridiplantae > Streptophyta > Pinopsida > Cupressales > Cupressaceae > Cryptomeria > Cryptomeria japonica. Next base: position 302,981,872 of record NC_081405.1, read on the forward strand.
AGCATAGATAATTTGGTGTCATAAGAAATGGTAGAAAAGGTGAAATTAGAAAAGATAAAATCTCTAAACCCATTCAAGGTTACTTGGTCGCAAAAGGGGCATCAACTTCTACTGAGTGAACAATGTTTAGTGAATTTCCAACTTGTTAATTGCAAAAATGAAGTGTTTTGTTATGTGATGCCTATGGATGATTTCCATATCCTATTGGGATGAGCATGGAAATATGACTAGAATGTGTGCATGATGATGAAGTGAACACTTATACCATAATCAAGGATACAAATAGGTACATTATGAATCCACTAAAGGACAAGCAAGACGAAGTGGATAGTGATACACGAGTATGCATGATTTTAAGTAAATAATTTGTAAAAGAAATAAAGAATGAAGACAAATGTTTTAAAATAATTCTTGACCCATAAGTATCTAGGAAATTAGTTTGTCTTGTTGAAGACATAAAAAAGGAAAGAAAAATTAAAGTTGTAGCGACTAGAGAAGAAGTAAGGATCCTCATTCAAGAGGATAACAAAGAAGAAAAGAAAGAGTTTACAGATAAGAAATAAGAAATCTCATAGGAAATGGACAATTTATCTAAAAGTTGTAAAAATAAGTTTGATATAAAGTTACATGCAAAAGAGCTTAATGAATTTTTTATTGTGAAAGAGGAAAAAAGGATAGCATTGCTATGGAAAATAATAGAGAGATTGCAACAATTTTTGATCCATTGAAGGACTTGTAAACCCTAAATGTTTTGTGATAGCAGTGTGAAGAAGTGTATATGGAAAAGAAGAAAAATGAGAACAGTAAAGGAGCGGCAACAAATGATGAGGAAGATGACTTAATTTAATTCATGTTGCAATAGTAAACAATGAGAAGATTACATAGGTAATGGTAAGATTTCTTGACATTGTTAAAGTTAATTTTTATTCATATAAAAATATAAAAGAGTTTGAAGAAAGAGAAGTAGACAAGTGTAGCAAGAAGATGCCACAAGTTGAATAACAACAACATTTTGTTAATATTATCGATATGCGGGAAGAAGAAAGTGAAAGGAAACGGAAAATTTTGGTTTCCATGATACTTGTAATATTGAAATGCATCCAGATGTTAAGAATAAAGAAATAGAGTGGGTGTTGGAATCAATGAACACTAAGAGAGGGGGGGGGGGGGGGGGGGGGGGGGCAGTGAATAAGTGTTCTGCAACTCACAAAATTATTAAGATGATTCTTTAACCACCTGATGCAAAGAACAACAATTATAATGTATAAACACAAAGAAAATAACCACACAACCATAACATCAGAATTGGATAATGCTTAGCGGGTCTATACACTGTGTTCCACCGACCAAACTTATGTTTCATGAATAACCAAACTTCCTTAAGACTTCCGGTAATCCCAAACTCCATATACCGAATAGGATTACTAGGCCGAGTTACCATCAATGACAACCCCTAAGTAATCTCCATGCATCTAACATCATCAATCTTCACCAGAGAATCACCATAATAGTGTCTTTTTTCAACAATTTGTTGGCATTTGAGCATTTGATCAACCCGCAATGTTTGTTTGCTTAATGCAACTGGTACTTGTATGAAGTTAGAATGTTGAATGATGACTATTTTGTATATTGTCATTGATGGCAACTATGTGTCTTAAGTCATCTAAGTCCTACAGTGCAACTGGTAAGACTTAACCAATAAAGCAGAGACAATTTCATCAGAACCAGTAATTAGGACTTTTACCGGTAAATAACAGACAGAGTTACAATCCGACAACCGGTACGGAAAATTCATAAAGGATGAGGTGTTGTGGTTTTGCAGAAGCATTGAAGACTATTAGATGAAGACATGTTTATGACCGCATAAGGAGATTTGATCAGGTTAAAGAATTTTGATCGGCAGAATAGAGGAGTTGATAGAAACTTAACCAATAGTGATGATAATCACTCAGATCGGTTAACCAACACATAATTTGATGTGTTAAGTCGGTGCACAACTTATGTAAGGAGTGTATTGCATGTTTGTCTAGATTCATTTAACCTAGGGAATTGTTCCAAGGTTCTAGTCGACTTAATGACATTTTTATAGTGTGTGATGAGGTATGAATAATATAAATGTGTATGAGCTTGAATTTGTAAGATTTTTTTAGCGATTGTTGTATCTCTGATAGTGCGGTGATCAAATAAGTTTTGAGATGAAGTGTGTGTGATGATGTAATGTTCTGAAGTGGAACTTATCAGACACATAAGGTGTTATAAGAGGATCTTCTCACTGTTGTTATCCTAACAGTTACAACAGCTAAATCCCTTAACCGAGTAGGTCCTAATAGGCCTTAAATCTTTTAGTCCCCTAATAGGGAAGCTCTCAAAAAGGGTGGTAAATCATCACATGAGGTTGATCCTAACAGATCATTAGGCTCCTCAAAGGGTTGATAGGTAAATCCCCTAACCGAGTGACTCTTAACCGAGTCTACTCCTAACAGGGCATATCATTGTAAGACCTTAACTGGTCAAGATTTCTATTATGCAGATAGTTATCTTGTGGGTACTAATTCCGACCATGGTTTTTCCCATTTGGGTTTTTCACGTATAAAATTGTTTGTGTTATGTGGCCATTATACTATTGGTTTATTGCATATGTGATTGTGTTTCTCATTTGCTTATCAATTTTCAAGTTGTTAAGGTGCAATGAGCTATAGAGAGATGGCTAGAGAACTTGTTGAAACCAAGGAATAACTTGAAACCCTAAGAGGAAAATACAAGACATAACTATCTAAAAGGAAAGAGCTGACTGAACAATTGTTGGAGATCTCTAACAACAACTCTTTAGATGAGGCAAACATTGATGCACTGGTTGAAGAAGTAGAGAAGTTGAATGGTGAAAAGACTAACCTAAGGAGAGAAATTGATTAACAATCCAGATGAGAGAGGAACTTGAAGCTAGAAGAAAGGTTGAGGATCAGATCTGAGATAAAGAGCATGAAATATTTAAGATCAAGCAAGAGAATGCAACTTTGTATGAACATTGGCATGAGGAGAAAGAAGAAAAAGAAGGAATACAATCAGATCTTGAAATGACAATGTCTCTTAGAGAGACCCTCATGAAAAGGAATGAAGACCTTACCAAGGAACTTGCTAAAGCCAATTAGAAGCTTGATAAATTCAATAAGAGCTCCTCTATGTTGGATGAATAGATCCAATCTCAAAGAATGAATGGAGATACATTTGGACTAGGATACTCTACATTTGAGAAAGGTGAACCTTCCGGTACAAAGAACAACACGCATGATAGTAAAATTGCTCCTAAAGTTCAAAAACCTACTGGTAAGAAATCTTATAAACCTCTTTTCTTTAAGTGTCATAAACCAGGACATATTGCTAATGTTTGTAGAAGAATATCTGATGTAAACACTGGTTACATACCTAATACTAGATATGTATCTAGAAGATTTGAAGGTTATTGTTATACATGCAACATGTATGGACATATATCAATTGAATACAAATATGGAGCAAAAAATCAAGCACCTCCAATGAACCCAAGACCTATTGGTGATTGGAGAAGGAGTTTCAATAGCCAAAGGAACACAAATTGGCAAACACCCTATGTCAACTAGTCTAGTCCTTATGAGATGGAAAAGAGAGTCAATGTGATTTGTTCAATCTGCAACAATTTTGGACATGTGGCAATGAATTGCAAAAGAAGAACAAGCAAAGGCAATGCAGGACCTTGGAGAGCATCTAGAATGGCATGTTATCATTGTAATCAACCGAGACACATTGCTAAATTCTGTAGAACACTGAAGAACCAGTCGGTAAATCAATCTGCAAACTGGAAAGGCAAAATGGAAGTCAACATTGTTGAAGAGACTAGAGCTGAAATGAATAAAGTTCGGAAGAAGAAGAGTGAGGATAAATCATCTGAGGATTCCAATTCTTCACCGGGTGTGGAGAATTCTTCACCGGAAAACTAAGTTTTTTTCACAACTTGGGGTGTGTATATTGTCAAATCCTGAAGAGAACCCCTGGATGATGTACTGTAAGTTGAATCTGCATATTCTGATGCATTTTGATGTTTTTGAAAGCTTTTGGAATCTATATCGATATATATATTTTAATTTTTTCAACCGGTAATATGTTTTAGAATACTTTAAAGAGTTTTAGGGTTTTGTTAGTAAATGAGTTTATTGCAGTAGTTAGAAGGCAAATAAATAGAACATTTTGAATTTCATTTGTCACTTTGCGACCTTGAGAACATTTGGCGAGCGAGCAGAGAAGAGATAAGTTTTTGCTAGCAGCATTCAAACCATTTACTAGCATTCAAACCATTTACCAGCAATCTGAGGCGATCGAAGTAAAGTTTGAATCGGTGATCAAGTATTGAAAGTTTTTGACGGGTGGAAACCCTAGTACCAAAGCAGAAGAGGTATTTATCTCAGAAATTATACTCTTTGCTTGGTGATTTGCATATTTGAAATGGATACACCTCATCTTGTCGATGTAACTGAGAGGGCAAGACCAGAATTCAAATGACATCCATACAAGTCAGATGAAACTAACCCTGTCGGTGCCCTATCTGGTGTACTGAATGGTGTTTTGCATGTAGAAGATGTAAGATATTTTTATCACCGCAAACTTGAAGACTCGGGAGTTGTAGTTATTCATGAGCAATACAGATCTCTGTGTAATGAACAAGGAAGATTGAAAGAATAGTTTAGAAGCATAGCCGATAAAGGTTTTCATCATGTGATCAATTTCATTGATGATTTTGATGATGAGTTGATAAGATTTGTTTTGAGCCCAATTCATGATCAATTTATGTGGTTGGACAAACCTCACAAAATCACTAAGGAAGCAATCCATGTTGTAACTAGTTTCTGCTCAACCGAAGAGATACCATTACTTAGATCTGTATCGAAGAATGATGTTGAGAAGTTAATTGGATCAAGGTGGGATGGTAGAGCAATGACTGTTAATAATATTAATGATCCTGCTATTAAATTTGCATCTATGGTGATCGGCTATAGAATCTTCTATTCAAGAAGAATGAACAGTATATCGACAACAACAATTCACACTGCATACCAGATGATTAAGGAAAATGTGGACTATGACTTGACTGAAGTTCTAAGGATTCAATTAGTGGTAAATTTGGAAGTAGTCAAGAAGGACAAGAAGATTAGATTCAAGTTTGGACAGCTTATCATGGGCTTATTCTTTTATTTCCAAAACATTTTCCTTGGTATTGGTGATGTACAATAGATAACTAGGACAACTGCCCTATTGCAGATGAAGAACAACATTAGGATGCTAAATGATAAGTTTGATGATATTTCATTGGGATATTTTAAGAAATTTTAGAAGAAAATGCATGTTAGGGAACGCATACCGACAGAGGTAGTCAATCGGTATGGAGGATTCTATCTATTTTATGGTGGACACGGATACATGCTTGATGGAAGATATTATTCCTAGGACCACATGGGTAATGTCTAGGAGTTATGAAGTAGATAAAGATCTACTTGTTGCTTATGTTGATCATTTATTAGCTCAATCAGTCGAGACCACTGCTGAGAGGTTTGGAACCTACAAGGAGAAACTACTAAAAGTGCACTCTAAATTACAGCAACCAGTGATAGCAAAGAAAGTAAGGAAAGAGGTAGAGGCCTTTGTTGAATAGGCCAGATTCACAAAAGAATGGATAGTTGCAGCAAGAGCCAAATATGAGGCTAAAAAAGGTAGAAATTCTAGTGTACCAACCGGTACCTCCACTGGTAAGACCAGAGAAGCCAAAGCAGCTGAAAAGAAGAAGGCAGAAGAACCTATGGTAAAGCCTGTTGAATCCCAAAGAGGGAAGCCTACTAAAATTCAATTTTGGAGGAAGGTGAACTTGTTGAACCTCCTATTGTGCCTGCCCAAACCAAAAAAAGAAAGAAGGATAAAGCTCACAAACCTATGATAGATGTAGAGGCTATAGAATTAGAAGAAGATAAGAGAGCACTAAGGGAAAAGTGCTAAGAAGAAGAAGACTATTGGAAAAGGTAAAGAAGCTAAGAAAATATTGACAATTGAATATTCTTGTACAAGAATGGTTATAATTATTAAGGATTATGGTATTTACAAAGGTTTAAACATACTGTTTACTCATTTGTCTGAAAGTTGAAAAAGGGAGATTGAAGATGCAATCATCTTCAGTATGAATAAGTTTAGCAAAACCCTCATTGAATTACGAGGGCAAATTCCAGATTCCTTATATAATTTGATTGATGCAAGGTGGCAAGCGACAATTAGTCTTGATAAAGAATTTGTTGATTATACACTTAAACACTTGCTACCGGAAGCAACCATAGAGGAAATTGAACAGATGAAGGCTAATACAAAGGTAATTTTTAGATCAAAGAAAAGATTAACAAGAATGCTTATCGGAGAGACTGAATCAATTCAGAAGGATATTGAGATTTTGTTGAAAAAGGCTTTAGGCCTCATCCCTGGTGAAGAAAAGGAGAAAGATGAAGAAATTGATGATAATACTTCTGTTAAGAAGGGAGAAGACTTTCCTGAAGGTGTTAAGGCTTCAAATTTTGAGCCGGACAACAAGTATCTGCAAGATGATCCTATTGATACTGAACTGATAGATATACCTGATGATGATACCGGTGATGTTGATAATATTATTGACAATATAAAAGTTTTTGAAGTTGATGTACATATGTTTGAACATTAATAGGAATTGGTTGAGAACAAAGGAGAAGAGAAAGAAGCAGACAAAAGCTCAACTAAGCAATCGGTAACTGCACAGTCAACAAAGACTCAAACTGCACTGGTCAATGTAAGTGTAAATACAAATGTAAATATTGCTACTGAGGATAATCAGAAGGATAAGGAAGAATCGGTAAAAGAACAAATTGTTGAAAATCCACCACTGGTCAAGGATACCACTAATGAAGAGAAGATAGAAAAAGATAAGGAGGAGAGGAAAGAAGATGAAGATGAGAAGGAAGAGAAGAAAATAGAGGAAGAAAAGACAGAGAAAGAGAAGAAAATAGAGAAGGTAGAAGAGGAAAAGAAAACAAAAGAGAAGAAGAAGAAATCAATAGATGATGATGATGAATCAATCAACATAAAAGGTCTAATAGACATGGATAATTTGAGTTCTTCATAGCTTATGGAAATTGCACAGGCTATGCAATCAAGAGCACAAAAGAAAAGGTTAAAGGAACAACAAAAGGAAATAAAGACCTTGATGTCTGCTATTGAAATTTTGTCAAGCCTCCTACCAGAGACTGGTCTTGAAAATCTTGTTACATTGATGGATAAGCTTGGATAGTTAGTTGTTGATGTTGGTGAACAACTTAAAACTTTTGAAGAAGTTGCATACATTACTGTTGAAAAAGATTACAAGAAGAAAAGGGTAGAATAATTAATGGGTGAAATTGATAAAGGTAAAGTTGCCCTAACAGTGAATAGAGACTTGTTGAAGATAGGATTAGAAACCGGCTGTAATATTCTAGCTAAAATTTCCCAATTTTCACTATTTTGTGTTGACTTGAGAAAGAAGAGAGTTGATACTTAGGAGTTACAAAAGTTAAGTGAAACATTCATACTAGTATAGGACTCAGTGATCACTTTTGGTATAAAGGTTGTTGATCTACAACACCAGTTAGAACTTTGTGAACATGAACAAGCGAAACGGGTCAGATCACTGAAAGAACTCTAGACTCGGCTACTTCCGAAAGTAGATATTCTTTAGAGAGCATTCAAGGAGTCAGAGGCAATTTTGCTACTCCTGAGATGAGTACAGTTGATGCTATGGAGGAGTTAGCAATACAGATCTTGACACATGTTGGGATTACCGAGACACTGTTAGAAACATGTGACAATGATCTTAAACAATTGAATTTTTATTACAGTGATGTTTTCTTAAGAATTGCATTGAAAAGGTTTTCAAACTTTTTATATACATACAGTTTTACTAACAAATTTTGATGAAATGTATGTATTTTACTTCTTTATTTGGCATTGTTGTCTAAGGTGAAGTAGAATTAGTTTATGAGTCAAAATTTTGAATGTATTGTTAAGGGGGAGTAATGATTTCATTTTTGTAAATAGCAGTAATTGCTAAAGGGGGAGTATGAGTTGATATGAGTCTATGTATTCAGAACAGAAAGTTGTCACTTTTTGTTTTGCACACTTAGTCGACAATTTTTTTTCCTAAGTGTTGCCATCAATGCCAAAGGGGGAGAATGTTGGCATTTGAGCATTTGATCAACCGGTAATGTTTGTTTGTTTGATGCAACCGGTACTTGTCTGAAGTTAGAATATTGAATGATGACTATTTTGTATGTTGTCATTGATGGCAACTATGTGTCTTAAGTCATCTAAGTCCTACAGTGTAACCAATAAGACTTAATCGGTAAAGCAGAGACAATTTCATTAGAACCGGTAATTAGGACTTTAACCAGTAAATGGCAGACAGAGTTACAATCTGACAACCGGTACGGGAAATTTATGAAGGATGAAGTGTTGTGGTTTTACAGAAGCATTGAAGACTATTAGATGAAGACATGTTCATGACCGCATAAGCAAATTTGATCAGGTGAAAGAATTTTGAATGGAAGAACAAAGGAGTTGATAGAAACTTAACCGGTAGTGATGATAATCACTCAGATCGGTTAACCAACACAGAATTTGATGTGTTAAGTCAGTGCACAACTTATGTAAGAAGAGTATTGCATGTTTGTCTAGATTCATTGAACCTAGGGAATTGTTCCAAGGTTCTAGCCGACTTAATGACATTTTTATAGTGTGTGATGAGGTATGAAGAATATAAGTGTGTATGAGCTTGAATCCGTAAGATTTTATTAGTGATTGTTGTATCTCCGATAGTGTGGTGATCAGAGAAGTTATGAGATGAAGTGTATGTGATGATGTAATGTTCTAAAGTGGATCTTATCAGACATAAAAGGTGTTATAAGAGGATCTTCTCATTGTTGTTATCCTAACAGTTACAACAGCTAAATCCCTTAACCGGGTAAGTCCTAACAAACCTTAAATCTTTAAGTCCCCTAACAGGGCAACTCTCAAAAAGGGTGGTAAATCCTCACACAAGGTTGATCCTAACATATCATTAGGCTCCTCATAGGGCTGATAGGTAAATCCCCTAACTAGGTGACTCTTAACCGGGTCTACTCCTAACAGGGCATATCATTGTAAGACCTTAACCGGTCAAGATTTCTATTATGCAGATAGTTATCTTGTGGGTACTAATTCCCACTGTGGTTTTTCCCATTTGGGTTTTGCACGTATAAAATTGTTTGTGTTATGTGGCCATTATACTATTGGTTGATTGCATATGTGATTGTGTTTCTCATTTGCTTATCAAGTTTCAAGTTGTTAAGGTGCATAATCAGATTTGTGTTATTTTTACTTGCACTGATTCACCCCCCCCCCCTCTCAGTGCCTTATAAGTTCATCACAATCTCCCCCTTTGGCATTGATGACAACACTGTGAAAATGACAAGAGTTCCAAGAATCCAAAACTACAATCAAATCAAAAAATCTGAAAGTCTGTACACTCAACTAACTCCCCCTAAGAATGTGCACCATTTTTCATTGCTCTCTCTCCCCCTTTAACATCAATTGCAAAGGTAGGAATCCACCAAAACTTATATATAAAAGAATGTGTACAGTGATCTACATAAACTTGAAAATATATGCATAACTTACCTTCAAGGATTTCAGATACTTATTCCATCCTCTCAGGAAACAATCCAAAACATTAATTAGGACACTAAACATATATTCATGTACTTCTACATCCTTAAGATCTGTTGGAACATCTTTTCCTAAAGTAGTTAATGCATCCTATTGAGATCCAAGCAAGGTATCCATCTGGGGAGTGATTAAACTTCTCAATTCTCCCACTTTTCTTATCATTTGTTCCTTTTCCTTATTCAGACCCTTTATTTTATTAATGAGATCCATTATTTGGGCTTCAAGGGTACTCGAAAAGATTGAATGCAAGACAAATGATTGTGCTATACCGACTAATTGCCCTTCCTTGTCAGTGTCTGCAGAAAACTTAGGAAAAAAAGACATGTCTTGAAGATTTTACCACCTTCATCCAAATCATCCTCAACACTTTTTACTGCAGATTTCAAAATCTGCCCTATTAGCCTTAATTATTTTCAAAAAGGTTTGAAGTCTCATCCCATTAAATTTGTTCAAAACTTTTATATTTGCTTCTTTCTCTAATGATACAAAATCTGATTCAACATGGTTTAATATACCCTTAAGCTTACCGGAGGGTGTGTCACTAGAACCTTGCTTAAGGTTAGGCAAAATTTTCTCCAAAACTGAGGTCACCATAGATATAACCTCTTTTTCTTCATATGCAGACTTAAGTAAGTCCTCACTTGCCTTGATTTGCACGAGGGTGGCCAACTTCAGTGCTTGAAGAGGGAACAGGGTACTCAAATCTACCGAACCATGAGAAAAGTCATCCTCAACATCTTCAATTTGCTTTCCTTTATTAGGAACAATGTCTTTTTCCATGGTTACCAGAGTCTTATTAGTCTTCTCTTCACACTTCTCCTTCACAAATTTTTTTGTATTTTCATCATTTTCTCCTTTCTCACCATCACCTTCACTCTTTCATGCATCACCTATCTCCTCAGCTATCATCTCTGCAATGATTTCTATTTTTGGATGATCCTGTATAGCTTCACTGGAGTTGTCAACCTCTTGACCAGTGAAGTCATCTATAGCTTCCTGTTCAATTGAATCAATCTGTACAGATGGATGATCTTGAGAAAATTATGTTTGAACATGAACCACCAAAGGAGAAGTATCTTTGCTTGATTTTCCTTTCGGTTGGGAGTCATCCTTCTCCAAAATAACCTGATAGTTATTTTCTTTCAAAATTATCCTTAAAATACCCTCTGTATCTTTTACTACTTCATCGACTCTTCCGAGCATTATTTTGTTTACTTTGTGCTTGCTCTAGAATTTTTCCTTAGCAAGTCCCAAAATCCTTGGTATTTCTTCTTTTGTTATATCAGAACACAACTTTACTAAGGTAAATTCTTTTAACCTCTCATCTTCTAGACTAGTTGTGTGTCTTTGAGCATCCAAAATGCCATATAATTCTTTTGGGATCAAGGATGGCAGTTCAATCAATGCTTTACTAAAAGAATTCATATAATGTACAACTGCTTCTTCAATAGCTCTCCAGACCTTTTTAGTAGAATGCTCATAATATACAGAAAGGTTTGTCAAATTACCTTCATTAACTATTGTGTCTATAACCTTCTGTAATGGGGGCACAATAGTGTAGGAACCTTCAATCTTACCCAGCTTAAGAGCTTCATCTATCGTTGGTTTCTGCTTCTTGCCTGCTCTTGTTTTACCAGATGGATCTCCTTGTGTTTTAGCTTTCTTAGCAGATGGAGCATCATAGGATAGAGGTTTTCTAACTACTCTTGCAAATGTAGTATTTTTCTTCACCTCCCTGACGTCTTCATCTGATTCAGTTTCCTCCTCTGTTGCAACATACTTCCTTGTAGATTTTTCTTTCTTCCTATTTTCTACTCCACTGGTTGATGTTGACTGTGGCTTAGGTAGGGGGACCGGCTTCTACACACCGGAGGTAGGTGCAAACTTTATTTTCTTGGCCTTGGACTACTTTGGAGGTGAGGATACTAGTTTAGATTGTGGCTTCACCATATCTTCCTCCTTCAGTATATTTTGCTCTCTAGCTCTCTGCATTGTTTCTCAGGTTATACCCATTTGTTCAGCAAGTTCTTCAACTTCCTTTCTAACTTTTATTTTTCTTTCAGGCCTAGTAAATTTCTTAAGAGGTCTAGATCCTCCTCCTGGAAAGTGATAAATCTCTCCTCTTTCTGGTCCATCGGTTGACTTAACAAGTGTTGAGCATATGCATCAAGCATGGCTGCATCCACCTCATACCCCATGGGCATGATCCAAATAGTTCTTGTCTCAACTACCTCCATATGACAGTGATCCTTGTCAACCATGAAAGAGATAGTTTTCTCATACTTTTCCACTATGTCCTTAGGAATTCTCTCTCTTCTTTTCATAGTGGCTTGAAAAGTTTTAAAATGACCCCACAAAGCTGATTTTTGCATTACAATGTCACCCAAACCCAACAATCCTTCCTTGATTTGGATAGCCACTGTCTTATTATAATTCTGGGGATCTCATTCATAAAATAAAGTGCTAAACAGATAATTAGGGATCCAAACTTGAAGACATGTTTCTTATCTTTCTTAATCTTCTTCAAGTTGCTCATTAACTCATAGAGAAGTACTATACACGGATCATACCTTTTGTCTTCCTTTAGCATTTCATAGGCTGCAAATATGGATGTGTCGGAGATAGAATTCAGCCTACTCGATTGATATACCTTGTATGCAATCACCATCAAGGCAAATATAACATCGTGCTCAATAATATCATTGATAGTCATCAACCGACTATCAAACTGAGATCCGGTAATCTTTGTCAGCGTTGTATTCTGTATTTTCCTTAATCTGAGGACTTGACCAGTTGCTTTTAAACAGGTAACTACTTCAATGGCTTTCTTGGTGATCTTATAAGGTCGATCCAGCTATATGAATTTAATGTGAACTCTACTCAGAATGTAATGGACCCATTTTGCTTCATTGAGCACCGGAAAATGAATAAATTGCACAAAAGCCTTATCCTGAAGTGCCTTGAATTCGAGCTTCAGATTTCCCAAACTATCTAATAGATTCTTGTTGTAGAGTGATAGCATATCGACATTTCGTAATTCTTTGATGTTGTAGTGGATATAAGCCCTAGTATCCTTGTTATGAAGCACACCATACGAGACTGAAGAAAATTCTCCTTCTGAATCATCTTCAACGGATTTAAATGGATGCCTCTTGAATACATGCCTGGCTCTCTTAGAAATTTCCACCACCAAAGGAGTCGCAACACCAGATGCAACTGCCATGATAAATTTAGGGTATGAAAATTTTGTTTGCAAACAGATTAATACCTCTTTCGATCTCAACCGGATGCTGGAAATCTCTGAATGATCGCCTCAAGCTCGATTATCACAGCTCAAACTTGTTCACCTTTCTCTTCTTCCCTTACTCTTCATTTGCAATGTGAAATATGAATGACTGAAATGCCCTTTTTAACCTAATTTTGAGTTATAATAAATGCTCAACATTAAAGGCTTCTAGTTACACAGTTTTCCATGAACTCATTCACCGGATTATCAAGCTGCCATATAATCTTATGGATATCAACTGCATAACTGATCTCCATCATCTGCAACCATTCTTGACTAGTTACAAATCTTCACAAGGGGGGTTCTAAAGATCTGCATGATAATTTGCCCCCTAAGGCAAAAATGCCTTAGTTACCGGATGAGGTTCCAGCACCGGATTCAGGTGTGGAGCCATTTTCAATATTTGAATCTTCCTTTTTCACCCACATCTTCTTATGTTGATCTTTGATCTCTTCCACCTTAGCTTTTCCTTTTTCATTAGATTTGTTCTTGTTCACCAGACCATTGTTCCTGCTTTTGCAATATTTTGCACTATGACCTAGTTTGTTGCATGCATGACAAACAACATTCCTTTGCATAGGCCTAAAGTTCATTTGATTTGGTCTCATCCTGCATTGGTTAGAAATATGTCCAAACATCCCACAAGCATAACATCTCTTGTTCTGAAAATTGTTTATCATTGTTCTGCACATATTTGACATATGACCAAAGTCGTTCCATATGAAACATTGACCAGTAAAGGTAGGACCATTGTTCATATTATTCATCATCCCATTATTCATCCTACTTCTGCATTGATTTGTCATATGACTAAATTTACCACAAAAAAAATATTTGGCATTAGGTTGTCTTACCGGAGGTTTCTTGTTCTTTTGTTGATGATTGCTTTGACCAGAATCAAAGGATTCTCCTTTCTCAAATCCAAGTCCTCACATGCCTTTTCCATGTCTCTGACTCTCAAGCATCTCATCCAGCCAGGCTGAACTAGCTTTGAACTTTTATTTGTACTCATTAGCAGTAGTCAACTCATCTCTCAAAATTATGATTGATTTGCCTTTCAAGTTCTTTCCCATCATTCTTTGTTTGCACCAATTCAAGCTTCAACTGATCATTCTCATATGTTAATCTACAACATTCACCAAATTTTTCCTTCAGTGATTGAGTCAAATTTTCTTCATTCTTCTTCCGATCTTCAATCTCCTTTGTGAATTTCATTACAATGGCTTGCATCTCATTCTTCAAAACTGCATTCTTCCTGGCCAACTTCTCACATTCATCTGTCTTATCTTGTAAGTCTTGATTATCAATTATTTGCTCTTCTTTCTCCTTCATCTTATTCATCAACCACTTTCTCTGTTCTCTAGAAGTGTTCAATTGATCTTTCAATGTCTCAATGAAGTCTTAAGCTGCATTCAATTTTCTTTTCAAACTACTCTTGTCCTTCATCGTTGCATCAAGATCTTCAAGTGCCACACTAATTTGTCTCTGCAAACTAGAGTCCATTGATTCAATCTTCCAGATCTTCCTCAAGTTGTTAGGCTTCTTTCGAGGTACAAGGCTCTAATACCAATTGTTGGAATCAATGAACACTGAGAGGGGGGTGAATTAGTGTTCTGCAACTCATAAAATTATTAAGTTGACTCTTTAACCACCTGATGCAAAGAACAAAAACTATAATGTAGAAACACAAAGAAAATAACCACACAACCATAACACCAGAATTGGATAATGCTTAGAAAATATATACATTGTGTTCCACCAAGCAGACTTATGCTTCATTAATAACCAAACTTCCTTAAGACTTCTAGTAATCTCAATCTCCATATACCGGATAAGATTACTAGGTTGAGTTGTCATCAATGACAATCCCTAAGTAATCTACATGCATCTAACATCATCAATCTTCGCCAAAGAATCATTAGAACAATTTATTTTGCCAATAGTGTGCATATAATGGATAAAGATTCATGACAGAAAGAAAGAAGGGAAGAAAGTCAAAGGAGGGAAAGAAACAAGAGTGTAATGTAAAATGAAAATAAGAAAGAACATGTTGATTAAGGGAAGACACAATATTTTTAAATGTTCATGAGTCTCCAACTCATGAAATATTTCTTCTTATGCAAGGTGTCTAATGTAGGAGCAGATGAGCTCATTGGAAATCTTATATCACATAAAAATATCATTGTTTCTAATCTTTGTTTTTTGTTTGGTTTTCAATAAAATTGTAAATACTGCTTCAGGCACCAAGTTCAACATAATTGGATTTTTACCAAATTATTGATCTTGTTGGGTATTTTATGCTCTCAATATTAATTTATTGAAGGGGACTAAGGTTTAAGAGTAAATAAGTTTAAATTTGCAAAGAATTTTTGTAAATACACTAAAATTGTTAAAAATGATAAAAATTTAAATTGTTTTAATGCATAAAAAGGTAATGTGCAACACTCAAGTCTTGGGCCATCATGTTAATACTTATAAATTAGGTTCCATGATAGTTTTCAATTCCCCTATATTATTTTTCATTCATTATGTATGTCAAATTGAGGAGTGGAGACAATTCTACAATTGCCAAAGTCACAAGTGTAGTAGAACAATTAATGCATTTAGGTGTTATATTCCAGAAATTTCTAGAAATGTCCCCAAAAGATACCGATGTTTTGTATGGTGTCTTGGAAATCATCTGTAGAAGCATGGAAGTGATAAATCTAATGCCCATTCTAGAATAAAAATTAAATTAGCAAAAAGATGAAAATTTTAAAAAAGTTGGAAAGAGGTCGAAGCACCCAATGTTCACAAATGTCTTTTTTGGGGTTTTTGGCTTGATTTTTAGTATGACATTATTGGTAAACAATTTTTGATCCACTTGTATTCATATAGATGAAGGTGGGAACCCTTGATGTACAAGTTTTTAGAGCAATTGGAAGACATTTTCATATTCAAAATAATTTTTGAAAGCGGTAAGTCGATATTTTCTTGTGCACTTCTATGGATTTTAAATGATTTACATTTTAAATTTTTCTATATTTTTTGTTTTCCTATTAGTCTTATTTTTTAATAGGATAGATAAGAGATTGGTGTGGTGGTTGCAAGGACAAACACTCCAATTTGTGGTCTTAGTCTTTGAACTGCATCAAGAAGGTAGCATATATAGCTTAGTATCCAAAGAGATGGTCCCAAAATTGGGGCTAAAGACCACTACATACTTCATACCATACAAATTATCTTGGTTACAAAAGAAAGAATAACTGGCTCATTGTGAGATAACAATGTGTAATTGTATTCAACATTAGAGGATACGATAATGATACATGGTGCAATAGAAGAATCTCATATGTTGTTGGAAAAAAATTGGTAGTGCAATTATTGTGTGATACAAAATATAAGACAAAAAACCTTCAACGCCATGAAGGATGAGAATAAGTTTGAATTGTTGCTAATGAAGGTTAAAGAAGAATATACAAAAGATAAAGTGTTGCTAATATCAACAAAATAGTTTCTTGGGGTGTTGAGGAACTTAGAAGACTACTATGCACTAGTAGATAGGCCCACACAAAAAGAAGAATAGAAAATTAGTCTATGTAGATCTAAGGATCTTTAAGTTGAGGCATTACTTTAAGACTATTTTGATATATGGAAGAAGAAATGCTAGGGGAAACACCACCAATGTGCAACATATATCATTGCATGGATATAATTCCTAGTTTTAGTCTACCAAACAAAGCATCACATAGGTTGAGCTCTAATATGAGCATAAAATCATATAGAAAATTAGAAGAGTTACTAGAACAAGGTATTGTTCAAGAAAGTATAATCCCTTTGAGATCTCATATAACTCCTTATTTCAAAGAAGGATGGAGAATTAATGTGGACAAGATCTAGTGTCATCAATAAGATCACCAAAAAGAACAAATTTCCATTTTCATACATGGATGATCTAATAGATTATCTTATTGTTCCAAAACTCTTTTTTAAGATTGGTTATTATCATATTTGAGTCGAAGGAGATGAGTGGAAGATGCTTTTTAAAATTAAATAAGGCATGTACAAATAGTTGGTAATGGAATTTATTTTTAGCAAAGCACTAATCTCTTCCATGAGACTAACGAACAAAATTTTGAAGCCATTTCTAGGTCAATGTGTGATCATGCACTTGGATGATATTTTTATTCTCATAAAGAGGAAATAATAGCATTTTTCACATTTATATTGGGTCTTCACATACTTTAATAGCATTTGCACATGAACCTCAAGAAGTGTAGTTTCATGGAGTTGATATACTTGGGATTCATCATAATATAATATGTATTGTGCATGGACCTAGAGAAATTTTGTGCAATTTTTAACTAGCCAAAAATGAGAGTACAACAAAACTTGAAAGTTTTTACAAATTGGAAAGCTTCTATTTAAAGTTCACTAGTAACTTGAGTGATATATGAGCATGGTTGATGCACTATATGTGGAGGGGGAATTTAAGTAAACAATTATTATTACCAAGGATTTTGAACTCTTGAAGAAGAAGGTGATATAGGTGCTAGTAATTTTGCTCCCATATTTTGAAGATTTTATAAGTTGAATACAATGCCAACAAAAAATGTAAATATCACAATCATGAGCCAAGAGGGTAGAGTAATCACACATTTTAGTGAGAAATTAAACAAGGCTAGGGAAAATTTATGTCCATTATCAATTATTCTACATCATTGTTCAATCTTTGAGAAAGTGGAGACATTAATTTCTTCCTAAGGAATTTGTGTTGTACACTAACCACCAAGAACTAAAATTCATCAATAGCTCGGTGAAGCAAAGACACATGAGGTGGGTATAATATCTATATAGGGTTTTCTCTCTTTTGATGAATCGTATAATGGACACAACTAATAAAGTTTTAGAAGCCTTGAGTAGGAGGTAGGAATTACGGTCCATAATGACTATATAACTAGTGGACATGAAGGGGATGGGTTATTTGTATGGATTATATCTAGGTTTCACAAATTTGTGACATGCATGCATAGATCATTGTCTAGGGTTGAGGCCTAGATGAATATTTATGTGTGTAAAAGGGATACTTTTTCTTGTGACACTATTATATACTATACACAATTCAATGACAAAGAATCCCATTCATGCATTATATAGCGGCAGACATAGAGGATATTTTATTAGACCATGCTAGAGGAAAGGTACTATTGGTTGAGTTTGTGATGTGGATTTTTTTATAGAAATATGTAGATTATGTCAAGTTACAAAGGCAATGTCCCAAAACATTGTTTTGTATAAGCTACTATGCACAACAAATAAGTCTCATGAGTGGAACTATTCAAGGATTATTTTCCTTATATTATCATGTACTCAAAGAGGTAATTATTATATTTTCATAGTTGTTCAAAGGTTTTCTAAAATAGCTCATTTCATTCTTTGTAAATTGAATGATGCTTTTATAATAGCCAATTTGTTTGTCAATGAGACAACAAGACATGGGTTGGTATGAAGTATCATTGCAAATAGGGATACCAAGTTTCTTGGTCATTTATAATGCACATTGTAGAATAATTTGGGAATGCAATTGAATTCTAGTTTTCTCTCCCATCCTCAAATAAATGGTCAAACTGATACTATCAATAGGATTCTAGTCTAAATCTCTTGAGATGTTCGATTAGAGAGAAACTTTCGTAGTGGAACTCTATGCTGGCATAAGAAGAGTTTGTTTACTTGTAACTTAGTAAAAGGGTCTCCAAGGAATTCGCTATCCCAAGTGGGGTATGGATCATATCCAAATATTGTCACATACTATTTGAAGATTGAAGATGATAAGTGCATCATTATAGAAGCTGAATATCTTGCAAACACATTAAGGAAGTGCATTCATAGGTCCAGAGATAATTGGAAGAAAGAAATGCAAAACCTAAGTTGCACACAAATGAGCATTAGATGGAAAAATTATATTGTGGGAGAGTTAGAAATAGGTCATTTGTACAAAGAAAGATTCCCACATGAAACATACAATAAATTGAAACCCAAGAAGACATGTCCTTGAAATGTTTTGCATGTTTATAAAAGTATATACAAATTTGAGCTGCTTGAAGGAATGGATAGCTCATTGATATTTTATATTTTGTTATCTATATTCCTATCATGCACACAATCTTGAAGATATTAGTGAGAGCAATAAAAGGTGAATTGGAACATGCATCAAATAAAAAAAATTACGAGAAAATTTTATAGATTAGATTCAATGGAATGAATACAAAGGAGCATCATTCATTGAAAGGGTAAGGGGCCGAAAGAAGATTCATGAATTTCTAAAGTAGAACTAGATCAAATTGGTCAGCTCAATAAGTCTTATGTGCAAAAGTCATATTTGTATTGCCCAAAGTGTTTGATACAAGAGCATCTTAGGGTTCATGTAATATTGTGTCACCCAAACATGTTTGTCATGTGCAAGGTTTTAGTTTGTCTATTTGCTTCCTTGTTTTTTTTGTGATGATTCTTGTTTGATGTATTAGTTGCTTCATTTTGAGACTTTTAGTGTAATT
Source organism: Cryptomeria japonica (assembly GCF_030272615.1). Classification (NCBI taxonomy): domain Eukaryota; kingdom Viridiplantae; phylum Streptophyta; class Pinopsida; order Cupressales; family Cupressaceae; genus Cryptomeria; species Cryptomeria japonica. The sequence continues at coordinate 303,001,465 of NC_081405.1, forward strand.
TGTCTTGGTCCATTGATTTATTCAAATGTGTGTGTGATCTCTTTAATTTATGTAGATGGTTGTCCACACACATTCCCTTAAGGGCATAGTTTGATTTGGAGCACACATGCCTTGGGGTGGTTTTGTGCAATCTTTGTTCATGTGCATCTTTGGTAATGTATTGGAAAATTATTATAACTATCAACTTGGTAATGTGCCAAAATGCTAAGAGTTATCATCTATTTAATTAAGTGGCATGTTGGAAATCTAATCATTTACTTTTGGAAGGTGAACTATCCCAAGCCCTAATAATAAGTTTTTCTCTTAGAAGATATACCCAATGGAGATGCCATTTTCGTTGAACCTATATATGCAAATAGATCAAAAGGAAAAATGTTGTTGTCACTAGATATTAGCACAATTTACTATGAAATTTGGGTATCCGTAGATTGTGCAATAATTAGGTGGTGCATGGATACATTGGCTATGAGAGGAAGTTGTCCAATTGCAGATTGAGGTAATTGATGGTGATCACTAACCACTATTGGACTCATGTTGCAGAGTCTTTGTACATTTCTATTGGCACTTGTACGAATGAGTAACCAATGATTTTATAATGATATATATTTTGAGATAATCATAACTTTAACTCTCTAACATATCCTCTTTTTGTTTCTTTCATTATGTACTCTCATATGATAGCTAATTATTTATTTGACTTGTAGGTATCACTTTATCAAAGTTACATTTGTAAATTTCAAGCTACATTCAAAATCACGACTACAACTTCAAATCAAAATAAAAGATAACATAAATATGAAAGATAAAATCTAAAATGCTAAAAAACAAATTAAGTATCAACCTTTACGTAAAATATACTACTCAAATATTAAGATAAAATCAAAATACTTCCAAAATGAACAATAAAAAATATTTCCCCTTCAATAACATCTAGGTACTTTAGATGTATCTCAAAACACCTAGAGATCAAGTTGAAGTAGAATTCCATATAGAGGATAAGAAAGGCAAGAAAGCATCTTTGAACAGGAAAATCAAAACACACCCAAAATGAACATGAAAAAATATTTCCTCTTAAATAACATCTAGGTACTTTAGACGTATCTCAAAACATCGAGATGCTTTAGAATTCCATATAAAAATAGAATTCTCAAAACACTTTAGAATATTAAGATAAAATCAAAATACATCCAAAATGAAGTATCTCAAAAGGCCTAGAGATCAAGTTGAAGTAGAATTTCATATAGAAGATTAAAAAAGGCAAGAAAGCATCTTTGAAAAGAGTAGACCAGAAATCATCTTTGAAAAGAGTTGACACTGCCTTGAAAATTGTGTCCAATTGAGGGTGGGCATTGGTAAGTAACCACATGGAGGGATGTCCTTTGCATTACTTTTGAGGTCCAAAATAATCTTTTGTTTATCCCTACAATGGCGGGCCCCATCCCATCCTCCCATTCCACATCAGCTCCGACTTGTTTGTGTACTCTTGTACCTCTTACCATGTGAAGACGGGTCCCACTAATAATTTCAACCCTTCCACTGCCTACGTGTCCATTAGAATTTTGTTCGAAGGAGAGAAAATCACGTTAGATGTTGGGAAAGTAGGGACAATATAAAACAGACCTATCTCCATCGTTTGACTACTCTTCCCTCTTAATTCACGGGGTTCAAAGGGAGCGTCCCCACCATATGACCGTGGATAAGTACTCTCATCTAAATATGGTTCAGAGGGAGCGACCCCACCATATGACCGTGGATAAGTGCTCACAAGTCTCAATCTTTCTTTCTTTTTCTTTTTTTTCTAGGAAAAGACGAATAGACTTTTGTTTTTGTTTTTCACGCTTACGAAATTAGGGCTTTCCAAGGGCCCACTAACGGTTAGTATGGAGTCCTTACATAATGCAACGTCTTCTCATGCTTTAAAATGGTCTTTGTAAGAGAATCATATCGCTTATCTCTGTGGGGGTAAAAGTTGATGTAGAGATATATGTAAATAAGGAATACTAGGGGAATTATCTTAGGAGTCAATAAGGGTAAAAGCAATAATGTGACTGATAATGATGTGATTGTAGTGATGTTAGGTGATTGATATTTGGGGTTTGATGTAATAGAATGTAGTGTATTTGATAATGAAGTGATTTGTCGTAGATGTAAGAGTTAATGTGATTGATGTAAGTGATAGATTAGTGGTTGTGTGATGATTGTTTGTAATAGATAGATGCATTGGAGTTGTTCTTATAATGGGTACTTCTTGATAAATGACCGGCTGCAGATGACTTGCAGATGTTGTCTTTTTATACTTGTATTAGCTGCACAATTTGAAAGTTGTTGGTACAAGAGATGACAACACATAATTTGGATCTTGGGCCCTAAGTGAAATTTGGATTTTGAAAATGTGGGTCAAATTTGTATTGTGGAATTGACCTAAATCAAATTTGGTAATGAATTTGACTCTAACAAAGGAACTTGCAATTTAGTGTCTAGAAAAATGTATAAATAAGGATACAATTTTAATTTATAAGACTTAATTAGAAACTAGAGTAAGTGGGAGTGCCAAATCAATCAAAAACATATATTAGGAAGGGGTGATTAATGCACCAATGCAAGGTGGTGTAAAATGAAGCACATAATTACCCGATATGCATTTTTAACTCTTTAGCAAATGTTGTTTTAGTCACAGTAATGATTTACTAGCTAAAATTAAGTATAGATTAATTGATACATCAAGTTTTATGGGTTAGATCATAAGATCTAATTAAATGAAATCATATTATACAATAATGAATGAAATAAGACCAATAGAAAGAAAAGAACAACATAAAATAATTGATATAGCTTGGCAGTTAATCATAATGTCTACCACTCAAAATCCTCAACAATACAAGTGGTTGAACCATAATCTATCTTGTAGACACCTAATGCATAGTTTGGTGGATGTTGCAAATAACTATATTTATATTATTTATATTGTGGAGAGAGGAACCTATATTATACAAGTCAACAACTCCAATATAATTTCCTCAATTTTCTTAGCAAAACCATCATGATTTTTCTCAAGATAATTCACTAAGTTTGGATAGTAGAAACTTTGTTCGGGAAAAAAAAATCTCACTAGAAAGAAAAAGTAAGAGTGAAGTAATTGCATTCCAAAACCATGTGACATGAAAATAGTCACACATGTCAATTTCCAAATACTTCAACACAATTTAGTTTGGTGATATTTTTCAAAAAAATGGGTTGTAGGAGACAAAGAGACCAAGGATTATACATTTCCGAACAATATGGTGACCAAAGGCAATGGAGAGTAAGAGCTAAAAACACATCTTGTAAAGTTTAAAAACTAGGATACATGTTTGAATAATACTACTTCTTGCAAAGGGGATTAAAGGGAATGTTGAATGCAAATAAAATAAAGGTGATTACTTGTGGGAAATCTAAACTGGAGCAAGTTTCAAGTAGTGAGTTATGCTTGGTATTCAACTTTAGAGTGCCAAATGGAGGAACTTGTTTTCATCCATTTTTAATTGGGAAAGGAGAAACATTATTTAGAATTAAATATTTTCTTAAGTTAGATTTTGAAAGATAAGAATTTGTATATGGACATTAAAGGAAAGGAAAAGAATCAATAACCATTTTACTATTTTCAGTCTTTAAGGAATTATCATGTCTCATTACCAATCAATCTAAGTTTATACATATTAGGTTTGTTCTTGTGTCTTCCTTGTTTCTATTTGTTGTGTATATATTTTATTTTAACTTGGTTATTTTCTTCTTCCTATCAAGAGTTTTAGACCTCACCATCTTATCATTCCTTCTACCTATTTCTCAACTCATCATTGTCTTTTTCAAGCTTCTCCATCCTAGCATGCCCATTTATCAACTCTTGATACCCCATCCTTTAGTTGAGTCTTGTGTTATAGCCAACCCTGGTCCTCGATATTTTCTCCTATTTTTTATTTCCCTCCTAATTTCTTAGTATGTTTAAATATTATTTATAGAAGTCTATTTTTGGAACAATTATTTGTACAATATTTCCCACCAAAGATCACTATTCAATTTTGAAGTTGTAGGTGTGTATAGTGGCTTTGCCTTTTCTATTTATAGAGGATATAAAGAGTGAATGTATTTATCCATGATCATCATCTACATTTAATCAATTTCTTTTAGAATCCATTTTGAGAACTTATGTTCAAGCATAGGAATCCTAAGATGAAAAGCCTACTGATTTTGAAAAATAACCTCATACACGGGTTGTATTGGTCTAATTTACCATTATTGCTAGTATGAATCTATTGTTTTAGTCATTGATATTATAGAACTATTTGAGTGTAATACAACCATTAAAGTAATAAGACAAAGATCAATATTTCATTTAATATTTATTTTTCATTATAATAAGAAGGTAGAAAATCATTTATATCAATTATCATTCGAAATGTAATGATATTGTAGATGCATAGGCATTAGTTCAATTAATGCTAGGGATGAATGTGTTTTAATCAAATAATAAGTGTTTGTGAAATAAGAATTACATTTGAATTATTATTTTGACCCAAGATATTATAATGATAGCCGAGGGTGATCTTGTGTTCTCATGTTTTAAAATTTAACTTTGCATGATTTAATTTTATGCATTAAAATGACATAGAAATGAGATATCACTTGAGGGAGATAAAGAAACAAGGCCAATTTGTAGAGAGTGCGGGGACTCAATCATTTGTAATAGAACCCAATATTGAGAATAATAGTATGATTGAAAGAGAGAGGAGATAAGAAAACATATGAAATTTTGGATGGTCAAGTTGAAAGAAAGTTTGATTTTATGATTGATATGATGGCCTGATTGCTTCACAAGATGGATAGTAATATGAATGCACCTATATGGTCAAAGGGTGAAGAAAATGATTTTGAGGGTAATAATTTGGATTCCATTTAAATCTACTCACAAAACATCATTATTATTTCATCTACAAGACTAAATTGACTTACCTTTCTAAATAAGGAGTTAGAGGCTCAATAACCTAAAACCCATGGTTCAATATTTGATGGTATTATGAATTTTCATGTAGAATACAAATCACTTCTTGAGGAGATCCAAATTGAATGGCCACTCACTAGTTATAAAACCATGAAGAATTTCCAAAATGGTACTCCAAGGGGTTGAGTTTAATTGGTTAAAGCATTGAATTCTCAATGTGGAGACTCAATTTTAATTCCCAAGGGGACATCTAATTGTAGCATCATAAAATTGCAACCCTTGAATTTTTTGACTGCATTTGGGTCTTTGCATTGGTGGATGAATCCCTAAGCCTAATTGGAGACCTGAGACATGCTCAAAACATCAAAAGCTTGCATTTTCTACCACCTCGCATTGCCTGTTGTCACTGCTTGTCCTAAATTAGGGCAGGACAGGGGCGTGGCACCCCTGTCCTAGCTCTATTTTGGGCCTCTCTTGATCAAACTTTGCATTGGGCTTGTCAAATGTGAGCAGTAAAAAGTTTTCCTATGTCGGCCTAAGACGGAAAACCAGGCTAAATACCCCTAATTGGCAAGTATATAAGGAGCATTTCCCCTCCTATTTGAAGAGATAAAAAAGTTCGGAAGCAAAGTCAAGTGAAAATTAAGTTCATGAGTATAACGACAATAAGCGACAAGCAAACATTCAAGCATCCATTGAGCATTTCAAGTCTCCTTTCAAGGCTAGGTGTTGCATTCAAATCAAGGATTCAACCATTGAAGAGGAGATCTCTATCAAAATTCAAGACATTCTATTCCACATATCCTTTCAAGAAATTCCATCAACATTTCAATTGCAGCCTCTCTTGAGGTGGATTCTATTTTAGACATTTCTTTTCATTTACTTGCAAGTATTTTCAATCACTTGGTTAGTTCCAAAACGGGGTTTGACCTAAAGGAAAACCCCCAATCCCAACAACATTTTCCTCTCTTTTCTGTGTGTAGGTTGCAAGTGCGCAGCTGTAATTGCAGGTTTAGGATTCATTTTCAGAGACGAAAAAAACTTTTTGGCGCATGGATTTTTCAGAGGACCGGGTGCAATTTCAACCCGATCCCAACAAATTTTGCTCGAATTTGTAGGGAGGCTTCATCTCAACATTTTACTACTAATTCCAGGTGCACGTCTTCATCTCGCGTCTCTATCTCAAGATATGATTGCTTCTTTGTCATCTTTACACTTAGTCTCAATTCGCTTAATTCAACTTATCTATTTTAAAAGAGGGTTACTTTACTTTCTAAATTCATTGTCAATTTCCTACAATTCACTTAGCATTCAATCTCTTTCCATAGTGATTGGATCTAGTGAATTCAACCCCCCTCTTTTAAATGTAATGTGCGTGTGAAGTTGAAGGGAATCCTTTGTGAAACTTTCACTCCTCTTTTGAGGGGAGTAAAGCTTTCCACTTGATCTCCCCTCATTACTTTTCACCACATTACACTAATATGAAATTCTAAGTTGTGACTCTTGGTCTTCCATAATTGGCCTCTAATGTGGATTTATAAATTGTGACTCTTGGTCTTCTATAGGTGGTTTCTAGTGTAGTTTCTTGAAAGGAGCTAGTATTAATCTCATGGTTGTGCTCGCATGAGAAAAATATTTGTAAATGATTAGCAATATAAAAAAATTGTTACAAACCTAAGCCTAGATTACAAATCTTTAGAGATATGTGTAGAAAGCTTTGGGGGAATTGTCACTCTCTTTCTATGTTGCATCTAACACCTACTTACCTCATGCATGGGTATATAATATAGACACATGCCTATCCCTTAGACTAATTATTGAAAAATAAATAATCAAATTTTCTACATTGCATTTAGAGGCTACTGTACATGATTGATGGTACCACAATCTAATCATTCAAGATCATGGATCCTTCACCTCATATGGTGTATTCTACGAAAAATTTCATTGGGATATTTGACCAAAACGATCTTGAAGTTTATTTCAAATATTTAATTTAGCTCACATGATTTTTTTTAGTGGTAAAATATTCAATATAATTTGAAAATCTATTCATTATGGTGCTAGACATTTAGAGAGAAGATTGATTATGCTCTTCATTGAAGGAGATCCAAATTGAAATATCACTCACCAATTATAAGACCATGAAGATGTCCCAAAATGTTTACAAACCTAAGCCTAAACTATAAGTATTTTAGAGAGATGTGTGGCAAGCTTTGGGGAGGTTAACACTCTCACCCTATGATGGATCCAATAGATTCTTAGCTCATGCATGGGTACAAAATATAGAAACATGCCTAATATTTATACTAATTATTGAAGATAAAATAATCATTTTTTCCTCCTTGCATCTAGAAGGTACAACACATGAGTGGTGTTACCATAACCTAATCACTTTGGGTTATAGATCCACCACCTCATATGAGGAATTCTATAAAAAAATGATTCAAAGATTTGATCAAAAGGATCTTGATGTTTCTTTCAAAGATTTGGTTTAGTGGAGAAGTATGTAATATAATTTCAAAATTTCTTACTGGTGATGATAGAAATCAAAAAGAGAATATTGGTTATGATCTTCATTAAATGGCTAAATCCCTTTAGGACTAGGTCAAGGCTTTTGAACCACCTACCCCACAAGAGATGTAGAGCGAAGAAGAATCCAAATAAAAGATGGGAGAAGAATATCAACCAAAAGAGGAGGATATCATCTTAGGCAACAATCTTACCATGCTTTCTATTACTTCAAGATACAACCCCTTTTTCATCCATGTGGTAGATAGTAAGGTTAAAGGATGATTTCACTCATTAACACAAGTTTCACTCATAAATTCATTGATAAGGGACAAGTGGCCAAATGAGGCCCAAAGAAAGAGGAAATTCAAGGATCAAGTATTATAGTTGTTGATGGTTTCATCATCTAATATAAAAAAATATATCTCCCAACTAAATATTAATAAAGGAGGATTTGATACGAAGGATGAATTCTATGTTGTTAGCATATGAGACATAAATATATTAAAGTATTCAACATCATTTCTCCATGGAGACCACTATATATAATCCTTGAGTATGTCATTGAGTTGGAGGAGGGTGATAATATTATCATCACTATACCCTACTACCACCCTAGGATACATAAGGAGGAAATCAAAAGACCATTAAGGATCTACTAGAAATGGAGCACCTAAAGCTGAGCTCAAGTCTCTTTACTTCCTCTATAATATTGGTGAAGAAGGTATATGACATAATGGATATGTATCAATTAAAAAATGTCAAATAAGAATATTAACAAGAACTGATACCCCATCCCCAAGATTGATAAATCGATATATGAGCCTTACAAAGTAGTCTACTTCTTAAAAATAGATCTCAATTTAGGCTATCATTGTATCAAAGTCTGAGAAGAGGATATTGATAAGACGAAATCATTGATATCACTATGGCCACCATGATTTTTTAATCATTCCATTTGACTATACAAATGCTCTAGCAACTTTTTAGCAATGCATGAATCAATTTTTTTTGTAAGAAACTAAGACTATACATCTTTGCATTTGTTGGTTAAATTTGATCTACAAATAAGTGTGGGAGGAGCACTTATGGATCATTCATGATGTTAGGAATTTTGGAAGCACAAACATTATTTTTAAAGGAGTCAAATTGTCAATTTGATATGATAGAGATCTTACATCTAGGTCAAATAATTATTGCAAAAGGAACGTAGTTGGAAATGGAGAAGTTCAAAATGATTCAACACTAGCCTCTCCAAGGACCTTGAGGATTCTTTGGCCTTCACAGCTATTATAGGTGATTTGTTAAGGATGTCTCCCAAAAAGTTGTCCTTAAATAACTTAACAAAAACGGATCTTTCATGTAGATTGAGTATGCTCAATGATAGCTTGATATCCCAAAATTGATAATGATATTGCATCTAATATTATCAATTATACATTTCACTATTTCTTTGACATTAGAATATGATGCATCAAGAGAAATAATTGGGGTGGTGCTCATATAAAATAATCACTCAACTAATTTTCAAAGTTGAAAGCTCACAAAGGTGGAAAGGTATTTATCTATATATGATGAGGAAATTTTGGCCATCATTCCAACATGGGTAGTTGATTTATAGCCAAAAATGATCACAATAGTTTGAAATATTTCCTTAATCAAAAGGATTTAAATGAGTAATAACATGAAAAAACTCTAAGCATATGGTTTTGATAATGAGTATGTCAAAGAAAAGAAGTATTCCATTATTGATGCACTATTTATAAGGTTGAGTTTGCGTTCCATGTCTTAGAGATTCATGGATTAGAATAATGGAATCAAAATATAATATACCAAGATAACATTCATAATTGATATGTTGGAATAAAAGTTATTAAATAATGAGTACATGACTTGAAATAAACTCATTCTCTACAAGGGATGAATCTTATTAGTATTGGAATCAGATGAAGTGAAAGATGTTATGGGCTATTCATAACATTCCCATGGTGATACATATTGGATATTTCAAGACCTATAAGAAGATTAGGAAAATGTTCTTATGGAAGGGAATTAAAGATGATTTCCTTATCCATATCAAATAATACGTAATTTATTTCAAAAAATAAAATGAAATAAATATTATAGTAGGTATTTTATAGACCTTTCCCATTCCAAAGAAAAAATGGAAATGCAGAGTAGCAGATTTCATCGTATGAATTCCTAAATTCCAAGGTAAGGATTGCATATATGTTGTTGTGGATAGGGTAATAAAGTATTCACATTCCTTTTCCATTTCTATATATTTCAAATCATCACAAGTTACTAAGCTTTTCTTTTAGGAAGTAATTAATCTCCATAGATTACCCAAGAGCATTGTGAGTGATAGAGATAGTAGCTTCATGAGATTATTTTGGCAAGATCTCTTTCATTTGACAAGAAGTGAGATAACCCCTAACACCATTTACTAACCACAAATAGATGGAAAACTAAGATTATGAATGAATGGGTGGAATGCTACTTGATAAATCATGTTGTTGATCAATAGAAGACCTGGATCAAGTGGATTTACTTAAGGGATCATTGTATTGATTTGATTTGTACCATTGTTGTTAGTATAAATATGTTGTTGTAGTTATCGATATTACAAAAAAAATTGAGTGCAATAAAACCATTAATGTAATAAGATGGAGATTATGATTTTATTTGTTATTTATTACTCATTATAATAAGAAGATCAATAATTATTTTTGTGAATTACTATTTAAAAAGTTATGATATTATAGATACATAAATAGTAGTTTAAACCTTTTTTATCTAAGATGTTATTTAATGCTAGGACCAAATGTGTTATAAATAAAGTAATAATTATTTATGGAATGTTAAGAATCATATTTACATCATTATTTTGACCTAGGATATTATAAAAGGTGATTAAGAGGGACTATTATACTAATGATGATCATTCCACAAACTAAAAATAATTAAAAATTTAAGAAAAGTTGTTGTCATGTCTTCTATTTAAAGTTGGGGAGAACCCATAAGTTATGAAAGATTTAAATGCATTTTCAAAACAATCCTCTTTATTTGAATTGTTTATAGAGAGCAAGTAGTTGATTATTGAATTTGATAGACTAGATCCATCAAATCAAGGATTTAGGAAATTTGGGACCATGATGAAGGGATTGATCAAACAGAGAAATTTGCTAAGAAATAGTTTCACATGTCGTTGAATCAATTTGAACTTGTGGTTTTGAAATAGGGAGCAATAAGAATTTTATATTTAAAAAAAAAACTAATAGCCATGAGATGGGGACAAAAATAGTGGCTATACAATACTACATTAATTAAGATCTTCTAGAGAAACTTCATGAAGTTCCTTGATAATACATTTAGCTATGAGCCACATGCCCTAAGTACAAGATTAGATTATATTAATTCCCCATTGTTCCTTATATTGAATATAATTATTCCATATAATATTATCATGCCTCTTATATCACCCCACTTAGACTAAAGGAATCCTTATATTAGTTTAGTTAGATTCTCATAGTAAAACATAAACATGTTTGATGATAAGAATATTGTTGGGCACTTGAACTTGGTTGAGATAAATTATCTTCTTCATGAAATAAATTTAGCTTTAAATTTGATGAGGAACACATATTTGAAAGTGAGTTATCGAGGGAAAAGGAAACAATCACAAGATATAATTATTGTTAATAAAATTCTAAAATCTAATCTTTGGGAATCCATTCCATAGGAGAAGTATCTCTAATTATGAAATAATTAGTTTTTTTATAAAAAATCTGAGCTAGAAAATATACAGTTTAGACATCTAACACATCTAAGATTTTAGCAAGTTGTTTGGTACTATTTTGGATGAAGAGAATACTAACATCAACAATATGAATTTATAGGACATGAGATTATTTTGGGAGAAATACTTCATGTATTAGTTGCTAATAGTAAAAATGCTAAAGAAAGCATATAATAATATCAACTAAGAAGACATACAAAAAATAGGGCTATGGGCAACCCTCCCTAATAGATTTTTCAATTGGTAACATACGGGAGAGAGTCATATTGATAACTAGTTGAAAAATGACATTAAAAAATAGGATAACTATGTATAACTAGTCAATTTAGAGATGAATTCCAACCACTTGATAATTATACAGGTAAATGCATACAGGAGAGAGTCATATTGATAACTAGTTGAAAAATAACATTAAAAAATAGGATAACTATGTATAACTAGTCAATTTAGAAATGGATTCCAACCACTTGATAATTATACAGGTAAATGCATACGGGAGAGAGTCATATTGATAACTAGTTGAAAAATAACATTAAAAAATAGGATAACTATGTATAACTAGTCAATTTAGAGATGAATTCCAACCACTTGATAATTATACAGGTAAATGCATACGGGAGAGAGTCATATTGATAACTAGTTGAAAAATAACATTAAAAAATAGGATAACTATGTATAACTAGTCAATTTAGAGATGAATTCCAACCACTTGATAATTATACAGGTAAATGCCAATTCTATGTGGCCATGTTATTATTCAAATATTGATTTAATAATGAGTACATTATAGAATTTTTTATCACTTCACTCCATCATTTTCTAAGATATATTTAACTATTTTATACGGTGAATTAACCTCTAAGAAATCCTATTTGATTCTAGGTAGAAAATGGCAATTAGTTTGATTATGAAAGCTAGAGCCTTGGAAAGGATTTTGTAAGAAGTGTTTAAAAGGTTAATGGGATGCAATCCAACAATTAAGCATGCACTCACCCCCTAGAGTTTGGATTAATTTATTCTTCGTGATGTTGGATCCCATGTTGTCTTTGATAGTTACGCTCCAAATTAACATAATAGTAGTCTTCTCAATTTCGTGACCACATGGTTTTAAAGAATTTAGCTGGAAGACCATCAATACTAGGGATTTTCTAATTAACTATGTAAGTTACAGATAATTCAAAATCATCAAGAGAAAATAAATGGTTAATGTATCGCTCTAGGTCCCTACTAACTTTAGTCAAAATATAGTTGTTATTAATAGATCCAATTTCCCTTGGGTAAGTATTATTTGAGAAGATATTTTTTAATTTCTAAAATAAATTATATTATATTATAAATATCCACAAGAACTATGTTACCATATCCTAAGATAATGTTGACATTCTCTTGTTTTTTATTTATAATAAAGATAGTAAATAACAATTTAGCTCCTTGGAGAAAAAAGAAAAATCTAAAGATGTCTCTGATCCTGACGAAGGCTTGATTGAGGACATGGTGGCGGGGGGGCTTAAAGATTTGGGTTCCTCTGGGCTCCCGAATGAGGCTACTAATGCTAAGTCAAATATGGAACTTGTGGTGACTATCAACCTGGTGGACCCGTATGAAGTGATGAAAAGGGCGGAACCAGATGGTTTGGGGGCCCAAGGGACCAGAGCTCCTGTTGTTGATTTGGCTAAGATGACTGAGATGGGAATAGTGGACTTGGCGGTGGAGACTGTGAACAAAGAAGGTGATGAGAACAAGATTGTAGTGGACTTGAAGGACTTGGGAGCCCAGGGGGTTAGTTCTCTTGTTGTGGATTTGGCTAAGACAGTGGAAATTGAAAAAGTTGACCCAGTGGTGGAGACTGTCAACAAGGAGGGTGATGAGAAAAAGATTGATATACCCTAGGGAATGCCCACTATGGAACTGCTTGAAACTATCCATTCTGATGTTTGGGATATTTTGTAGAGGATTGAAAACCTGGGGCCATTGCTAGATATGAAGGCCATTCTTGAGGAGATCAAGGTTTTGAAACATAAAGCGAAGGCCAGAGACTCCTAGATTGCCTGTCTAATTTTTTTTTGCTTGTAGGTCCTTCACAGTTTGGCACTCACTCTCTCCCTCTTGAGAGAATGTACCGCGAACAATGATGTTAACAAGGATGAAGCCAAGGAACTTTACAAGTTCCTATTTGATGATTGAAAAAATGTCATTGATACGACTGGGGTTCGCAAGTCGACCCCTTAGGTCTTGTGTTGTTTTTTTGTGTTTTGGGATGCTGTCCCTTGTTCCTTGTTGTTCTTTTTGTTGTTTCTAGTTCAGAAAGACTCTACTTATGGATTTTTGTTGTTATAGTTTTGTTTAAGCGTTGTTTATATTTTAAACTATGTAAAGGGTCAGTGCCCTAGTTTTCACTGCTTTCTCAATCAAAAACAATTTAGTGCCCTTCTTACCAATTTTGATAATATTTAAAATATCTTTCATTTTGGCTATCTTACTCCTTTAGACTTCTTTTTTATATATTTTTATTTATTCACAATCAATGCTCATTAAAGGATCTAATTTATGGGATTAGAAACCATCAAGAAGTGACTTTTCTTATTGACCATAAGGAAATTTTCTTCATATTTTTATTTTGACTTTTCTTATTGACCATAAGGAGTTTTTTCTTTATATTTTTATTTTGATCCAATTTTTTAATGATAGGACCTAAGAAAACAAGAAAAACAAAATAAGCCTATTGCCACCATCTAATCCATCCTTTATCTTTGATTGGTAATATCCCATACTTGTAGGTGGTCTTAAGAACAACCACATAACCATTCTAAAGGAGATGTGGTGCACTATGATTGAAGTGGAGAGAGATCCATAGTTCAATTTGGTAGTGTAGCGTCCTAAAATTGCGACACTTGCAATTTCGACTGCATTTCGGTCTTCACGATGGCAATGCAACACGCAACCTGAATGGAGACCCCAAAACCTGATTATGACACTGAAAACTGCATTTTCTTGCACCCTGGCCTGAACCTCCTTTGTACCCTGCTGTCCCGGGAGGTGGGACCAGAGCGCCCAGCGCCCTGGTCCCTGGGTCCTATTTGGGCCCGGTCTCTTTTGGACTTCGGGTCTTTATGTTTGCAAATTGGAAAATTATCTTTCCTAGTCAGCCTAAGGTCGGGAAAATCAGTCTATCAGCCCTAAATGACAAGTATATAAACTACATTTTCCTCTTTCATTCGACAGGACGGAAAAAGCGTGGAAACTATACTCAAGCATTCAAGCATTCAAGCATTCCTTCAAGCAATTGATCATTTCAAGTCTCCATTCAAGGCTAAGTGTTGTATTCAAGACAAGGATTCAACCATTGAAGAGGAGATCACTTACAACATACTACTACAACATACAACATCTATACCTTCACACATAAGGATACAAACATCCTTACAACAAGGTATTAGTACTTGTTTTACATTACAGACATTTACATTTACAGCATTGCTCATTTCTTGGTTAATTCCAAAACCGAGGTTTGACCTAAAGGCAAACCCCTAATCCCTAACCCCCCAATCGTCTTCGCTTTTCTATGTGTAGGTTGCAGGTACGCGGCTGAAATTGAAGATCTGGAATCCTTGTGCAGAGACGAACAGATCCTCCTTCGTTTCGCGGATTTTTCGGAGGACCGTGGCGCTCGGGCGCCATCGTCCTGGCAACTTTCGCTCAAATTTGCAGGACAATGCCGTATCGACATTTTACTGCTAATTCCAGGTCCGCAACTTCATCCTATATCCCTATCTCAGTTTATAAAGCGAATCTTTGTCACTTTCTATGCATTCCTAGCTTAATTCTTCTATGCACATTCTTTACAAAAGAGGGTAGCCTTGCTGTCATAACCCTTGAAACACATTTAGCATCCAATCTTGCATTGTGTGGGATTGGATCTTGTGGGTTTCAACCCCTCTTTTGAATGTAAAGTCTCTCCCCTAAGTGAAAACCATCAACCCTAGTGAATCTCCCTTCTCTCTCCTTGGAGTTGGAAGAGGGGAGAGCAACTAGGGTTTGATCGCAATTTTCCGCTTTACAGGTAGTGAGAACCATAAGGAGGTGATCTAATAGAGAAGTGGTAAGATCAAGTTGAGAAAATAGAAAAAGTGGAGGGTGATGTAAATTTTGGAGGAGAAACATAATAGGTCATGTTTTCTTAACATACATAGTACTAACCAACTTTCTAATTATTCCAAGTGAAGTGGTGGGAGGATGAATTCATTGCATTCTATGCGTGGATCAAATGTGTCTAATGAGTTATGGTAGTGTCCAGACATCAAACTCACTTTGAGAGAGTTAGAGGTGTAATTATTATAGTTTTTACCATGGACAAGCTCACCAAAACTACAAGCAATATTTTTTTAAAAAGAAATCATTATAAAAATAGTAATGTAGAATGCACACAACATGTATTATTGCCACATGGATATCTAATAATGCATGGAAAGATGTGTTAATGGGAATACGAGAGAATAAATAAAATAAAAAGAGGAAGAATGAGAGACACATATCCTTATTCAAAATACCCTACATTATAAAAAGAAGCTAAGAAAACATGAGAGCATGACACCTATAAGAGTGCCAACTCTACTAACAACTCAATTTGTAATGTTTCTAGATGATGAACTGAAGGGGCAACACTCTCCGAGGCCAAAGATGTAGTAACACCAAATAATGTAAATGAAAATACAATATCTATTCTAGTCAACACAATATCTATAACACATTTGTGCATCTATGCCAACTAATTATATGAAAATATAAAGTTAAGGAAAATAGTCTGTTTTCACCCTTCATATATATTTTCCATTAATAAGAATCATTCATTTCTTTGCTAAGAATATCTTCTCCATCAAGAAAGGGGGGTAAGATATGAGGCTATATGACATTAAATTGACATCTAAACTATTCTTCTCAATTCAATACCTAGAATAAAATATTGCCTAGTTAACCTTTCAAAACGAGAGCATATAATAATTAACCATGCTTCAACCATTGAAGAAGTGGATTTTATTAAATGACATGTATTATAAATACTTTGTGTGGACTCAATATGAGGAAAAATTCATTTATATATTATTTTATATTGCAGATTATTCCTCCCCATATCAAGGAATTTATTTTGTAAGAGCATACACACACAAAGAGATGGAGACAAAGAGAGATATGTAGAGATGTTTCGCCAACATACTTATGAATACACATGAAACTTGCATCTAAATAAATACACCTTTCATGTATGAAAAAATAAAACAAGGATCAATTAGAAATTAACCAAGAGAACAAGAAACTCCATATAAAGGTATTATAGTTTCAAATAGAGCTAAAACATATCTTTTTACACAACCCATGGTTTAAAAAATTGTTATATCATAATTTTAAATATTTTCACTAGGGGTTTTCTAGAATAGATATGATTTGTCTATGGGTTGTTAGATATTCACATTTAGTCATCTAATTGTGGGTTTATAACCAATACCGTGGTATGCCTTACTTTTGGACCATATCCTAACTATACATTTGTATTCTAATACACTACAAAATATATGGGGAAAGATCTCAACATTACTTTTAATTTAGAGTACTATAAAATGACTTCCCAAATTATTTTATAACCCTTACAATGAGAGACAAATATCCATCCTCCCTTAAATTAACATGTCATAAATACATCTTAACTCTTTCTTCATTTATAGCTTTACATATACACATAAATGAAATAAAAAGTCCTTAAAATTTTGATTTTAAGGTATTCGTGAAATTACAAGGAAAACTCCAAGCTTGAGAAGAAAAAACATGCCCAAATAAAGAATCTCACTTCCCAACCTTATGGTGGCCTCAAACACTAACCCCCTAGCTAGAGGGATTGGACACGAGATTGCCATGCACAAAATGTATCAAGGCTTCTCAACAATTTGACACATAAAGTTTTAAAATATTCAAGGAATGGAAAATTACATAAAGAACTAGCCCATGTTTATCTTCAAGGAGGAGAAAGAAGGCATTTACAATTTGATAGCATAATTTGTCCAAGGGGCTTACTACTCAATGACTAAGTAAAATAAAAACCTTTATATCATCATAATAATTTAAGTCAAAGGTAATAATAATGAATCCTAATGAGGATTAAACAAAAAATTTATAAATCCCACCATCCATTGTGTACCCATAACCACATTTTTCTCCAATTCCACAATATTACATTTATCAAATTCATTTCCCACAAGAGTGTCACTAAATTCATTTCCCACAAGAGTGTCACTACTTATCTCTTGAAATAATCAAGTAAAAAAAGTGCATGCATTTTGATTTATTCCTCACTCAACTTTATCTTGGACATTCCAAGGTGATAAACTTATAGGGTGGCACAAGAAAGGTTGAAAACACTAAAAAATTAGACACAAGGCTCTCAAGACATGTCAATTTCACTATTTTCGATCTCACATAAGAACACATTCCTTTCTCAAAACACTAAATCAAAAAGGAAAAAAGATCACAACTGCATGTATAATACTAAAGATATTAAATTTATTTCCCTTTTATTTAGCTCGTAGATCCAAAGCCTAATCAATAATAACTTAATAATATGAATATTAGACCTTACATCATAAAGAAAGTTTTTACAAAGTTGAAAACTCTTTTCTTCTTCCTTCAACCCTTCAAGAAAGAACTTTGATATTTTTCCCACTCCACAACTCAAGCTTTTAGTCTCCTATCATAAATTTTGAAAATAAAAAATAGAATCCGTAACCTTTTCCCAATCTATGGGAGATACTATAAAGGGAGTGTCATTTACTCCATTGCATCTAATGGGATGAAGCTACATTAAAACTCTCCAACATATGCACCTTATTGACTTAGAATCACAAGAAATAAACATTCTCAAACCATTTGGGATTACATGAGTTTAACTCATAAAATCATGTAGAAGTGGAGTATATTGCCTACATTGGTAGAAAGATTTGTTGAGTCAAGGCACTTCCACTAAGGTCCTATGCCTCAACAAATATTTAGTCTTTCCAATTCTCATGGTATACAAAATTTCCCAGACATACTCCAACATCTTTTTCTCAGTACCCTACCCATAGTTACTTGATCTAAGGATACAAAAATACCTTACAAATAAACAATAAATAAATTATACACATTTCAAATTTTTAAAAAAAAACCAAATCATTTTTATAAATAAAATAATTCAAGATTACTAAAATTTATTTACCATGCCTCAAACATTTAAATAATACAATGTGACATAGCTAATAACACCATGTGTTACACTTGAACAAGATGGTTTGGCATAACTGGATAGCACTTAAAAAACTCATTAATTCATCAAATAAAGTGAAATAGTAGAATGATCCTTGACAATCTTGTTTTGTTTCTTTGGCTTAAATTGCAGTGACCTACACATGATCATTGTGCACATTAAATAACATTATAAAAGTACTAAGTAAATGACTATTCTAATTGTTAATCGATTAATGATCATATATTTTCCTTCTAAAGTCCAAATCCTTGCATCCTTTATTTTCCACAAATTAGAGGGGACATACATGCTAAGTTAGCATTCCTTTTGAGAGTTAATCTTGTAGTGATACGCTTAGTCCTTCCCATGTTTAGTGGAGCTTTATCAATCTTCTTGTGTTGGGAGAATCTTTTGTTTAGTTGGAGCCTTACCATTTTTTTAGCTTAGGTGAACCTTCACTTTTTTTTACTTAAATATAATCTCTTAATCCTCTCCTATTTACCTTTATTGTTTTAAATATAATTTTCAAGTAACCTTCAAATTGTACCTATTTTAAATGTATAATAGAGGCTACTCATTAGATGGTTTTTAATTAGCAAGTTCTTAATGGAGCCCTAATTGCAACAAGAGTGCACAAATCATCATCCACATATGTATCACTTGAGTTTTATTTTATTTTATTTTCTATGTTAACTATTTGTTTTAATTTGACATATATTTTCATAGTAGTTCATCATCACTACTCATCCTCAAAAAATGTCTAGATCTCTAGATCTCCCATTTATGACCCTAGATCAAATAAATGAGTGTTGAATTTTCTTAGGTCACTTTTGTTGTTATAACTTTTAACCTTAAAACTTTAAAATCCAATTTAAATTTAAACCCTTGCGAGCCTTTTCACTAGCCATGGTGAGCTAACTTGGCACACATTTGTATGAAATTATTTGTTATGTTGCTATATTTAGTGTTGAACATATCAGAATACTGGGGGGTGAATCAATATTCCCCTTTAAGAAATTAAAAACTGAACTTCTGAAACTTAGCTTATTATTAATTATCTGAGCCCAAAAGAAATGCATGCAACATAAATGAAATTCAAGAGATACACAACCATAAGAGAGACACTAGATTGTATACATGGAAAACCCAAATGGGAAAAACCACAGAGAGGGTTAACTCTCAAGATAATATAACTAGTTATATTAGATTACAAGGCTCACTGTTGGAAGGCTTACTGCTCGAAGGGTTCACTACTCATAATACAATGACTTACTACCAGAAAGCTCATTGCTAAGAAATAGAGACAAAAATGAACTGAGAAATTTGAATCTACATATGCATGGGATAAGTTCCTAATAAGCTCATATATCTAAACAATTGCTTGCAGTAGATCTGATCAAGAATCTCTCAACTCTAACTCAATCTGCCTTCTTCAGTCACTATCGCACCAGTTCTATCTTTTCCTTTCAACACACAAACACTTGAACACTCAAACACTTTCATTCACTCCCACTCACACTCATATCCTATACCGATCAAATCATAACAAATATATATATATATATGCTGGCATTATGTGAACCGGTATGTGGACATAATGACATTGTATGTTGTCATTGATGTCAATATGTTGAAGAGGTATGAACTAGCATATGTGAGAACCGGTATAACACTGTGAATCGGCATTTGTGCCAAAGTGAAGTGGTGTGCTTATTCAAGATGAACCGACATATGGTTATGGGAACCGACACATGGAAGCGTTGTATGACTACCGGTTGGTAGTCTCAACTTCAGGGTTTCCGGTTGAAGTGCTTCAAGCCTATATGGCTTAACCGGTGATCTTTGTGTAATGAGTAAGCAGTATATCAAAGAACAGATCGTGTTTCCACGTTAGCCTTGCACGCGTGAAGGATCTTGCATGAAGAAGACTATCCCTATCTACCTCGGGAATGTGCGAAGTTTGTAAATGGTGAAAACGCATGATGGATTACCAACCGCCCTGAAATCTGTGGATAACGAATGATGGAGAATGTCTTGAGATCTATTCAAGATCTGCTGCATTTAATACAGTATGATCAATGATCAGGATTGAACTGTTTGAATTCCTTAACCTAATAGGTCTAGGGTTTAGGGTTTATGCTACCAACCTGTCTGTTGTCCTATAAGGTCGATGTTGTGATTCTCTTAGAGGTTGTTGGCAAAAGCTATGTGTGAGTATCCAAGAGAAGGGATACGAGATCCTTGCTAGACCAGAGGAGAGAAGTGATACCTGTAGAGTGTAAGTGAAAAAGGTGAAGAGGAGCTTAAGCGGATCTACATTGGCATTAAGTATTGTTACCATATCATTGTAATACCTGTTGATCTCTAACCACCTCAACAGTTGGAAAATCCCCTAATAGGGTAGCCTTAACTGGCTTGTTGTAAATCCCTTAACAGGGTAACTCAAAGTTATTGAGATTTAGAAAGCTAGAGAGCTCTGGAAATCCTTTAGCTATTGAGTTCTTGAAATCCTCTAACAAGGTACCCTTAATAGGGTTTAACCCTTAACCGGGTAGTCTAGCCATCCCTTAACTAGGTGATCTCTAACAGGATCGGTTCCTAGCAGAACCTTTTGTAATGTCTTTAACCGGACAAGGCTTCTAACAGAGCGGACTTCCAAAGAGTTCAACAACAAGCTTGTGGGTATTCATCCCCATCGTGGTTTTTCCCAGTTGGGTTTCCACGTGAAAAATATGTGTGTCATGTGTGATGCTTTTATCATGTGATGCTTTGTTTTTACCTGTTAAGCATATGATGGTTCTGTGTTTTATGCCTATCAATAAAACATGTTGAACTAGCTGTTGTGAAGCTATGATGATAAATTACCTGTTCATACATAAGGGTGAAATGGTAGTGTAGTTCTGAGTTGAGTGGAAAGCTCAGTGAGTAACCGGTTTATGATTGTTTTAGTTGTTTTGAGTTTTACTGGTTGCACTCTGTTTCAAACCGGTGTCACTGTTTGCCAGTCATTTGGAGTGATTGTTGCTGAACTGGTTTAGGTTTGTATTTGTCTGTACTGATTCACCCCCCCCCCTCTCAGTACCAGTTTGGTACTATCCGTTCATCATTGAGTTATCAATTGGTATCAGAGCACTCTAGGTCCTCTGTGTTGTAAGCTTAACCACTTGAGGTAAAGATCCCAGTCAAATGATGAAGAGGGAAGGTCCAAAGTTTAACAGGGAAAATTTCGGTATATGGAAAGATAGGATGAAGATATTCATCAGAAGCATGGGTGCTCAACACTGGAGTTATGTTGAGAATGTCTATGTTGTCCCTACCGGTACTCTCACCGATGACCAAAAGAGAGAGATACAAGAAAATGGGCAAGTCATGGAAGCCCTTATTAGTAGTCTATCTGACATTGAGTTTATTGATGTTCAAGACAAGGTAAATCCCAAAGAGGTATGGGATGCTCTTGAAAATATATATGGTGGTGATGAACATGTAAAACATGCTAAGGAAGAAAGCCTGAGAGGGAGGTTTGAAGATATGCGGATGGTTGAAGGTGAGACCATTCAACAGTATGGAATAAGAATCAAAATAGTTGTTGGAGAAATCAAGAGTGCAGGTGGTAAAATAGAAGATTCCACTATGGTAAGAAAAGTCCTGAGATTCCTATTGCTAGTCTATGTAATAAGGGTTGCTGCTATTCAGGAGCTGAGATCAATAGACAAGACTAAGGTATCCTTGGACTCCATCATAGCCAAGTTGACAGCCTATGAGCTAAATAGTTGTGATGGCAGTGTTCAAAAGACTGAATCAACTTTTAAAGCCTTTGCTATACCATCCAGAAAAGGAAAAGAAGCTAGCACTAGTGGTGAACCTAGACAGAGCAGAGAAATGGATGATGAGGAGATTCTAATGGCATTTGAAGCTCTCCTTGCTAGGAAGCTTCCTAAAGGAACCGGTAAATACAAAGGTAAGCTACCTTTGAAATGCTTTTCTTGTAACCGGATAGGACATATTGCTATAAACTGTCCCAATGGCCATAACAAGGACAAACCAGAAAAGTTTAGGAAATTCAAAGGAGGAAACCGGAGAAACTATTTTATGGTAGTTGATGAAGGTGTCATAGATGAAGAATCAGAGGATGAAGAAAATGAGGATATTGTGTTTGTTGCTGTCAAAGAAGATGTGTCAAACAAGAAGGCTCTTGTCTCTCGGTTTGATAATTCCAATGAGTGGATCATTGACAGTGGTTGTTTTCACCATATGACTGGTGACCGGAGCAAGTTTCTATCCTTGGAGGAGTATGATGGAGGTGTGGTTTGCTTTGGCAATGATGCACCATGCATGGTCAAAGGTAGAGGGTCCATCTCTCTGAATGGAAAGAGCAGTGCTAACAATGTGTACTGGGTTGATGGTCTCAGACACAACCTTCTGAGTGTTGCCCAGCTGAATGACAGTGGCCTCACTCTGGAATTCAAGAATGGAGTTTGCGGAATCAAAGGAAAAGATGGTGAATTGGTGGCCACCGACATGTAAACCAAAGGTAACCTATTTCATCTGAATGCAAATATAAGTACATGTCTTATGGCTAAGTTTGATTATAGCTGGATATGGCATAGGAGACTCTGCCATGTAAACTTTGATAACATTGTGAAGGCTAGTAAGATCAAGGCAGTTAGAGGGTTGTCAGTGCTAAGAAAACCGGATAATACCTTGTGCAGAGAGTGTCAATTGGGGAAAATGTCTTCCTCAACCTTTAAAGGTAAATCTTTCACTGCTGACAACTTGCTTGATCTTGTGCATACTGATTTGTGTGGTCCTATGAAAACTAGAAGTGTGCAGGGTGATAGGTACTTCATGATTCTCATTGATGACTACTCAAGAATGACGTGGGTCACATTCTTGAAAGACAAGTTTGAAGCCTTTGTGAAGTTCAAAGCTTTCAGAGCATTAGTGGAGAAGGAAAGCGGTAAAAGGATCAAGTATCTCAGAACTGATCAAGGATGGGAATTCACTTCCGGTGAATTCAACAAGTATTGTGAAGAATTTGGCATCAGAGGCAACTGTCTGCCCCCTGGACTCCACAGCAAAATGGCCTAGCAGAGAGGAATAACCGGACTGTGGTTGAAGCAGCTAGAACCATGTTGATTCAAGGAAAGGTAGCTCACACCTTTTGGAGAGAAGCAGTGAGCACTGCAGTCTACACAATGAACTGGGTACTCATTAAGAAAGGTAAGGACAAAACTCCTTATGAGTATTGGACCGGTAAGACACCTGTGGTTAGCTACTTTAGGGTATTTGGTAGCAAATGTTACATCAAGAGGAGTGAACATCAGGGCAAATTTGAAGCTAAATGCGATGAGGGAATATTTCTAGGATATTCCACCAAGAGTATAGCTCTCAAGTGTTACAACAATAAGACTCAGAGAATTATGGAAAGTATCAATGTAAGAGTTGATGAATCCTTTGAGAAAACTAAGGAAACCGACAGTGAGCAAGTTGTAAATGAATCGATTGCAACCTTCTGGGAACCGGTTGTCAGTCAACCAAGTACCAGTAACAGTGTTCCTGAACCGGTGAATGCTGATACTGATGAAGATGAGGATGAAGAGGAAAAGAAAGAAGAACTAGTCAAGACCATTCCTCGGTATGTCAAGCTAAATCATGATCCTAAGCAGATCATAAGAGATAAGGATGTAGGAATCCTTACAAGAAGAAAGATTAAAAAAAACTCATGTATGATCTCTAAATTTGAGCCTAAATCATTCAAAGAGGCTCATAAAGATGAAGACTGGATCAAGGCAATGGAAGAGGAACTTGACCAGATAGAGAAAAATGGTACATGGTCCTTGGTACCTAGACCAGAGCATAAAAATGTCATTGGCACCAAATGGGTGTTCAGAAACAAGCTGAATGAGGATGGCACAGTGATTAGGAATAAAGCCAGATTGGTGTGCAAAGGATATGCTCAAGAAGAAGGCGAAGACTATGGAGAATCCTTTGCTCCTATAGCCAGATTGGAAGGAGTTCGTATGCTTCTTGCTTATGCAGCTTTTAAAGGCTTCAAAGTATATCAAATGGATGTAAAATCGACATTCCTAAATGGTGTACTTGAAGAGGAGGTGTATATTGAGCAACCAGATGGGTTTGCGCTATCTGAAGATAGTGACATGGTATGTAGGCTACATAAAGCCTTATATGGTCTAAAGCAAGCACCTAGGGCATGGTATGAGCGCCTACATTCCTATCTTGTGAAGATTGGATTTGAGAGAACAAGTGAAGATAGTAATATCTACTTGAAGTCTAAAGGAGATCAGATCCTGATCTGTGAGGTATTTGTTGATGACATTATCTTTGGTGGTGATGACAAGATGAGTCATGAGTTTGCTGATGAGATGAAGGAAGAGTTTGAGATGTCACTCATAGGGGAGATTAAGTTCTTCATTGGACTACAAATTCAACAGATGAAGGATGGAATCTTTATCACTCAGTCCAAATATGTCAAAGAGGTGTTGAAGACCTTTGGCATGGAAGATAGAAAACCGGTTGGTACACTGATGGTGATCGGTTGTAAACTATCCAAAGAGGATGACTCTGCATTGGTTGATGAGAAGGAATACCGATCAATGATTGGTAAGTTGCATTATGTAATACATAGTAGACCGGATATTGCACATGCAGTTGGTATTACTACAAGGTTCCAAAAAAGTCCAAGAGAATCCCACTTGGTTGCAGTCAAGCGGATTCTTAGGTATCTGAAGGGAACTATTGACTATGGATTGTGGCATCCATATAGCAAGGACTTCAACTTGAAAGTGTTCATAGATGCTGATTGGGCTGGTAATGTAGATGACCGAAAGAGCACAACCGGTGGTGCATTCTTCCTTGGTGGTAGACTGGTCTCATGGATGAGTAAAAAGAAAAGTTGTATCTCTCAGTCTACAGCGAAAGCGGAGTATGTTGCAGCTTTCATGAACTGCACTCAGACAATTTGGATGAAGCATGTACTGAAAGGCTTCAAAATCCCTGTACCTGAACAGGCAAGTATATTCTGTGATAGCACAAGTGCTATCAATATTTCAAAGAATCCAGTTTTACATTCTAGAACCAAGCACTTTGAGCTTAAGTATCATTTCTTAAGGGAAAACGTTCAAAACAAAGAGATTGCACTGGAGCATGTATCCAGTAAGGAGCAGTTAGCAGACATATTCACCAAGCCTCTTCCAAAGACTACATTTACACACTTAAGAGGTGAATTAGGGGTACTGCCCCTTCAAGAGGTGAACTAAAGGTATATTCTCCACATCAGTCATGTATTGCATAGTCAAATCTTTCTTCAGGATTGATGTGTTGAAGGATGCTACTCCTCAGGGGGAGCAACATAATGGAACCGAGAAGCTTGTGCCTCCACTTTGGAATTATTGTCAAAGGGGGAGAAGATGTCAAGCCGAGAAGATATCTGCAGAAATTGGGGGAAAAAATGTAGCGGAGAGATATCTTTGTATATTGCCATCAATGCCAAAGGGGGATTGTTGGCATTATGTGAACCGGTATGTGGACATAATGACATTGTATGTTGTCATTGATGTCAATATGTTGAAGAGGTATGAACCGACATATGTGAGAACCGGTATAACATTGTGAACTGACATTTGTGCCAAAGTGAAGTGGTGTGCTTGTTCAAGATGAACCGACATATGGTTATGGGAACTGGCACATGGAAGCGTTGTATGACTACCAGTTGGTAGTCTCAACTTTAGGGTTTCCAATTGAAGTGCTTCAAGCCTGTATGGCTCAACTGGTGATCTTTGTGTAATGAGTAAGCAGTATATCAAAGAACAAGTCATGTTGCCATGTCAGCCTTGCACGTGTGAAGGATCTTGCATGAAGAAGACTATCCCTATCTACCTCGGGAATGTGAGAAGTTTGTAAATGATGAAAACGCGTGATGGATTATCAGTCGCCCTGAAATCGGTGGATAATGAACGATGGAGAATGTCTTGAGATCTATTCAAGATCTGCTGCATTTAATATAGTATGATCAATGATCAGGATTGAACTGTTTGAGTTCCTTAACCTAACAGGTCTAGGGTTTAGGGTTTATGCTACCGACCTGTTTGTTGTCCTATAAGGTCGATGTTGTGATTCTTTCAGAGGTTGTTGGCAAAAGCTATGTGTGAGTATCCAAGAGAAGGGATACGAGATCCTTGCCAGACCAGAGGAGAGAATTGATACCTGCAGAGTGTAAGTGCAGAAGGTGAAGAGGAGCTTAAGCGGATCTGCATTGGCATTGAGTGTTGTTACCAGATCATTGTAATACCTGTTGATCTCTAACCACCTCAACAGTTGGAAAATCCCCTAACAGGGTAGCCTTAACCGACTTGCTGTAAATCCCTTAACAGGGTAACTCAAAGTTATTGAGATTTGGAAAGCTAGAGAGCTCTGGAAATCCTTTAGCTATTGAGTTCTTGAAATCCTCTAACAAGGTACCCTTAATAGGGTTTAACCCTTAACCAGGTAGTGTAGCCATCCCTTAACCGGGTGATCTCTAACAGGACCGGTTCCTAGCAGAACCTTTTGTAATGTCTTTAACCGGACAAGGCTTCTAACAGAGCGGACTTCCAAAGAGTTCAACAACAAGCTTGTGGGTATTCATCCCCACCGTGGTTTTTCCCAGTTGGGTTTCCACGTGAAAAATATGTGTGTCATGTGTGATGCTTTTATCTTGTGATGCTTTGCTATTACCTGTTAAGCATATGATGGTTCTATTTTTTATGCTTATCAATAAAACATGTTGAACTAGCTATTGTGAAGATATGATGATAGATTACCTATTCATACATAAGGTGAAATGGTAGTGTAGTTTTGAGTTGAGTGGAAAGCTTAGTGAGTAACCGTTTTATGATTGTTTTAGTTGTTCTGAGTTTTATCGGTTGCACTTTGTTTCAAACCGGTGTCACTGTTTGCCAGTCATTTGGAGTGATTGCTGCTGAACCGATTTAGGTCTGTATTTTGTCCGTACTGATTCACCCCCCCCTCTCAATACCAGTTTGGTACTATCCATTCATCATTGAGTTATCAATATATATATATACTAGGTCAGTATATCCATCAAGTTGGCCTCAAGAACACTTTCCTCAATAATACTTCTTCATTGCTCTTCTACATGATTTTCTTCAATAATTTCCAATGGTCAAATTACATGTTACAAGCACCAGAGAAAAAAATGAACAAAAACATTAAAGGTCGACTAGACCCAAAATTATCACATCCTCGAACTTCTGCAAGTGCACTTTTAAAGCACAAAAACACGAGCCAACTTAACATGAATAAATTAAGATCATGATTAACGTATTTCCAAAAGATCACACCAGAAACCAAAATGTGGAGGAAAGCAGAGCACTACACACATTGTCAAATATCATCATCATTGAACACACTTTGAAAGCATAACTTCTAGAGCATCAAAACAATTTCTACAACTGAATCCAATACTAGATCAACATGAAAAACATATCCATATACTGACAACACACATTTATGAAGCAATACCCTTCCAGAAAACACATATGCAACATCTGTGCATCATTTGTAACACATCTGCAACCCAACATATCAACAAGGTTCTTTATCTTCATACAGATATACCTATGTTCCACTATTCTGCAATACCTTCATACATACATATCACTGCTCTGCAACACCTTACATACTACTGCTTTGCAACACCTTTACTCTGTACAATAACTCACTATATCTAGACCAATCCGGATCACCAGTTTTGACATCAGTGACAACCAAATATATATTTCTAACATTAAGGACATTCATTATTCATTTTGAGATTATCAACTATTCATTAGAAGATCATTCACATGAGAGCTCATAATAGAATTACGAATCACTCTAATTATATTGAATCAACTTGGATCATCATTATACCCATACTACATGCTTTCTTGCTATGCTCAATCATTGGTCCAAGTAGTTGAATCGGTTCACTAAGGGTCTTGGCCAAAGGAGAGTCAATCCTTTCCCAGTAAGTTCCTAAATGATGTTTGTAGATACCACCCTACTTCTAACACATGAACGCCAAGTTAAAGGCAAAAGAATTTAGTCATCCATTCTCTACTAGTCCACTTTTATAGGTCTAGGTATTATTTTACATGTCAAATTAATTCAACATGTGTAGAGATCAATTCCTCAAGTGCAGCTCTAAACTAAAGGAAGGTATAGTCAATCTATAAATGATAAGCTGGTCATTAATACAAGGCCCTAATTTTCAACTCTTTAGCAAACACAATTGCTAACATCTTCAATAATATATGCCTCCATCTACAATGTAATTAAATATCACATTTAATTTATTTAAATGCAAATTTTACATATGTTCTCTAATCCCAACTCTTAATCTTTAAATAAAGAAGAAGTTGACATCATGTCTTTAATTTAGATAAGTTTCTAATACCAAATAAAATTGTCTTGATTGTTTTTTATTAAAAAATTAGTGAGAACAAGGGCACTGACCCTTTACATAGCAAAACTATCAATAATCATAGCGCATAAACAACACTATAACAACAATTAACAATACCAACCATCAAAAAGGAACCAAGTCTTTTTGACAATAAAAAACAACAACAGAAAAAAAAAAACTACAGGGGTGCCTTGCGCACCTCACTGGCCTTCATAGTACTGCACCATTCGTTAGACATAAATTTGTAGAGGTCCCTAACCTGCTAACCTTGATTGTTATATATATGTATAAAAAAATTATAACATTCATCAAGGAAAAAACAAACATAAGAGACAACAAACCAAATAATCATTGATGTCCAAACATTAAAAAATTCAATTCATTTAAAGTATCCCACCTCACATGATTTTAGATACAATGGATGCTTTAATTATGAAATTGATTACCTAAACCATTTTGGAAAGAAATGATGAGACGTAGCAATATGCTTTATGCTGTCCAGTGGTACAAAATGATTTGTACCTTCATTGTGTGGGGAAAGACCTTTTATAGTTTTTTTTAAAGTTGTGAGTGCGCACTAAGGGAAATATAATTTAGTGTGTGGTAGTACCTTAGTAGTACGTAATGCCTTTAATAAGGGAAATATGTTCCACTCCTCATTTTAGGCAACGACAATAAGCATTCCATAGTGAAAACCTTAACGCCTTAAATTATTAGTGCCGTAAAGGAGAACAATATATATTTTATTGTATTTTTTTGTTAATGGATGATTATTAGTCATTATTGATAGTGATTGATTAGTTTCTAATGTGTGATTTACTTTTCTGATTTTAGTTAATTATATTCAATTTTATTGTTGTTAGAAAAAAAGGTGTTTTAATCAAGTTGTCTTTTTAATATTTGTATTTAATTATTTAATTATTTTTTAATTGTCATCTATAGTTTTAGTTTGATAATTTATAATGATTATCTAGTTGTCATGAAAGTTGTTGAATGCAATTATGGTAGTTTGTTAAGTGGGTAAAAGTATTTGGATTAGAAAGAGCATGAAAATAAACTATTTTAAGTGGTGAGTCTTTGCCAACTAACAAATAGGTTGTTCTTGTCAATTCATATTTGATAAATATATTGCAATCGTGGCCAAATCAATAAGATTTTATGAATTATGGGTCAAATAAATGTTATTTTGTCACCAATTGATTTATAAGGCATTTATAATAGATAGGTTGCCAGAGTAATCTATGTGTTTGTAATGGGGAATCACCTAGAATTTTGGAGGCAATTTTTTTATTTCACCAACATATTTGCTAATATAATTAAAATTTCATTTTTATGAGGACCAATTTTGATAATACCAATATAGTTCCATGCTAATTGTAGGGTCATAATCGTCTTGAGAATTACTAGCTATGTGTTTGATCATGGTCTGATTTGTTGATTCTCCAATCTATTGCCAACAATTTCTAAGAATTATAAGTTCATATGATTCAAATTGTTGTAAGGTTGGCCAATGACCGAAAGAAGTTGATATATTCTCCCTTGCATTCTACGCTCTAGAAAGCCTAGGTGGGTGAACCTATTCAATACACTAGTTTGAGATATGTAGCATATTGGATGGCAATGTTAGGTTTAGTGTTAAATGTGACTATTGCAACTCCTTCCTCCAGTGAGTTTCATTATTGTTAGTTAGCCAAATCAAATTGATGAAATATATAAACTTATTTGGTGTGTTGTGGATATAATTGGTCACATTGTTGAGCTTTGTGGGTCTCATTCTCTCTAAATACCATGTTGTGAATGTGGATATCCAATAAATGGAAGATTTTATTATTAACTATCTATGATGGAAGACCGCTAACTCTTTATCTCATTACATGCTTTATACTCTAATGATATTGTTGAATTCAAATGACCGTGTCTTAGACCTCCGACTCTTTAAACTTATCTTAAATATTTGATGTAGTGTATTTTTACATTATCAACTTTAGGTTAATAATTATCTAAAAAGAGTCAAGGTTGGACGTGATCTCATGAGGTTGAAATTATTTCAAGAGATAGTCTATGATGTGTGAATTTGGTTGAACATTAATTAAGAAATGGTGGTATATATAGCTTTACTCCAATGAATTACTAATGTGTTTTATGTCCCTTGATGAGGATACTACCTGTTGTAGCGTAGAAATTAGGAATCATCACAAGATAAGTAGATCAATCAAAACACAAGACATGATAACTCAATCAAAAGGAACACTCATTGCAAATGAACCTAATTCTAAGCACACTCAATAGAGGTATGAAAACAAAGCATTCAAAATGAAAATTATGCAAACCAGATGTAGAATTGAATACTCCTTCCATGCGGCTCCATTGTTGTTCTTTCCTCTTCAATGGGTTTGTGGATCTCACCTACAAGTGCACACACAATTGAAAGCAAGATTGATGAAAAGCTCAAGAGTACTAGAAGCGTAAGTTCGGTAGTTTGATAAAAATTTGGATTCGGGATTCAAGGATCAAGGATCAAGGGATTTGATTGAAGAAATTCATCCAATTTATAGAGAAATTGGAGAAATGAGCAAATTAGCATGAAAGAGATTCGAATAGAAATTCAAATCAAGAATAGCAAAATTATGACATGTTTATGACAAATTGCTATGCAAGGATTTATGACAATTTATGACAAATTTCTATGTCAAGAATTTATGACAATTTATGACAAATTTCTATGTCAAGAATTTATGACAATTTATGACAAATTTCTATGTCATTTCCATAAATTTAGGAGAGAAATAGGAAGAAATTGAATTTAAGAATTTAATAATTAAGAAATTAGAAAATTTTGAAAAAGAGGAATTAGGAAATTAGAAATTAGTGAATTAATCAATAATTTTTCATTTATTAATTAATTCACTCACAAAGAGGAATAATTAGCCAATTAAATGAATATTTAATTGTAATGAGAAAACTTAGGATAAATAAGTAATTTATTAATCCTAAAGGAAGAAATGACGCACAAGGTTAAATGATTAAATCATGAAACCCTAGACGGTGAATTAGCAATGCAAGGATGACAATTAGGTCTTGATTGAAGATAATTAATGTCGATCATGATTTTGATTTAACAAAGGACCAATGTGATAAATGATTTGATTGAGATTGGTTGACAAAAATCAATGACAAATTGACCAAATTGACATGATTGAAAAGGACAAGGATCGATGACGAATTGATCGCAATATGACAAGATTGACAAGGACAAAGATCGACCCAAAATCATGATTGAAGATTGTTGTCGACGAGACCAAATTTGAGGACGAGATGACTGAAGAATGCAGAAGAATGACTCGATGCTCGCAAATGATAAAAATCAAGCGCGTGACATAGGAGAAATGTTAATGCGACGCAAAAACCTAAAATGAGGCAATGCGCAAATGTTAAAGTATGACCTCGCAAGCGTTGACCATTTTTAGGTGTCTACACCTGTGAGTAGGCCTATCAACTTTGAGATTATTTAAAGTGGTTCAAGAGAATTAATACCTAATCATATGCAATTATGAATAAAGGAAACATAAATTTAACTAAAGGTGGATCTTAGGTGAATAGATATGGTAAGTTGTGTGCATTAAATATTTTGTTGACAATAATTATAAATTGTGCAAAGATAAATGAAGTAAGATAAATAAATGATAAACCTAACTCTTTTCATTTCATTCTTCTTGAAGGTGGATTCAAATCACTATAGTAAAATAAGCAAGATATTATGAATTAATACTAGATTAACATATGAATTTGATCATAGAGAGATTAGTGAATGATGAGATTAATTATGATGCTCTAACTATACATATATATTAGACATGTACTAATGTTGTTATTAATGTGTAGGAAAGTATTACCAATGAGGGGAGGAAGAATTATCAAAACCCTTATTGATATACTTCACTTATTGAAATGCTAAGTTGTGACCTTGTTTCCTAGAGTATGTTGTGATTAAATATGTTTAAAATTATTACTTCAGTCAAATATAATTTTAATTTGTTTGTTTATTTGATTTAAAAAGTGTGTTTAGGATGTGTAAGTTGTATTAGAGATAAGATTTCCTTTGATTTTGTTTCAATTTTGGATTTTTTAAGAGGGTTTTTTTTCTGTTTTGGAGTGAAAATAGTCCCCTCAAGTAAGTACTAATGGGGTGAGGGACTTATTGGATAAGTAATCTTGTCATTTGGCCATGAAATGGCCATTCAAAAGGCCCCATGAAATAAATTGAGTTGATTTGATGTATGAGAAGATGGAATAAAGATTTGTCACCATTCAAGCTCCTTTAACAATGTTTAGTAGAGGGGTTGTGTCAAGTACATTCCTCTTCCCTATTTATCACATATGTGTGAGTACATAAAAAATAAGTGACTTTATTTAGATATTTAAAAATGTGTGTTGGAGGATATTTGTCACCCTTTCTTTTAGCGAGGATGAGTGACATGCTAATCATTACTTATACCTCTCCACAAGATTGAGAGGATATTCTTGGTTCATTTTTTTGTGTTTATTTTTTGATAGATTTTTGAGCATATGTTGTTATTGATGTCAAAGGAGTGTTGGTTTTGATGTTAGATGAGTGTTAGTTGTTTTAGTTAGTTCTATCATTGATGCAATGGCATTCAATATATTGGAGAATGCTTAATATTGTCATGTCATATCATATCAAAGCATTTTGAGTTGCACAAGCATTGTAGCTAGCTAGGATGATGGATTCAGTTTTGGAATGTCTATAGTATCATATTGCATCTATTCATGTTGGTGGACGTGATTTGGAATTTTGATCTGGAATGTTTGAGATAAGTTACCCAGACACTGATCTTGTTTTGGTAACTTATTGTGAACTATATTTCTTCATGGTCGTGAATTATATCATGTGGATTGAAAGAACATTATTTCTACACATTTTTCATCATATTCTAGAATTTCCAAAATTTATGTTTATCAAACAAAAAGTTTGAAGTGAGGGAAGGGTCAATGTGCTAGTTAATTTACCAAGTTGTTGTTTTGGTTTGATGTGGTATGGCCTTGTAACATGTTCTCATCGGAGGTAGAATGTGAATGGTTGTTTAGACCATATAGGCTACATTGGGAATTGCATGGTATGTTCTTTCTTCTAGTGTGGTGTGTGGGCTATTGGACCTGACCTATTACACATTTGGTAAATGATCTTTTGTGTGGTGAACTTGTAGATATTGTAATTATGTTTTAAGCTGACATATGAATGTAATTGTAAATTTAATGTATATATATAGTGATCTAGGATCTGTCTTAGGTAGTAGTTATTGTTGGGATGCTATGTAATTAGGGTTTCAATGTGAACATCAGAGTGATTGATGTATAGTCAAGTTTGATGCAATGCGAGTTGCATCATTGTGAACCATCATCAAAATTTAATATGTAGTGTGGTAGAGTGTTTGAAGGTTAATCAAATCAAGTGCAAGTTGTGTTACTAGTACTGAAGGTATAAAATCCATATCTTTGTATTATGATAGGACTCGTGTCTTACTTATTGAGTTGGTGTCTCTATTAGGTTGGTGCCTACTTCATGTTGTAAATAATTCATTATTTCGTGAGGCTAAATTTGGGTAGTATATCTAATTAGTTATTCTCACTATGGTTTTTCCCATCTTGGGTTTCCATGTACATCTAGTGTTATTTGTGTGAATGTGTGTTCTTATGTGTTATTTAAATAACTACACCATTAAGAAGATCTACTAGAGTTGAATTGATATTTTAAGTTTCACACTTTGAGAATTTATTATGTTAATTCATTTTTAATTGAGTTGAAATTGGACATACTAATTCACCCCCCTCTCAGTATATTGTGTTCCCTTCAAGAATTACTTGAGGGTTTGAGAAGAGAAGGTAATGAGAGTGCTTGAAATGAGATTTGAAGATCAAGTTGAGGATGGCTTGGAGAAAGAAACAAGCTTCATCCTTACAAACTCATATAGAGAGATAAGTCCTTCCAAATACACACACACACATCTCTTAAATGTCACATGAGTGTTGGAGGCATGGGCTTGTATGGTTGTCATTGATGTCAAACCCAGTTATCTGGATGGATGTTGGTCTGGATATGCTCTTGGTTGTTTCTTGTGTTGCAGATTATGTTCAATACTTTTGGTGTCAGTTGTGGCATTTTATTTTGGATAGTTATGATGTTCTCTAGTAGGAAGTGTGTCTATTAGAATGGTCCGGGAATCCTTTGGTGCCCTCCAGATATATTGCATATTGTGTTACGATTTAGTGGACATGGTTTTATGGCATATTTAGTATTCTCAGTATGTTTCTTGAACGATTTCTTTGTTTCACAAGAGAGATTTGTTAGTTTATGTTCAGGATATTCAATTGTCTTGTGTTTTAGTGTGTCTTATTAAGTTATCTTAATTGGATAATATTCATTTGGTCCGGATATGAGTTGGAAGTTGTATTGAGATGTTGTTATGGGTCTCACCATGGCATATGGAGATCCACATGAAGTTGGTATTATGGATGTGTTGCATTGGTTTTGTCATTGATGTCAACACTTATCCTTCTGGAGATCTACATTGTTGATTTGGCACTATGGTTTACTGTTGAACCAACACATTGTGTTCACCAGCAAGGTCAATGACTTATGCACAATCACCGGTATATGCTCATCGACATGTTATATGGTTCACCGGTACTGATGATGACTTGTTATCATCTGGAGATCACTTGATTATGCCAAAGACATGGTCTGGATACTTGGTTTTGGTATTTTGGCTATTGGTCTAATTAGGTTGACATATTTGTTGTTACCGATAGATAGGTCTAGGTTATGAACCGGTATACGT
This sequence comes from Cryptomeria japonica, assembly GCF_030272615.1. Classification (NCBI taxonomy): domain Eukaryota; kingdom Viridiplantae; phylum Streptophyta; class Pinopsida; order Cupressales; family Cupressaceae; genus Cryptomeria; species Cryptomeria japonica. The sequence goes on from NC_081405.1 coordinate 303,037,339, forward strand.
TATCTATTCTAGATCAACACGACACATTATGGAGATAATTTATTGATTGGATATTGTTGTAAATGTATTGAGCCAACATGTTGTATCACATCAAGACTTATTTATAATTGATTTAATTGTAATATTCTTAGTGAGCCGACCTACACATTTGGTCTTAGGTTTTGTATAAATGTAAGATCTCATTTGTGAGATGAATGTGTGGTCATGATATGGTATGGTATGGTCATGGTATGTGCGAATATTGAAGATCATATGAGAAAATCATAGAGCGAATCAAGCAGATATTATTTGAAGGTTAAAGGAAGGTTTAAAGGTGTTTATCAGAGCTTAAACCGGTACTGAATCCAACATTGCAGATGCACTTTGAAGTAGTACATTATTCTAGGATTTAACCATCCTACTATAGTCATTGTGACTCCCATTTGAGCAGTGTGCTCTAGGCAGTTGGCCTTTATGCATGTGCGGACCCCATTTGTATACACATACTATCTGCAGTAGTATCACCTGATTGTGGGTAAGGTTTCGCACCATGGTTTTTCCCCTTATAGGGTTTCCATGTCAAAAATATTTGTGTTATGTGTTGTGGATGTTGTTTCTCTTTCTATTTCATGCATTAAGTTTCATTGGTATTGATATAAAGTGCTAATATGTTAACTGGCATTAAGATTGGTTTACTGGTATTAATTATTAAGTTGAATTAATTTATAATTGGGTTGAAATTCATTGACAACTGATTCACCCCCCCCTCTCAGTTATCCTTCTGGGTCCTAACAATTGGTATCAGAGCTAAGTCCTCTTTTTGCAGAAGTCTAACAACTTGAGGAGATCCTATGCCAACGAACATTTTCAGGAAGGATAGTCCTAAACTTGATGGAACTAACTATGGTATATGGAAGATTAGAATGGAGACACATCTGAATTGTATTGGAAGAGACATATGGGAAGTTACAAAGAATGGCTATGTTGGTCCTACTTTGAATCAACCTAAACCACTGACATTGGCTAAGGACTTGGAGAGTGATTGCAATGCAAGAGAACAATTCTGAGTGCATTATCAGATCAACAAATTATGGGATTATCAGATCAATCTATTACTAAAGCTATTTGGGATAAATTGGAAACATTGAATGAAGGAGATACCACTATCAAAATTGCAAAATTGGAATGTTACCAGGTTAGGTATGAAAATTTGAAAACGGAAGATGAAATAATTTTTGTTTTTATGGAAAGAGTTAATGAAATTGTTTTAGGAATACAATGTTGTGGAGGATCCTTAAGTGAAGATGAAATTGTTTCTAAAGTTTTAAGAGCTTTGACACTGGCTTACAAAATGAAAGTAGCTGCTATTAATGAGTTGAGAACAATGCCTAATACATTAGTATCTAGAGATACCTTGGTTGGAAAACTTTCAACATTTGAGCTTGAGGAATTTGGTCCTGTTGCTACAATTAAGACTGATTTAGCCTTCAGAGAATCATAATCTACAATATCATCATCATCATCATCATCATCATCATCATCATCATCATCATCATCATCATCATCTGACAAATCTGATTGGAAAGCACTTTATGGAAAAGAACTTGAAGATATTAGGAGGGAAAATGAATAAATGGAAGAACTTGAAGCACTATTTGCAAGAAAGATGCCTAAAGGTCCAGTTGGTAGTAAGTATGAAGGTAAAGCACTGTTTAAATGTTTTAATTGCAATAGAGTTGGTCACATAGAATCTAGATGTCCTGATAGACATGCAAGATTGAGAGAGGAAGCTAAAAGAACATATAAGCCTAACCCTGAATATCAGAGATACATATTTAAGAAGAACAGAGATAAATCATGTTACTATGTTGATGGAGTTACAAATGATTATAATGAAGAACCGATAGACAATGGATGGGCATTTGTTGCAATAAAAGAAGATCAACCGACACCTACTATCCCACTGGTAGAGCAGGCCTTGGTAGCTAAAATTGAGGAAAAAGATGAATGGATCATTGATAGTGGATGTTCACATCATATGACTGGTGATAAAAGTAAATTATTATCTTTTCAGGAATATAATGGAGGTCTAGTAAGATTTGGCGATGATAAAGCTTGTTTAATCAAAGGAAAAGACACTATTTCTTTGGATGGTAAGCACAATACTGACAATGTTTATTATGTTGAAGGTTCGAAGCATAATCTTTTGAGTGTTGGTCAATTAGTTGAAAAGGGATTTCAGTTACAATTCAAGAATGGAAAATGCAAAATCAGAAACAAAATTGGATTGGAGATTGCAACCGATAATCGGACTAAAGGTAATATCTTTCATTTGAATAACAGTGATAATTTATGTTTGATTGCACACATTGATGAAAGTTGGTTATGGCATAAGAGACTCTGTCATGTAAATTTTGATTGCATTGTAAAGATCAGTTCAAGTAAGGCAGTAAGGGATTTACCTAAGATTGTGAAACCTCATAATCTGGTATGTAAGGAATGTCAAATGGGTAAGATTGTGAAACCTCATAATCTGGTATGTAAGGAATGTCAAATGGGAAAGCAAGTTAGAACAACTTTTAAGAGTAGTTTTGAGAAATCCATTAATGTTCTTGATTTGATTCATACTGACTTGTGTGGTCTGGCAAGAACAAGAAGTCTACAGGGAGATAAATATTTTATGCTAATTATTGATGATTATTCTAGAATGTGTTGGGTTACTTTTCTCAGGGAGAAATCAGAGGCTTTTGGAAAATTCAAGTTATACAAGGCAATGGTAGAGAATGAAAATGATAAGAAAATCAAATGTTTAAGATCTGATCAAGGAGAATAATTTACCTCTAAGCAATTTAATACATTCTGTGAAGTGAATGGAAGCAAAAGACAACTATTAGCACCCCAACACCTCAGAAGAGTGGAATTGTGGAAAGGAAGAACAAAACTATTCTGGAAGCAGCTAGAAGCATGATATTAGAAGCAAATCTACCTCATGTGTATTGGAGAGAAGTAGTAAATACAGTGGTTTACACTTTCAACAGAGTTCACATCAAAGGTGAAACCGGTAAGACCCCTTATAAACTATGGTTTAGCAATACTCCTACTCTTAAATACTTCAGAATATTTGGAAGCAAATGCTATATTAGGAGAGATGAGTATGTTGGTAAATTTGATCCTAGAAGTGATGAAGGAATATTTCTTGGTTATTCATCTAAGAGAAAGACATATAAATGTTTTAATAAAAGATTGTAGAAGATCATTGAAAGTGCTAATGTGAAGATAGATGAACACTTTAGAGGAAATTCAAGGTCTGTAAATTCTGAACCGGTAGTTGAGATGATCATAAATGAACCAATACAGATTGCACTGATACAAAATATGGATCCAGTCACATCGGCATCATCAGAGAATTCCATAGTGACTGAAGAACAACAACATGTGAATAAACCAAGGTATGTAAGACTGAATCACTCAAAAAATTAGATAATTGGGAATAAGTATCAAGGTTTTATGACAAGAGGAAGACTGGTAAATGAAGAGGTATGCTTAATTTTTCAAATTGAACCAACATCTGTTTTGAAGCATGTCAAGATGAACATTGGATAAAAGCAATGGAAGATGAATTATAACAAATTGAAAAGAACAATACATGGACATTAGTTCCCCGACCTAAAGACAAAAATGTAATTGGAACTAAATGGGTATTTAGAAATAAACTTAATGAAGATGGTAAGGTAATCAGGAACAAAGCAAGATTAGTTTGTAAAGGATATTCACAAAAAGAGGGAATTGATTATAGTGAAACCTTTGCATCGGTAGCTAGAATTGAGGCAGTTAGATTATTTCTTGCATTTGCAGCTCATAAGAACTATAAAGTATATTAGATGGATGTAAAATGTGCATTTCTGAATGGTGATCTTGAAGAGGAAGTTTACATTGAACAACCTGATGGATTTTCATTGACAAATGATAAAGATATGGTTTGCAAATTAAGGAAAGCTTTGTATGGATTGAAGCAAGCTCCTAGAGCTTGGTATGCTAGATTGGACAAATATCTTTTGAAGCTTGGTTACACTAAAAGTAATGCTGACAACAACTTATATTACAAACTGACTAATGATGACATCTTGGTTATTGAAGTTTTTGTTGATGCTATCATTTTTGGAGGAGAAGATGGATTGTGTAAGGACTTTTCTAACAAGATGTAGGAAGAATTTGAAATGTCTATAATTGGGGAGATAAAATTCTTTTTAGGATTGCAGATTTTACAAACTAATAAAAGGTATATTCATATGTCAAACAAAATACTTGAAGGAACTACTGAAGAAATTTGGTATGGAAAACTCTAAACCGGTAAGTACTCCTATGACTACAACTGATAAATTGACATTGAAGGATGATTCGGATCCTGTTAATCCGACAAGATACAAATCTATGATTGGAGGTTTACTGTATTTGACACAAACCAGACCTGATATAATGAATGCGATATGTATTGTTTCAAGGTTTCAGAGTAATCCTAAAGAAAATCATGAATCAACAGTAAAAAGGATTTTTCGGTATCTACAAGGCACAATAAATCTTGGTTTATGGTATCCTAAAGATGAAAATTTTGATTTATGTGCATACACCGATGCAAATTGGGCAGGAGATGTAGATGACAGAAAGAGTACCACTAATGGTGCATTCTTTCTTGGTAGTAGATTGATTTCATGGATAAGCAAGAAGCAGAGTTGTACATCATTATCAATAGAAGAATCAGAATATGTTGTAGCAGCAACCAGTTGTACTCAGGTATTATGGATTAAGCAAATGTTGAAGGACATAAAGGTAAAATGCAAAGAACTGACAATAATTTATTTTGATATATCAAAGAATCCAGTATTTAACTCTAAGATTAAGCATGTTTCTATCAAATATAATTTTCTGGAAGAGAATGTTGAAGCAAAAGAAGTAAGATTGGTTTATGTAAATATTAAAGAGAAGATTGCAAATATCTTTATAAAGCCTTTGCCTAAGGAAACCTTTGAATATCTTAGAGAGCAACTTGGGGTAATACCCTCACTGACAGAGACTTAGATGATTGAAGATTGGCATCAAACCGACAGAAACTAACAGAGAAATCTTTTTCCGGCTTTGATGGAGGAGAGCTACTTCTCAGGGGGAGTAGTCGGTTGTATGTTCTGGTATTTCTTCTTAATTGCTTTAGCATTTGATGTCAAAAGGGGAGAGATATCTATGGAAAAAAATTATTTATTGGGGGAGAGATATATACCCTTTGTATTTTGGTTTTGATTTCTGGTATTGATCTATTTTGGAGATTGTTGGTTTTTGGTTTTTTGGCATTTTGCTTTGGCACTTAGATGTTTTTCCATCTAGTGTTGTCATCAATGCCAAAGGGGGAGATTGTTGGTATTATGGATGTGTTGCATTGGTTTTGTCATTTATGTCAACACTTATCCTTCTAGAGATCTACATTGTTGATTTGGCACTATGGTTATATTGGTTTACTATTGAACTGACACATTGTGTTCACCGGCAAGGTCAGTGACTTATGAACAGTCACCATTAATTGATAGGTTATATGGTTCATCGGTATTGATGATGACTTGTTATCATCTGGAGATCACTTGATTATGTCAAAGACATGGTTTGGATACTTGGTTTTGGTGTTTTGGTTATTGGTCTAATCAGGTTGACATATTTGTTGTTGCCGGTAGATAGGTCTAGGTTATGGACTTGTATATGTTATCTATTCTAGATCAACATGACATGTTATGGAGATGATTTATTGATTGGATATTGTTGTAAATGTATTGAGCCGACATGTTGTATCGCATCAAGACTTATTTGTAATTGATTTAATTATGATATTCTTAGTGAACCGACCTACACATTTGGTCTTAGGTTTTATATAAATGTAAGATCTCATTAGTGAGATGAATGTGTGGCCATGATGATGTATGGCATGGTCATGGTATGTGCGAATATTGAAGATCATATGAGAAGATCATAGAGCGAATCAAGCAGACATCATTTGAAGGTTAAAGAAAGGTTTAAAGGTGTTTATCAAAGCTTAAACCGGTACTGAATCTAGCATTACTGATGTACTTTGAAGTAGTACATTATTCTAGAATTTAACCATCCTACTGCAGTCATTGCGACTCCCATTTGAGTAGTGTGCTCTAGGCAGTTGGCCTTTTTGCATGTGCAGACCCCATTTGTATACACATACTATCTGCAGTAGTATCATCTAATTGTGGGTAAGGTTTCCCACTGTGGTTTTTCCCCTTACAAGGTTTCCACATCAAATTTATCTATGTTATGTGTTGTGGATGTTGTTTCTCTTTCTGTTTCATGCATTAAGTTTCACCGGTATTGATATAAACTGCTAATCTGTTAACCAATATCAAGATTGGTTTACCGGTATTAAGTATTAAGTTGAATTAATTTATAATTGGGTTGAAATTCATTGACAACTGATTCACCCCCCCCCCCCCCCCTCTCAGTTGTCCTTGTAGTTCCTAACAAAAGTATTTTGTATTGGAAGGTGTTTTATGGCTAACTGATTGCTATATTTAAACATTACATTTGGTAAAAACTATGGAGAATATATTAGTGTGTGTGGATCATTGGATTTATATTGGAAGGATTTATTGTAATATGTTTTGGTTACCTCTTTCTCTTGGGGTGGACCAACATAAGCATTTTTCATTCGGGTGGATTATTTTGTGTAATATTGCTTATTTTGTTTTGGTCGACCCTCAATTAGGTTTTTAATTATGTATCTTATATTTAAGAAGTGTGGATGAATGAGTTGAGAGTGTGGATTGTGTGTGAATTAATGAGAAGTGTATGCAAATGATATGCAAGAAGATTTGAGTTTGTGAATGTACAAAAGTTAGATTGAGAAGAGCTTCAAATGTGATATATTAAGTAAGATAGTGTGTTGTGATAGTAGAAGTTATCATAGATATTTGCCATGATATTGGTCACTTGATTCAATTATTCAAGGACAATTTCATGTTTAGGAGAATCCTTCTCAGTTTTAATTTAGCTATTTCCTTCGTTGTTTATTGCCAGTGAGTCCTTCAACAATAATTTGTATCTTGCGCTAAAGTAGTGAACCTTAGCTATGCAAGTCTTTGTATCTTTCCCTAAGGAAATATGCCTTAGCCTTGCAATTCTTTTAGGTGTTGTTTCTCCTTGGCAGTGAGCCTAAAACTTTGTAATCATTCTTATTCATATTGTGAGTTAGATTCTCACTATGATTTTTCCCTATTTGCGTTTCCCACATAAGTCTGGTATTCATGTATTGATGATTAATGCTCATGTATTGATGATTGGTGTGTTGTTGCTAAGTTAGTTAATGTTGTTTATAATTAATCTATATTTAAGTTTTGAGCTAATTCACCTCGCCTCTTAGTCCTATCGCGTGTTCAACAATCGATATCAGAGTGTTAGTTCCTCCTTGAAAAGCTTAACCGCTTGAGGTAGATCCAAAAATGGTGTAGGAACTTCATGTTACATCACTAATGTTTGACGGAATAAACTTTTCTTATTGGAAGGAAAGAATGGAATCTTACTTGGATACATTACAAAATGGAATCTAGGAGATTATTTAGATTGGTTATAAAGAACCTCATAGTGGACCTTTGACTCTAGATGAACTTAAGCCTTAGGAGACAAATGCAAAGGCTAGAACAATACTTATTATTTGTTTGAGTGATGAAGTATTTGGTAAGGTTAAAGGATTTAAAGAAGCTAAGGAAGTCTAGAACAATTTATGTTATGTATATGAAGTCAATCCGAAGACCTAGCAATCTAGACTTATGAACTTGAAGCAGAAATTTGAAGGTTTCATAATGACTGATGATGAGAGAGTCGAGAACACCATACTTAGAGTGAATGATACCTCAGAGGCTATGCGAGCTATTGGTGTAATTTTAGAAGAAAGTGATTTTATTAGAAAGATCCTGTTTACATTAACCAAATCCTACAAACCAATGAAGTATGCTATTAAAAAATGTTATGATTTGAATAACTATTCAATTGATCAACTTATCGGAACATTATCTGCCTATGAGATTGGAGAGATGGGTAGCATAAAACCCTACTAGAAATAAGTTTCATTTAACATTTCAGGGATATCAAGAGATGAACTGGAAACAAGTGAGAACTTGGATGAGATTGAGGTGAAATTTGTTAGAAGACTGAAGAGAGGAATTGGACAATACAAAGGTAAGTTTCCCTTAAAATTCTTTAATTATGGAAGAATTGGTCATGCTTATAAATGTATATATAAAGAAGACCATAGAAAATTTGATGATGATGAAAAGAAAAGTAGATATAGAAGATATGACTTCAAGAAAAGGACAGATGATAGAGATAAAGGGAAAAAGAGATTTTGTTGTTTGGAGATACATTCATAAAAATATGAAGAAGGTGAGGACTCAAATGAAGAATCTTTATTTTTGGCTATGGAAGAGAAGAATCAGGATAGGTTTGGAAGAATGAAAGAGAAAATTGCAGTGCATGCTAAGGTTGAACCAAGATCCTGGATCATTGACTTCAGATGTTCAAATCACATGACAAAGGATAAATACAAGTTCATTAATCTCAAGAAGTATGATGGTGGATCAATAAAGTTTGTAGAAGAGGAAGTTGCACCTATTAATGGAATAGGAAGCATCTTGATTGATGGTAAGTATAAAACTAATGATGTTTATTATGTAGAAGGTTTGAGACATAGTTTGTTTAGTGTTAGTCAAAATTGCAATAGAGGTTATGAAGTTGTGTTCACCAATACCGGATGTATAATTAGAAAAGGAAAAAATGAAAAGTTGGTAGTAGAAGGCATTAGGACAAGTGGAGATTTTTATTATAAAGGAAAAAAATGGAAACAAATGTTTTCTGACTTAGAGAAATGAATGCTAGTTATGGCATAAAAAGGATGGGACATGTTAATTTTGATAATATGATGAAGATCAATAATACTAAAGCAGTGAGATATTTACCAAAGATTATCAAGCCTACTCATACTCTATGTAGGGAATATCAGTTAGGGAAGAATATAAAGATACATTTCAAGAATAAGGAGTATTCTACTTCATATCTCTTGGAGATGATTCATACAAATCTATTGAAGCCTATAAGGACAAGTGAAATTAACAGAGAAAGGTATTTCATATTACTTATTGATGATTGTTGTAGAATGACATGAGTTACATTAATAAGAGAAAAATCTAAAGATTTTGAAAGGTTTAAAGTTTTCAAGTCAATGGTAGAAATTCAAGTTGATGTTGAAATCGGGTGTTTAAGATTTGATAGAGGTGGAGAATTTACTTGGAATGAATTTGATATTTTTTGTGAGAAATATGGTATTAGAAGACATTTTTTTTCTCCAAGAACTCATCAACAAAATGGTGTGGTAGAAAGGAAGAAAATGACTGTTATTGAGATGACTACAACTATGATGAAGGATGCTAACTTAGCTAATGTGTATTGGAAAGAAGTTGTGCATATTGTTGTTTACATTCTTAACAAGGTATAGATAAGAGTAAATCATACTAAGACACCTTATGAGTTGCAGAATGGAAGACCTCCTATTATGAAGTATTTCAAAATCTTTGGGAGTAAGTACTATATCAAAAGAGATGAAAATGATCTTGGAAAGTTTGATACAAGAGAAAATGATAGAATATTCTTAGGATATTCTACGAACAACAAGGGCTATCAATGTGACAATAAGAGGTTGAACAAGATAGCAGAAAGTACAAATGTGAAAGTATGTGAGACATGGGATCATACTACCCCTAAACCGGTTCAAGAGACCTTGAAATATGTGTAGAGGAATCATTCATAAGTTCAGGTAATTGGAGACAAAAAAAAAGGATTTCAAACAAGAAAAAATATTACAAAGGTAAATGAGCAAGCAAATTACTATTTTCTTTCACTTATTGAACCTAAATCATATGAAGAAGAAAGTAAAGAAGAAAGTTGGATAAAAGTAATGGAAGAAGAATTGAATCAAATATAGAAGAATTAGACTTAGGAGTTGGTACCTAGACTAGTAGACAAAAATGTGATAGGAACTAAGTGGGTATTCTGAAACAAGCTGAATGAACAAGGACACGTCACAAGGAACAAGGCGAGATTGGTATGTAAAGGTTACTCTCACATAGAACATATTGATTTTGAGGAAACTTTTTCTCCAGTAGCTAAGATGGAAGCTATAAGAATGTTTCTTACATTTTCTGCCTACAAAAATTTCAAGGTATGTCAAATGGATGTTAAGTTAGCATTTCTAAATGGAGAACTAGAAGAAGTGTACATTGAGAAGCTAGATGGATTTAGATTGTTAGAGGATCCAAATGTGGTTTGCAGGTTAAAGAAGGCATTGTATGGACTCAAACAAGCACCTAGAGCTTGGTATACTAGATTAAATAGATATTTGTTACAACAAAACTTTAGGAAAGGTACTATAGACAACAATCTTTACTTTAAGGTTGAAAGAAGTAAGTTGTTGATTGTTGTTGTTTATGTTAATGATATTATCTTTGGAGGAAGTGATGGTTTGTGTAAACAAATTGTAGAAGAGATAGAAAAGGAATTTGAGATGTCTATGTTTGGACAATTGTCATTCTTTCTTGGTATACAAGTTACTCAATTGGATGATGGAATCTTTATTTCTCAACCTAAATATTTCAAAGAAATGTTAAAGAAGTTTGATATAGAGAATTGTAAACCTATTACCACCCCTTTACCTATTGGTTGAAAATTAGACAAAGATGATACATCTCCGAATGTTGATTAGAAGAAGTATAGATCTATGATTGGAGGACTATTATATCCTACTACCTCTAGACCAGATATTATGTAGACTGTATGTTTAGTTGTGATATTTTAGGCTAGTCCAAAGAAAAATCATGAACAAAAAGTGAAGAGGATTTTTCGGTATCTGAAACGAACTCGGGATTTTGGTCTATGGTACAAGAAGGATGGAGATTTCATGTTGAAAGCATATACAAATGTTGATTGGGATAGAAGCATTGATGATAGGCAAAGTACTAGTGGTGGTGCAATATTTTGAGAGATAGATTGGTTTCATGGATAAGTAAGAAGCAAGAATCATTTCCATTATCTACTGCAGCAGCTGAATACATTGCAACAACATCTTGTTGTACTCAAGTTATGTGGATAAAGAAAACTCTTAAGGATATTAGAGTGGTATATGATGAATCTATTCCTATTATGTGTGATAATATTGTTGGAAATTTGGAGGAATTGATTATGTGTTACATTGATGTTTTGTCATTGATGGCAACACCGACTGTTTTGGTTGCTTACCGATTTCTGCCCAGTTTCGGTAAAGTGGTTGGATTATGATATTGATCCAGTATGCTATGGTATGCTTTAGTTTGTGGAATTGATTTGGATTTGTCATTCATGTTATTCAGATGCATATCACGATCAATTGGTTTAGGATTTGATGACTCAGATACTATCATTTGTTCTAGTAAGCCTTTTGGTCACTAGTAAGGGTTTTACCAACAGAGCCTTGTTGAAGATCTTTTGATGCACATGATAAGTGGTGTTGGTGTGGCTTCTAGATGATTTTTCGGGATGTTGCTAGTTATCTTGTTTGTGTTTGTATTGATTGGTGGTGTTGGATTTGGGTCCAGACCTAATGTTATCTTATTCTGCTAGGTTATGGACCGACTTATGTAATGTGTTGATGGGTGATCATGATGTGTTACCAAATGGATTTATTGATTGGATTATGTTGTTTCGGTCTTAGGCCAACTTGGTTGATCATTGGATTGTGGGTTTATGTTATAAATTTATTATATTATCTTTTAGGTGGCTGACCTAATTGTTTAGGTCCCAGGTTGATATATATATGATGTAAGATCTCTTTGTAGATCATGGGATGGTTATGCGATTACCTGTGTGAATAATGTTGTAATCATATGCAAGATTTTTGGTCGATCATAGGTGATCGAATTGGGTTGGTAAGAGAGGTCTAAGACCTCTGGTACTGAGCTTAACTAGAACTGTACTCAGGCATAGGAGATGCTATCTTTGGAATTCACTCTTTTTTTCGGATTGTAGTCTGGATTTATTTTGTAGTCAGTGAGGCTCCTTTTGTGATAAGCAGTGTGCTCTAGGCTGTTGGTCTTCCTGTATGTGCAAGCCCCTCATTTTTTAATCACATACTTACTGCATTAGTATTATTTGATTGTGGGTAGGCTTCCCATTGTGGTTTTTCCCTTTACCAAGTTTTCCATGTACAAATCTTGGTGTCATGTGTTCTGGATGGATGGTAACTGTTTTGTGATTTATGTTTGTGCTTGATTGCTATATCAGTTATTCTGGTCTTGGGTTTATGTGTTCTAGTAGTAAGGATTTGAATGCTTAAAGTTATGTAATCTGTTGACAACTGATTCAACCCCCCCTCTCAGTTATCCTTTGGTTATTTGAGTTGTCTAACAATTGGTATCAGAGCTTGGTCCTCTCTGCAGAAGCTTAACTGCTTGAGGAATCCTATGGCATCTAACAGTTCAAGTTCATCAAATACATCTGCACCTATTTTTTGGAGATAAATTCCTAGGCTTGATGGAACAAATTACAAGGTATGGAAGATTTAGATGGAGACTCATATGAGATGTCTTGGAAAGGAAATTTGGGAGATCACTGAGAAAGGTGTTACCCCTTTTAATCTAGCATCTGGAAATCCTCCTTCGGCAGGCCTAGATAAGGAGCTTGAGAATGATTGTAGAGCTAGAGAAGCCCTTTTGTGTGCACTAATGATAAGCAAATAATGAGACTAACTAATAACTCAACTACAAAGGCTATATGGGACAAATTGGAGACTCTGAATGAAGGTGACCCTGCTATTAAAATTGCTAAACTTGATGGTTACTAGGTGAGGTATAAGAACCTGAAGAGGGAAGAAGATGAAAGGATTACTGCTTTTACAGAGAGATTTAATGAGATTGTTATGGGAATTCAATGTTGTGATGGATCTCTGAGTGAAGATGAAATAGTTTTTAAAATACTGAGAGCTTTTCCATCGATTTATAAGATGAAGTATACTGCAATTAATGAGCTGAGAACTATGGCAAACACCTCTATTAAATGGGATACCTTGGTTGGGAAGTTATCTGCTTTTGAACTTGAGGAATTTGGACCTTCTAGAGCTGTAAAATCTTAACCTACTTTTCATGCATCTACATCATCTACCGACAAGAGTGTTTGGAAAGCTTTATATGCGAAGGAACTAGAGGATATGAAGAAATAAGATAAAGAGTTTGAGAAACTTTAAGCCTTATTTGCTATAAGAGTATCTAAAGGATCGACAAGAAGTAAGTATGAAGGAAAATTACCTTTTAAATGCTTTGCATGTAATAAGATAGGTCATTTTTCATCTAGATGTCCTGAAAGGAATTCAAGTTTTGAAGAAAGAGCTAGAAGATCTTGTAGGCCTAACCATGATTATCAGAACAAGCATAAGTACAGGAGGAACAAAGATAAATCATGCTACTTTGTTGATGAGGATGGTGTGACTGATTCTGATGATGAAGTGACACAAGATTAAACTAGTGGATCTAGAAATGGAAAGGAATGGGTATTTTTGGCTATCAAGGAAGATGATCCGGCACCCGAAGAGAAGGTCCTTGTTGCTAAAATTGAAGACAAGGATGAATGGGTAATTGATAGTGGATATTCACATCATATGACTAGAGATAAAGGGAAGTTCTTATCTTTGCAATAATTTGATGGTGGTCTGGTTAGATTTGGAGATGACAAAGCATGTATGATCAATGGAAGATGAACAATATCATTGGATGGTAAGCGTAACACTAATAATGTTTATTATGTTGAAGGTGTAAGGCATAATCTTTTAAGTGTAGGACAATTGGTGGATAAGGGACTTTAGTTACAGTTCAAGGATGGAAAATTCAAGATTATCAACAAATCTGGATTGGAGATTGCAACCGGTACACAGACTAAAGGTAACATTTTTCATTTGAACTCCAGTGAGAAGACATATTTGATTGCACAAATTGACGAGAGAATTTTGATTGAATTGTGAAGATCAGTTCTACTAAGGTAGTTAGAGATATACCTAAGTTTGTAAAGCCCTATAATCTGGTATGTAAGGAATGTCAAATGGGAAAGCAAGTCAGAACTTCTTTTAAGAGCATACAAGACAAATCTAATGATGTTCTTGATCTCATTCAAACTGATTTGTGTGGTCCTGCTAGAATCAAAAGTTTTCAAGGTGATAGATATTTCATGTTAATGATTGATGACTATTCAAGAATTATGTGGGTTAATTTTCTAAGAGAGAAGTCTGAAGCATTTGAAAATTTTAAAATCTTTAAAGATAAAGTTGAGACAGAGACATGATTGAAGATTAAATGTTTAAGGTTAGATCAGGGTGGAGAATTCACATCCAGTGAATTTAAAAGCTATTGTGAGAAGAATGGGATAAGGAGATAGTTGTCTGTACCCCAGACACCTCAGCGGAATGGAGTTTTGAAAAGGAAGAACAAAACTATCTTGGATGCAGCTAGAACTATGATGATGGAAGCTAATCTGCCTCATGTCTATTGGAGAGAAGCTATAAGCATGACGGTATACACATTTAATAAAATTCATATCAGAGGAGATACTGATAAGACACATTATGAGTTATGGTTTGGTCATACACCAATAGTTAAGTATTTCAGAATCTTTGGTAGTAAATGCTATATCAAAAGAGATGATTCCATTGGAAAGTTTGATCCTAGATGTGATGAAGGAATATTTCTTGGTTATTCTAATGAAAGCAAAACATATAGATGTTATAAGAAAAGATGGAAGATAATTATGGAGAGCACAAATGTCAAGGTGGATGAGTAGAACAGTAGTCAAATCAGAACTTATAAGAGAGAACCGGTAGTGGAAATGATCATAACTGAACCGGTAGCACCTACACCAGAACAAAATGTTGAACCAGTTACTTCGACAGTATCAGAAAATTCAACAATAACTAAAGATCAAGGCAGAGGAACAATAAATCATAAGATTCCTAGGTATGTGAGGTTGAATAATTTAGAAGATCGGATCATTGGAGACAAAAACAAAGGAGTGATGACAAGAGGAAGGTTGGCAGGTGATGAGGTATGTTTAATTTCTCAAGTTGAAACGACATCAATAATTGAAGCTTGTAAAGATGAATTTTGGATGAAAGCTATGGAAGAAGAATTAGATCATATAAAAAAGAATAACACATGGACTTTAGTTCACCAGCCTAAAAAAAGAATGTTATTGGAACTAAATGGGTTTTTAGGAATAAATTGAATGAAGATGGACAAGTTGTGAGGAACAAATCTAGATTGGTTTGTAAAGGATATTCTTAGAAGGAATTGATTATGGTGAAACCTTTGCTCCGATAGCTAGGATTGAAGCTGTGAGATTATTTCTTGCTTATGCTGCACATAAGAACTACAAGGTTTATTAGATGGATGTTAAGTGTGCATTTTTGAATGGAGATCTTGAAGAGGAAATTTATATTTCTCAAGTTGAAACGACATCAATAATTGAAGCTTGTAAAGATGAATTTTGGATGAAAGCTATGGAAGAAGAATTAGATCATATAAAAAAGAATAACACATGGACTTTAGTTCACCAGCCTAAAAAAAGAATGTTATTGGAACTAAATGGGTTTTTAGGAATAAATTGAATGAAGATGGACAAGTTGTGAGGAACAAATCTAGATTGGTTTGTAAAGGATATTCTTAGAAGGAATTGATTATGGTGAAACCTTTGCTCCGATAGCTAGGATTGAAGCTGTGAGATTATTTCTTGCTTATGCTGCACATAAGAACTACAAGGTTTATTAGATGGATGTTAAGTGTGCATTTTTGAATGGAGATCTTGAAGAGGAAATTTATATTGAGCAACCTGATGGATTTTCACTTTCAACTGACAAAAACATGGTTTGCAGGTTAAAGAAAGCTTTATATGGATTGAAAAAATCCCCTAGAGCTTGGTATGATAAATATCTTTTGAATCTTGATTTCACTAAAGGTAATGCTGACAGTAATTTATATTATAAGATCATTGATGATGAGATATTGATTATTGAAGTCTTTGTTGATGATATCATTTTTGGAGGTGAAGATAAGTTGTGTATGGAATTCTCTAACAATATGAAGAATCAATTTGAGATGTCTATGATTGGGGAGATGAAATTTTTCTTAGGTTTGTAGATTACTCAAACTGATAAATGTATTTTCATCTGTCAAACTAAGTATGCTAAAGAGCTGTTGAAGAAATTTGGTATGGAAAATTCTAAACCGGTTGGTACACCTATTGTTACAAGTGAGAAATTGACAAAGAAAGATGCATCTACACCAGTAAATCCTACAAGGTACAAGTCTATGATTTAAGTTTTGTTATATCTGACTCAGACTAGACCAGATATAATGAATGCAGTTTGTATTGTATCAAGATATCTGAGTGATCCTAGAGAAAATCATGAGAGTGTTGTGAAAAGGATTTTCAGGTATTTGCAGGAAACAACTAAATATGGTTTGTGGTATCCTAAAAATGATTTTACAATATGTGCATATATAGATGTAGATTGGGATAGAGATGTTGATGACTAGAAAAGAACATCCAGTGGAGCTTTCTTTCTTGGAAAGAAACTTGTTTCATGGATCAACAAAAAATAGTTATGTACCTCTTTATCTACTGCTAAAGCTGAGTATGTTGCTTCTGCTACTATCTGTACACAAGTTCTATGGATGAAGCAAATGTTGAAGGATATAAAAGTGGATTTTAATGAACTAGTAGTTATTAACTATGATAACTCTGCTGCTATTGATATATCACAGAATCTGATATTTCATTCTAAGACAAAGCACATATCTATCAAGTATAACTTTTTGAAGGAGAAGGTGGAAGCAAATGAAGTCAGACTAGTTTATTTGAATACTAAAGAGTAGATTGCAGACATCTTCACTAAAACTTTGCCTAAATAATCATTTGAGTACTTCAGAGACAAATTGGGGGTTTTTGCCCCTCTGGTAGAGACCTGAGTGATGTTGATTGGCATCATTCTGCTATGCATTATTAGAGCTATTACTCATTCCAGATTGATGTGGTGGTGCTACTACTCAGGGGAGTAGTCAACTATAAGAATCAAAGGATTTATGATTTTTATTTGATATTTATGTCAGATATTTGGTATTGATGTCAAAGGGGGAGAGTTATTCTTGTGAAAAACATAAGGGAGAGATATATTCATTAGGGGAGTTTGGTTCAAAGCTTCATTGCTATATCATTTTGTGGGAGATTGTTGGTTGTCTTCCATAGGGGGATACTTGTTTGGCATTTCTTGGTACTTGGATGTTTTTCACATCTAGTGTTGCCATCAATACCAAAGGGGGAGATTGTTGGCAATTTGGAGGAATTGATTATGTGTTGCATTGATGTTTTGTCATTGATAGCAACACCGACTATTTTGGTTGCTTACCAGTTTCTGGTTGGTTCCGGTAGAGTGGTTGGATTATGATATTGATCTGGTATGCTTTGGTTTGTGGAATTGATTTGGATCTGTCATTCATGCTATTCAGATGCATATCACGATCAACTGGTTCAGGATTTGATGACTTAGATACTATCATTTGTTCTAGTAAGCCTTTTGGTCACTTGTAAGGGTTTTACTGTCAGAGCTTTGTTGAAGATCTATTGATGCACGTGATAAGTGGTGTTGGTGTAGCTTCTAGATGGCTTTTGGGATGCTGTTGGTTATCTTGTTCATGTTCTTATTGATCAGTGGTGTTGGATTTGGGTCTAGACCTAGTGCTATCTTATTCTGCTATGTTATGGACTGATGTATGTAACGTGTTGATGGGTGATCATGATGCGTTACCGAATGGATTTATTCATTGGATTATGTTGTTTTGGTCTTAGGCCGACTTGGTTGATCATTGGATTGCAGGTTTATGTTATGAATTTATTGTATTATCTTTTAGGTGGCTGACCTAATTGTTTAGGTCCCAGGTTGGTATATATATATGACGTAAGATCTCTTTGTAGATCACAAGATTATGGTTATGGGATGGTTATGTGATTACCAGTGTGAATAATGTTCTAACCATATGCAGGAGTTTTGGTTGATCATAGGTGATCAAATTGGGTTGGTAAGAGAGGTTTAAGACCTTCGGTACATAGCTTAAATGGAACTATACTCAAGCATAGGAGATGCTATCTTCGCAGTTCACTCTTCTTTCTGGATTGTAGTTTGGATTTATTTTGTAGTTAATGAGGCTCCTTTTGTGACGAGAAATGCTCTCTAGGCTGTTGGCCTTCTTGCATGTGTAGGCCCCTCATTTTGTAATCACATACTTACTGCAGAAGTATTATCTGACTATGGGTAGCCTTCCCACAATGGTTTTTCCCTTTACTGGGTTTTCCACGTACAAATCTTAGTATTATGTGTTTTGGATGGATGGTAATTGTTATGTGATTTATGTTTGTGCTTAATTGCTATATCAGTTATTCTGGTATTTGGTTTATGCATTTCAGTATTGGGTTTATGTGTTCTGATAATAAGGATTTGAATGCTTAAAGTTCTGTAATCTGTTGACAACTGATTCAGCCCCCCCTTTCAGTTGTCCTTTGGTTATTTGAGCTGTCTAACAAATACTAGTGCTATAAATATTTCAAATAATTTGGTTATTCATTCAAGAACAAAACATATCTCAATCCGTTATCATTTCTTAAGAGAGAAGGTTGTAGAGAAAGAAGTCAGATTGGAATACATTTCTACAAAAGAATAGGTAGTAGAGACATTTTTCCTAAGGTGGCACATGATACTTTTGAGTATCTCGGGAAGAAACTAGGGGTTATTGCCCCTTGTTTTTCTAACTAGAAGCATTACAATGGTGCATCTTTCCAAGGGGAGATTCAATACTTATCCTTTATCTCCTAGATTGATGTTGTTGTTTCTCTCAGGAGTAGTAGTGGTGTGTGCTGGTTAGTGTGGCAACACCCTTTGTCATTGTTGTCAAAGGGGGAGATAGTTGTTGCGAGAGTGGAGAGAGAGTTATTATGAGATTGAAGAGAAAGTTGTTGTGAAATTTGCCAGAATTGTTAAATTTGTTCAAGTGTTGTGATCAAATGTTACCATAAATTAAAAAGGGGGAGATTGTTGGAAGAATGAGCTTGTATTATTTTCATTGATGTCAACCCTGGTTATCTAGATGGATGTTGGTCTAGATATGCTCTTGGCTATTGCAGTTGAGTCATGTGTTCTAGATTGTGTTCAATACTTTTGGTGTTGGTTGTGGCATTTTGTTTTGGATAGTTATCTCTATTGTTTGGCAGGAAGTATGTCTATCCAGAATGGTTTGGGAAACCTTTGGTGTCCTCTAGATATATTGTCGATTGTGTTACAATTTAGTGGACGTGGTTTCATGGCATGTTTAGTATTCCTAGTATGTTTCTTGAATGGTTTCTTTGTTCCGCAAGAGATATTTATTGCTTTATGTTTGAGATATTGAGTTGTGTTATGTTCTGGTGTGTTGTATTGTGTTCAGGTGTGTTTGGATATGTGTTGAAAGTTCCATTGAGATGTTGCTATGACTCTCACCATGGCATGTGGAGATCTGCATGAAGTATTTTGTATCAGAAGATGTTCCGTGGTTGACTGATTGCTATATGTACACATTACATTTAGTAACAAATTTAGAGAATGTACTAGTGTGTGCTGATCATTGGATTAATCTTGGAAGGATGTATTTGTAATATTTTGTGTTTCCTTCTTTCTATTGGAGTGGACTGATCTAAGTATTTTTAGTCCGGGTGGCTTATTTTGTGTAATATTGCTTATTCTATTTTGTCTTACCCTCAATTAGGTTTTAAAGATGTGTCATATTTAAGAAGTGTAGATAGATGAGTTGAGTATGTAGATTATGTGTGAATTGATGAGAAGTGTATGCAAATGATATGCAAGTATATTTGAGTTTGTGAATGTGGGAAAGTAAGATTGAGAAGATCTTTGAAGGTGATATATTTAGTAAGATAATGTGTTGTGATAGTAGAAGTTATCATAAATGTTTTCCATGATGTTGGTTGCTTGATCTATTTGTTCAAGTAAAATTTCATGTTCAAGAGAATCCCTCTCACTTTTAATTCATCTATTTCCTTTGTTGTTGATAGTAGTGATTCCTTCGGCAACAATTTGTATCTTGCCCTGAAGTAGTGAACATTTATTGTGCAAGTATTTGTATCTTTCCCTAAGGCATTGTGCTTTAGCCTTTTAATTTTTTTAGGTGTTTTTCTTCTTGGTAGTGATCCTAAAACTTTGTAATAATTCTTATTCATATTATGAGTTAGACTCTCACTGTGGTTTTTCCCTATTTGGGTTTTCCATGTAAATCTAGTGTTCATGTGTTGATGGTTGATGCTCATGTATTGAATATTAATGTTTTGTTTCTAAGTTTGTTCATTCTATTTATAATTAATCTATTTTGAAGTTATGGACTGATTCACCCCTCCTCTTAGTCCTATCGTGTGTTCAACAAAGAGTATTTCATGTTTGTGTGATTCGTTGTTGAATATGTTATGTGAGTTATGTTTTGTTATTTAAAGTGTGCTGTATTCCTAATATGTATGTGTATTTTGAGAGAATAATTGAGTTGATTAGAGGGAGTGTTTTTTATTAAAAAATAAGCATTAACCAGGGCACTGACCCTTAACATAGCAAAAAGCTATCAACAACACTTTAACAACACCAAAAGAGTTTCAAAACATCAAAAACACAAATCAAAGAGAGTTTGATAGCACAACAAGAGGGACCAACCCAAAATGAAAGAAAAAAGACCAACAATCTAAGACCTAAGGGGCGAATTTATGGACCTAATCATGTCTACGACCTTATCTCAGACATCATAGAGGAACTTGTATAGTTCCCTGGCCACCTATTTGTTAGCCTCATCCACAACAGTTCTTTCCTGTAGGAGGGATAGTGTCAGCATAGAGCTATGAAGAACCTGTAGGTAGAATTTGTTGATACTGACCATCTGCTTGTCTCTGATATCTAGCCTGCACTTTATTTCCTTGATTTCCTCTTTGAGTTCCTTGGTTTCTAAGACAAGTCCCAGATTGTCAATGCATTTCAGTAGCTCATGGACTGTTAGCCCTAAATTTTGACCCCATTGAAATTCATCAAGGTCCTATAAAATTTTAAAATCAGATTTGCAAGAAATAAGTCCTTGTAACCACATGGCAAAGGTGGGTCATGAATCTTTTGGTCCCACTTAGCGTACTTGAATTTTCTAGGATATACTTTGGGAAATAACTCAACACTCAGCAGAATGTGTTTTCTGTTCTGGCTGAGTCCCAAGTCATATAGCAGAAAATTGAATATTTGCCCTTCGGTGGGTCCCGCTTTTCCAGTTGGGCGAGCTCCATGTTTTGTGATTGTGAGTGTGTGGGACCAATCAGGACTCGGTGGGAATGTCAATTCCACTTCAGTGAGTCTCGATCAATTGAGAATACATGCACTGAGTGTTGAATGAAGTCCAAGCTGGCAACTTGGTACTCAGTGAGATGCCCAAGTTAATCTCACTGAGCCCAGATTAAAAGGAGGAAGTGGGCCACATGCTAATAGGAAGGTGAGTTGTCAACTCGACACTTGGCAAGATGCCAGAGTTGACTTCAATGAGCCTTGAGTTCATGAAGGTGTGCAAGGATATGAGGAGAATACTAATGAGGTGACATGTGTCATTCTCAAGTGCCAAGATAGGTAGTACAAATGATTGCAGGCAGTGATCAAGTCAATAATAAAGATCGAAGTTGGCACAAGTGAAGTAGAAGAATATTACATTCCAGGGTGTGAGATGTGTAATCAAGAACCATGAAGATCATGGCAATATCATCCGTTCATGATGAGTATCAGAAGGATGTCATAGTTGTTCACAAACAATGGGACAAAGAGACCAAGGCGACAACAACAAGAGATTGCATGGATAAATACAACACTGATTTTTGAAAATAAAGATGACTAAATTGGTAGTGGGGATAAATAGGGATAGTTTTGAAAGCATAAAGCAAGAAAATAGCATGCATAACTAACTAAATGAGATTGAGCTATTTTTAGTAATCCCAAATCCTTATAAAAGGGGCATTAAGTTGTATCTCAAGCGAGTAGTTGTCACAATAATCCTACATGTTATCATAAGCATGGTTGCAAAAGAAGCATTTTCATTTGTAAGGCAATATTGTGCATTCATGGGTTTAAAATTCTATGACATGGGATGGAGAATATTAGGACTAACTATTTTACAACTGAAGGGGCCTTGAAAATGTGTTGGACAATTGAAGGGGACTTGAAAGGCCTTTTCAATTGCAAGGAACCTTTCAAGGTGTTGGCATATGATGAAGCGGTGATAATGTATGTTGTCATTGATGTCAATAAGTGCTCAAGCATGTGAACCGGTATGAACCAGTATGAAGATCAAAAGTGGTTATGGTCAACTAGAATGGAGTGGACCAGTGTCAGGGTTCACTAAGTGTGACTACCGGTTGGTAGTCTCAGCTCTAGGGTTAACGGTTTGGTGATTTGGCTTGTGTAGTGCAACCGATGATATTTTGTGACTAGTTAGGTAAGGAATAAGGATAAGGATCAAGATTCCACGTCAGTTGTGTGCAAATGAAGGATTTCTTTATGGTTCTTGCATGTGAAGATTGAATGCATTGAATGCCTACCTTGGGAATGAGCGTTTTTCTTAGCAGTGTGTGAAGAGCACATGATGGGTTATTGATCTCCAAATGTGGTGAAGATTGGATGATGCAGAATGTCTTGAGATTTGTTTTAGATCATTTCATTCTATGTAATGTGTTTGGACGGTTAGGATTGGATCGCTTGCAAGTGTAACTTGAAATATTTAGGGTTTAGGGTTTATGCTACCAACCTAATTGTTGTCTATAAGGTCGATGAGTTTTGTTATTGTAGTGGTTGGAAAAAGTTGTGTTTGTGTCCACGTGTTGGAGATTTGATACTTGCCAAACCAGAGTGAGGAATCTACAGATTGTGATTGTTGAAGAGAGGAACTGAAAAGGATCTACCTTAGCAAGAAGTGTTGTTATCAGATTGGTGTTTTACTTGTTGTCTTCTAACCATTTCAATAGAAGGTAAATCCCTTGATCGGGTAGCTTTAACAGGCTTTGTTGTAAATCCTCTAACCAAGTGGCTCAAGTTCATTGAGTTATTTAAATCCTCTAGTGAGGTAACTCTTAGCAGGGTTTCAACCTTTAACTGGGTATATAGAAATCCATTAACCGGGTGATCCCTAATAGGGTTGGTTCCTAATAGGACCTTTATTGCAAAGTCTTTAACCGAACTAGGCTCCTAATAGAGCGAACTTCAAAAGAATTCACCAACAAGCTTGTGGGTATTCATCCCCACTGTGGTTTTTCCCATTTGGGTTTCCACGTAAAAAATTTGTGTGTTATGGGTTGTGAGTTTTTCATGTGATGATTATGTGATTCTGATTAAGTTAGATATGCATGCAGTGTTAAATGGTTGTGGTATTATTGATACAACTCATGCATGATTATATCGGTGAAGTAGTCATCAAGATTTGAGATCTGTTGAATGATGTCTGAAGTATTTTTGTTTAACCAATTTAGCTGTCTGAAGTATTTCTGTTTAACTGGTATTGATATGGTTAAGTACAGTGGTGAAGACAACCAATTAGCTGTGTTTGAATATGATAAAGTGTTGAAGCAGGTTTTTGTGTGTACTGATTCACCCCCACTCTCAGTACCAGTTAGGACCTTAGTAGTTCATCATTATTCATCACAAGGGTTGTCCACAATTTCCCCTGCACCACCAGATGGCTCGGAGGTGATGAAAGAGGATTGGTAAAAGGTAGCTAGGAGAGGTGGATAGTTCATATGAAAATTTTATATGATACTACAAGATTATGGAAGTTGTAGCCCCTCCTCTACTTACAATATTCATCTATAAGCTTCTCCTTCCACTTCCATTGTTGCTAGTCTAGAATTGTGAGCTCTTCCTCTAGTTTTGAGGATGCTCCAATATTTTTGTTGTCTAGCTCCTCTACTAGTTTTGGAGTCTTCTTTTCTAGTTGGATAAGTGTTTAGCTTGACTCCAAGGAAGTAGCAGCCATGCAATGGTGGCATGACTCAAAATAGTTAGGCAGAAATGCGAATTCATTCTCCATTAGACGGTTAAGATGTGCATGTTGTTTTTTCTCTTCTGGAATCAGCGAGGTGGTCTGTTCTGGCACATAGGGATGATGTGTAAATTTTAGAATTAGCTAGTTGTAAAGTAGCATATAGCTTGTGCATTCCTTGTTTTATAGAAGGAATAATAGGGTTGTAGTTTAGGGGTTGAAAAAATTCCATATCTAGGGCTAGGTAACTATAGGGTTAATCCGGGGGTTTTGAGTTTATTCATAGAAGGAAGCTATGGCTTCCACGATGTAACATTGATTAGCAATATAATGTTTTCATTGTTGCATGATTTGTCTCCTATTTTGTTTTCAAATTCATGTTAGCTGATGTATTAAGGATACACTACTTAATTTTTATATGTTAATATCATTGTGTGATTATGCTTATGGGTTTTTCTCAAGGAGAGGATTAAATTTTGTATGCAAATTACAGTGAGTTTTGAAAATGTTTGTAGGATTAATAAGAATGAATGAGTTTGATAGCTGGTTGAATTGTGTTAATGTCAGGCATTAACATTGAAGAATTATTTAATTCAAATTATTTATAGAGTGGGGTTGTGTTTTCATTTTGTGTGTGTGACTCTCTTCCCTTGGATAAGAACTGGGTTATTTATTGTTTTTGATATATTTCCAAAATCTTCAAAAAATAAAAATTCCTTTCTCGCTTTACTTCTTTGTTTTGTGCGGGCAAGGGTATGATTTCTAAATGCATGCCGGATATCCCCTTTTTTGTTAAGGCATCACATGCATAAGCTTCTCAGTCAATTGAAGATTATTTTGGGATCTAGAATTTCTATGGATTATGCAAAAGAGGGTCCCTTGTGTAACTAAGAACCATCTACTCAAGAATAATTGTTTAGGTCATGACTAAATTTTAAGACAATCCCAAGTGTATTGGTCATAAAAGGAATACCCTCTTGAGTTGGGTAGAGCTCAAAGTGAAGAAGGCTACGAGAGCCTTGTTACTATTAGAACTTCATGTCCTTAGTCTATTGATAGTTTTGAGACCACATTGAAGGTTCTATCTGTGACCTAAGATGTGATGAGATCCTTAGGATTGAGGGTTACAAGAAAAAACACCAATGCGGACCTCATTGTTAAGGCCTTGCAACTCCTCCATACTAGGGTTACCCTTGGGAAACTCTTCTTCTTCCTTTCGAATATCCTTATGCTCCTCCTGCATGGGCAAACTCATACCACCTTCTTTTTCTTTTCCATCCCTATCAAACTCCTTGTTTTTAACCCCATCATCCCCAAGAACCCCCACATTAGCCTGGGTTCTAGAATCCAACTCAAAATCCCTATAAACAAAAAGGCCCACCATTTCCATAATTTCATCTGGTTTCACCAGGTCAATTTTTCCAATAGGTTCCTCCTTGTCAGAATTCAAATTCTTAGTATCCCTCCCTAGGGATCATCACATCTATAGTGTCCATAGAGTCCATGACTTCCTCTTCACCCACCAACTCCTTCAAATTTCCACCACCCTTGCCCTCTTCAAGATCATCCTTAGAGTTTGTAGTGTTTTGGGGTTTTCCCTTCTTCTTAGTAGAGCCCTTGGAGGAAAGCCTACGAGACCTCCTTCTACCCTCCATTTCAAGAGTAGGGTTTTCCTCTTCCAACTCATCAAAGGAAGAATTATCAATGATAATTATCTTCTTCTTCCTAGGTTACTTTCCTTTTCCCTTGTTTGTAATGGGTTTCTTGTCCTTCCCGGTTGAGGAGGATGGGAAGGTGTGAGGGGATAGCTCAGAAATTAAAATAGAAGATGACAGAAACTGGAGGGAAGCAAAAGCTTCAGCAGAAAGATAAAACAAAGTGGAGGGGGCCATACCGCTAACAAAGGTTGCTAGGGGATAAGAGCTAGGTAGTAGGGGTTGAATGAGAATGAAATTCTTGGGGGGGATAGAGACAAGAGGAAATTATAAAGCATGTAGATAAGGACCTAGTGAAGGGGGGTGGGAGACGTTTTTACATTCTTAGGGTTGAGAGCTTCCTTTATAGAAATTTCTAAGTATTGTAGAAGATAAAAGGGCAAACAAAGTCAATCATTGTTTTGAAAATGGTTCAACAAGGGCAAATGGTAGTAGTAGAATACCTTGTGGAAGCCCTTGAGAGTGAAATACTTTATAATCATCAAACAAATTTAGTTCCATGAGTGTTTGAGCTCTTCCCTAGCGAACCCTCCTTGCAATTTAACCAATTCTTCATTTCCCCTAAAAATATATGTTTAGGCCCTTGCTATTGGTGACATGACTAGTCCTTTTCTACCTTCTACCATCCAAAGAAAGGCCCATCACCCAAGCAGTGGTTTCCTTAGAGACACTAGAGGAGATTCCTCCAACAATAACCCTTGTATTACTCTAGGAAGCTACAAATTGAGTAGAATGTTGCTCGTCATGGCCATGGAGGTTCTCCATAAATTCCCCTACCCTATCTTCCACACAATAATTCCAGACCACCACATCTTGTTTAAAATCATCAAGTTTGTCAGGCTCATAGTGGACTTTGTCGCCTCCCATGGACTCAGGAAACCTAATAAATAGAGAAATTTTGCAAGAATGAGACACATGCAGAGGTAAAGAAAGTGTCCAGAATACAACACTTAATCAAAATAGAAAAACTTGTATCATAAAAGTTACAGATTTTGCTAGGGATCTGGCGATCATGTAGCCTTGCCATAAAATAATTACCAAAATTATACACCAGACAAGATAAATCATGTGAACCATAAATAAAACCTTTCAACATGACCTTGGGCATGTAGAAGGCCATCTTGGAATTGGATCATGAATAATAATAATTAATGCAGGATCCACATGGAGCAATTTTCTTGATATGGCCAATGAACGTAATCCCTCCAGTCGAGTTCACATGTGTGACAACACACGTCAGCTTCATAATTAGCAAGAACAAGAGGAAAGTATGCCAATAAATGATGATGATGCTAACATCAAACTTCATAGCCGCATTGGTAGTCCACATCATTTGACCATTGATGCCAGTCAACAAAAGGTTAAAGTTTTTCAAATTTGAAAAGTCTCTTCTCCAGCGACCCCTTCGAGTCAAGAGGGAAGGGTGGGAACAACTAGCATAGGGCTTATCCATGAGGGATAAATTTAGTACACTTATCCATTCAAAAGGGAGGTAATACTGAGGGTCAAGGAGTTAGGATTCCTCCAACATCTCAGACCTTGAACCAGAAGCCCACGAGTCACAAGAGCATCAACCACCCCATTTCCTTCTCTATAGACATGATTGATGTTGAAAGAGTCTAACCAAGAGATAACCTTGAGAATGCATCTAATAATACCTTCAATCAACCAATTAAGCCTGTTCAACCCTTTGACAATGTCAATTATGATTTTAGAGTCCCCCTCAATGACAATTGACGTGATGCCAATGGAGAGGGAAATACAGACACCCCAAGCCAAGGCTATAGCTCTAGCTTGATTGCTAGAGTGACCATTTAAATTACCCGCATAGGAGGAAATGAGTTCCCCACTGTGATTTCTAATAATTGCACCCCTCGTGGCCAAGCCATGTCTTGCAGTACCATCAAAATTGAGTTTTAAGCAACCATGAATCAGGGGGACCACTTGGTATTCTGTCTGAGGAAACACTTGGAGTAATCAATGTGAGTGAGGAATTGAGGGAGATTCCAGAAAAGAGAAACCTCTCAGTCCTTGTTTGATGGGGGATTAGGCAACTTCTTAATGGAGGCTACAAAGATGTTCTCTAGAATAAATTTGAGGAAACAAGTGAAGATAGTTTCCATAGAGGCTTCCTTGTCCCTAAAGATCTTGTTGTTCCTTTCCTTCCAAATGCTCCAACAGAGGTGCAGAGGAATATGCATCTAGAGTTATTGATCCAATGGGTTGGAAGTGCCCCCCCCCATTATTTCAGTGATGTATCATGTTTTCATTCATGGTCCAAAAAAGGTTAAACTTGTGGTAGACCATAACCTAGAGGGCTTTGCCAAATTCATAATGGAGGAAGAGATAAAGGGAATTTTCCTCATCAATTTTGTATAGAACACATCTATTTGGGAACTAAAACCCATGCGTATCGAAGTTATCATAGGTAGGAATTTTGTTGTGAAGAGTAGTTCAACAGAAAAAACTGATCTTGGGGATAAGGTGGGGATTCCAAACCTTGGTCCACCATTCTTGAGAAATGTGGTCTCGAAGAAGGATATTGTAGGCAATTTTAATAGAGAATTACCCCAAGGGAATCCATTTCCAAATAAGTTTATCCTCCCTTGGAAAGAGTGGCAGTCTAGTCATACCAAGCTTGTTCTATAGCTCCTAGGTAATAGGTAGCAAATGGGGATGATTGTGACAACAAGCAAAAATATCATTCCATGTGCTGTTAGAGAAGTAATTGCAAACCCAGTGACCAAAGAATTATGTGGCAATCCCCCAAATACTTCTTAGAGAAGGGGAGGAAATCAAAGGGTTATCTCCAAGCCAACAGTCCTCCCAAAAACTAATGTTTCTACCATTTTCAAAGAGCCACTTCATGCCATGAGAAATAGAGTCTCTGTATTTAAGTATATTATTCCATATTTTGGATCCCCTAGGGAGTTCCTCCTCATTCAAAACCAAATGAAATATGCCTTGGTCGAGGTATTTAGCCCTCATTAGTTTTCCCCAATCAAAATCATGGTGAATTAACCTTCAGGCCACTTTAGTCATCAAAACCTTGTTAAAGTGGGAAATTTTGTGGATTCCTAGCCCACCATTGATTTTAGGACAACAAACTTTATCCCAACTAACAAGTGCAAGCCTTCTTTTCTCTTCCATGCTCGTGCAAAGTAAATTTCTTTGAACTTTTTCAAGATTGTCAACCATGGAGGTAGATAAGTTGAAAAGGGAAAGGAAGTACATCGGTATCCCCTACAGGGAGGAGGCCAACAACTACTGAGAAATATTCCCTTCCACCTTGCTATCTTATTCTGCATTCTCTCAAGAATGGAAACCAAAATGATTTTGAGATATCCTTGACCATAAATGGTAGCCCAAGGTAGGTGCCAAGAAGGGAGGCAACTTGATAGCCCAGGATACTCCTAATTTTAGCTTGTAGTTTGTTAGCAGTGTGGAAGAAATAGATGTTGCTTTTATCATAAATAATATGTTGTCCTGAGGCCTCTGCATAAACGTTGAAGAAGGATATCCATCCCTTGGCCTCAACAACCAAAGATGACCCAAAAAGGATGGTGTCATCAAAAAACTGTTGCAAGATAGTGGGGAAGACAACAAAGGTAGTTTTGATACCCAAAAGAGTTCCCTTGCTGGTGAGAAAACTAAAATTCCTAGCCAAGACCTCTGCCAGAATAATAAGGATGTAAGGAGATAGAGGGTCACCTTGACGAAGTCCCCAAAATGGCCCTAAGGATTCCCGAGGGATATCATTAACCAGGATAGAGTAATTAACAATAGTAAAACATTCCTCGATGAGGTTTTGTAGCTTGACCACTACACCAAAATTTTGGACTTTAAATAAAAATCTCCAATTCACTTTATCATAAGCCTCGGATATGTCAATTTTCAAAACTATGCTAGGCTTACAACTCCTATCCATTGAGTGGATGACTTCATGAGTGGAGATGGCCGCATCCATGATTTGTCTACTAGGGACAAAACCCTTCTAAATTGGGCTTATCAGACTATCCAAAAAAGGCTTAAGCTTGTTAACCAATACTTTGGAGAAGATCTTATAGAGAGTGTTACAAAGGATGATGGGTTTGAAGTCCTTGAGAAGGGTCAACTCCTGAGTTTTTGAGATCAAAGAAATGAAGGTGATGTTTAACTTCCTAAGAAGTTTGCCAAATCTAAATAAATCCTTAGTGGTGAGAACCCAATTAGCACCAACCACATCCCAGAAATCCTAGAAAAAAGGCAAATGAAAACCATCTAGGCCTAGTGCTTTAAAATCCCCCATGAAGAAAACAACAGTCCTCACCTCATCTTCAATGACTAGGGTCATAATGAAATCATTATCTTCCCTCATGAGGAGTGAGGGTAGACAATGAAGGAGGGTCTCATCCAAGGCTGGATCCCTAGTCCTGTTATCATCCATAAATAATTTAGAGAAGTAGTTAGAAGCCAAGTTCCCTAGACCATCATCGTCTTTAATTTCCTGATTTTGATCATTCTTTAGGTAGGAAATGTGATTTCTTCTCATGTGAATACTAGTCAATCTATGGAAGAAAGCAGTATTTTTGTCACCTTCCTTCAGCCATTGAACCCTTAATTTTTGTTTCTAGAATAATTCCTCCTTAATTGAGTTTTCCTTCTTTTTCCTCCTTAGAATAGCTTCTTCTTGATGTGTGGTTTCAAGGAGGTCCCCTTTGTCAGTTTTCTCCTGGATGGATGACAGTTTAGAATTGAACTCCTTTTTTTGAACAAAAATATCCCCAAAGGTATTTTTGTTCCATCCTCTCACATATCTTTTGATTAAGTCTTGTTTTTGAGCAACTCGAAACATTGGTGTGCCAAAGATATGAGAGTTCCACCAATTTTTTATACATTCCTTGAACTCAAGATGAGTAGCCCACATGATTTCATATCGAAAGGGGTAACCCCTCTGACACATTGGGGAGGACATGCCAAAAGAAGGGGATTGAGGTCAGAAATAGTTCTGGGAAGAGTAGAAAGATTCACATTAAACGCAATACTCCAGTTGCAAGAGATTAAAAATTTGTCCAATCTGACCTGTATAAGGTCTTCCCCCTTCCTAAGATTAGACTAGGTGAATCTTTGACCATCTAGGTCCACATCAAGTAATCCATTCCATTTATGAAATCCGCTAGATTAGTCATGCCGTCAGAGTACTCCTTAAGTCCCCCAAGTTTTTTAGAAGGGAAAAGAGGGGAGTTAAAATCCCCCACATTCATCCAATGAGCATTGGTGTCATTTTGGACAAGACAAGAAATGTCTTTCCAAAGAGAGAGCTGACCCATTCTAATGTTGGGGTCATAAACATTAATGAGTAACCAAGAACCATTATTAGAAGAAAGCTTAGAAGCAAGAAAGTTGGCAAAAAAGGAGATCAGGTTGCCAAAAAACCACAAGGGGTCCCACATACCAGAAGCCCTAGTGGCATTGCTAATGAAAAAATGAGAACCCGACCATATTTTGCCAACAATGTTAGAAAAAAGAGGTGTCAGTCTTTTTGACCTTTTGGAGAAGAAGGACTTCAAACTTATTATCTAAAATACAATTCTTCAGGGTGTATTTCTTATAGGGGCTATTGAGGCCCCACATATTCCATGAGAGAACCTTCATTTCTTACCTTTGATTGATGTGTTCAAGTTCCTTTGTCTATCATTGGTGACTTCCCTTGCTGCCTCCTTCTTCTGAGAGAGACTCTGTGATGGGTGTCCCATCCTTGGATCAGTCCCAACATCAGTCTTCATATTTCTTGTCTTTCTCCTTTGTGTGATCTAACCATTATCTCTAGGGAGGGGGCAGCCACTGGAGGATGAATTAGGAGATGAGAAGCTCATACAAGGAGCGAGGGGGGGGGTCTAGCACACCCGTCACAAAACTTGGAGGGATCTTCAAGTGCAAAGTCTTTGGGGGGTCACAATAGCTCCAGTACAATTCAAAGTTGAGGACATGTCAAAATCTCCCCATCCTTTAAAGGAGACATTATTTTTAAAGGAGTGGAGGTCAGTCTCTCCAAAGATTAGAGCCCTTGAGCCACTAAAGAGGTCACTTGAGGAGGCAATCTAGAATCCAAGTTCGGCAAGGAGTTGGGGGTCCATCAACCACCTTAGGAGGGGAGAAAGGGAGTTTATTGATGCTCTCCCTAAAGGGATAATCCTCTTAGTCAGTCTCAGGACACGCCATGATAACAGGTTCTGCTCTAACCTTTGGTTCTTTGATCTTGAGGGGATTAA
The DNA here is from genome assembly GCF_030272615.1 of Cryptomeria japonica. Taxonomy (NCBI): domain Eukaryota; kingdom Viridiplantae; phylum Streptophyta; class Pinopsida; order Cupressales; family Cupressaceae; genus Cryptomeria; species Cryptomeria japonica. Next base: position 303,069,484 of record NC_081405.1, read on the forward strand.
GGTCGAGGACTTTATAATCTGAGGTAATATGACCCACCTCAGATTCTTTGATCTTGAGGGGCTTAGGGTCTATGGCTTTGCAATCTAAGATAATGTAGCCCGCCTTGTAATATTTTTGACAGAAGAGAGTGGAATTTTCATAGACCAAAGCTTGGGTCCAACTTCCCAGCTTTGACTTGAGGGTAATGAAATTAGGAAGATTCTTACTAACCATAGCCTAAAAATAGAAGAACGCATACACCAATTTGGATTGTTAGATTCAATGACAGTCCCAAAGACACTAAGAGGAGGGGGGGGGGGTGAATCAATGTCTAATCGGTTGACAAAATATTTAAAATTATTAATAACTTTGCATCCCAAAACAATGTACCGGTAAATAAGAATTATTTCAATAAATAGAAATAATAGAGACAACATAGAAACACACCATAACACAAGATATTTTAATGAGGAAACCTGATGTGGGAAAAAACTCAGTGGGATTTGTGACCCACAATATTTACTCACTGACCAACGAATAAATACTACTTACAATGAGGGGCATGCACATGCAGGGAGGCCAACAGCCTAGAGCTCACTGCTCAATAAAGAGTCACACTGACTACAAAATGGATTCTTAAATCCAATATAATGTACTACTCAAAACAACATCTCTCATGCCAGGTTCAGTACTAGTTTAAGCTCAGTCAATAACCAAAACCTTCACTATCAACTATATCACTTTATACAAAACTGCCTCATCACACATTATATCTCTCTCTCATCTACTTACATAAAATGCCCTATAAGATCTCATACATATATGAGTCTTTTACAATATACCATGTCGGGTTTACAAAAGATAATTACATTACAAAACAATTCATATAAACAAAACTTTATCCCATGTTAGCTGGGGTGTCGGTATGCTTGTTGCCGATGTAATCTAAATGCCGGTGAAGTGTCTGTCGGTGTTGGTGTCTACCGGTCTATGGCGTTTGTGATGTCGGGCATGTAGAAACCAATTTTTGGTGACCTTCCAGTTGGTTGCCATCAATGACAACATCAACTATTCTCATAAGAGTGCAGAATGCCAACATGGATTTGGTTCTAGTAATCTCATCTAGAGCCAAAAAGTGCCCAAAAGTATTTCCAATCCATCTAAAGATTGATTTGTCCCAATATTCTAGATGGAGTTCTAGAAGGTGAACCCAAACAAGAGCATACTTATGAAGTTCAACAATTGGGTCAAAACCAACCTTCCACTTGTAGAGAGAAAGGTTTCTCTTACCATAATTCCAACAACCAAAAAGTACCATTACGAGATCCTCTTCGGCTATGAACTTGAAGAGGAAAAGAGTACCAGGCATAGCACTGACAAAGACACTCCCCTTGAGCCTCCATTCGGTTGAGGCCCATTTCCAGACCATCTCAACAATGGGTCAAAGAGAAAAAATATTTCCCACCAAAGTATTATTCATGTTGATCATGGTGCAGTCCATAACTATATCAAGGAGCTCAATAGCCATTCCTTCTTCAGTTTGTACACAAACAGGGATAAAGTTGGGGTCCACCTCACCTTGAGGATTTCCCACAAGTACATTCTTCTAGCCTTTGACACTCATGCCACCGTCAGGGGTCCCCATAACCTTTTCCCCATTATGAGCAACAAGCTCCTTGGATTTAGGAATGGAATTCCCTGGCTTGTCTAGAGATATCATGGTTTTAGAGCCATTAACAGTTACATCCTTCACTAGAGGAGTAACTAGTGGATCATTTACGATAAGAGACCTTGTATTAACCCCTATGGGAATTTGTTATCCATAAGAGTAGAAGAATTTGTAATAGACATTGTCACCACAACAGGGTCCGATGGTGGATCAGTTGGCGGGGGGACATGGATCCCACCCTCAACAACCACCATGAGCGAAAAAATTCAAAGTTCAAGAAGATTGCAAAGCGGTATATTAGAGGGAGTGTTATTCTTGACCTTTTGGTTGTGTTTGAGTTGTGTTCTCTCAGGTATGTTGGGTTCTTGATGATTCTCCTTGCTCAAGGGATGGCTAGAGCTTCTTAAGACTTGATAATGTTGGAGAACATCTCTTTTTCCATTAGCATATGTATACACCTAAAAATGACTCGAGATAAACTAAATAAACATTTATAATTTATTTAATTCTTATTCCTCTATCAATAAATAAATATACCAATTTATTTATTTGATTCATACTTATTCTATTCTTACAATAATTAAATAAATTTTAATTTATTTAATCAAATATCTTAATTCTTTTAAACTTCCCTCTAATTAAATAATTTTAATAAGTTAATTATTCCTCTAAGACAAAGTCATATTGTTATAATCCACATCATTCTTCCATCATTAGATTTTTGGTGCCCACCGTAGAAGAAAATTGAGTTTTTGAGTGTTTAAAGGCATAATAGTGCATTCTGACGCGTATCTATGTTCCAGTCTTGTGCATCCACAATAGAGGTCGACATTTCACATAGGGGAAAATTATTGTTTTTATTTTATGTGTTTAGGCTTCAGATCAATGTTTAAGAAATAGTAGGAATGCGACGAGAAACAATGAGAAACAATGAGAACACATTCTTGCCATTTTATTGTCAAGTATACAATTTCTGTGTTTTTAATAGAAGACAATGGGTTTTAATTGACAAACTTCAATTTTGCACTAGCAAATTCATCTTCTATTTTTTTTATTCTCTTTGGTTTTTTCTTTTTCTTTAGTTTTCTAAAAAACAATGGGTTTGATCTAACATGTAGTAGGTTTGAGGTTAGAATTAGAAGTCATGGGTTTGGACTGTGAAACAACATCTATTGTTTCCCTATCTTTTTTGCACTTTTCCAACTTCTTAATCTTATTTGGTTTTTATTAATTTGCTTTAACATTTCTTTTTTTTTGGTCCCACTAATGCTTTTGCATGTATTTTGATTGTAGAAGGGCCCTAAAACAAAACACTAACCCATTTTCTTGTAGCACCACCAAAAGAGTTGCTCTAAAATAATTTTGGTTTAAAATATAACCTTGTGTCTTTTGAGTTTAGAGAATACTTCATTTTGATTAGAGAATTAGCCAAGTGTTTGATGTGTTTGGAAAATATATAATTGATGTATGCTCTCCCCTTGCCTTGTATGGAACTTGGGTGATTAAAAAATTTGTACCTTTTTATTTTTTTAGATAAAATCCCTAAAAAGAAAACACACAAGTATCCTCTCCCCTTGCGCTCCATGCAACATTGGGTGCAAGAGAGCATATTATCTTATAGTAGCAAGCTTTGCTTGGGGGAAAAAATACTCACCCCAAGAGCGATTCAAACCGGTGTTTTCCTTTGGTCCACTATATAAATTGACAACAAAGGTGAAAGCCAGAGTCTACTTGGTGTAAAGCATACTCTGATGATTAACTCAATATTCACATTCATGTGAGATTCATCAAAATTATTTAACAAGGACTGAGACAGACTCTTAAGTGAGTCCTTACTGAATGAGTAGCCATCAAGTCCCCAAAAAGCGACTAGAAACCTTATAGTTTAGAAGCCTACCTCATTTTGATCGAACAATGTGATAATTTTTTAGTGCAAGGGCATAGTTGGTTTTGCCCCCTAGATACTCACCATAGGTGTTTTGTTGAGTGGAAAAGAGATTTATGGGTTACAAGCCAATTGCATCTTAGGATAATTGTGGTTTCTAGGAAATTAGGTGCTCTTAAAAGGAGTTCCCTATTTGGCCATCTTGCAAAGATGAGAGTGCAATGCACTCATTTTAGATTGCACACTTGATTAAAAAAAACACCAAGTTGTGGGCTAATGTATTGTAGTAAAGCCTTGACCTTAGGAATAGAAGAGTGTTTGATGTGTCTTTAATTTTGGTAGACTCATGAAAACTTGGGCTTTTTGTGAGCCTTGAACATACACTCATTGTTTAGTTTAAGAAAACAACCATTTTATCTTATTGTCTACTATGTCTTCTTGTAAAATATAGAGAAAAATCATCAAAAGAAAAGTAGTTACTTAGGAAAATTGATAAAAAAACATCACAAACTAAATAAAAAATAGTTATTGACATAGAGATGCCCATCCACAATAGAGGATAGAAATCTAGGTCTTGGAAAAACAAAGAAAAAAGATTTGGGTACCCTTTTTTTTTAGAGTTCATTTCAAGAAGCATATAGACCACTACAAAAACATCTTAATTCCATTTCAAATACTCACACTTACACTTCCCACTTAGCCTTACAAAAAAAGAAAATAAGATTTTTTGTAAGTGCTTTTTTGATCTTATCATTTCAACAACAATTTAGTTAGTTCCCCTTATTAGGATTTATCGTCCTTCACTTAGGAGCTTTACTAAAAATCTTGACAAAGTTAGTCTATATCATATTAAGATTCATCATCTCCCTTGACTTACTTTGGATAATCCTTTGATAACTATTCATCATAGTTTAAGATTACCTACTATACAAGAGTAAAAAACACTTTAGATATCTTGCCGTCAACATTTCAATCTAGTGACCTTGATCTTTCCCCTAAAACTACCTTTCATCAAATCAACATTCACCATTACATCATAAAACAAACTTTGTATGGTTGAGACTAGGGATCAAAAGAAAAAAAGAAAAGAAATGGATTCTTTTGAATAAACTTCAAAACATAGCTGACACGATACCTCTAGTGAGGATGAAGAAGATGACATCTCTGAAGAACATGTTATCCAAGTAGGGTACAACACCACATTCAACTAGAAAATAGACTAGATGATGACAACACAAAACTCATAGAATCATAACTCCACTTGACAATCAAATCATCACTTGAAAATTGAACCAAAACACTGCAAAACCACATGAACATGTCCTCTGAACTGCAACAATTCAATTTACATATCCATAAACCACCAAACATTCTCTAGACCTATTCTAACAAACAACCTTATTATCAGAAACACTAACAACAAACTCTACCATCAAAGCAATAGAGGGCCTGGAAATTTGATAGTGCAATATACATAGAACATGGACATTATATTTAGAAACATAACACATAATCTTCACATACCAAAGAAATGCAACAAATTCTTCAACTGGAACATTAAAAACTCTATCCTACATAAATATTATTTCCTACATATTGAAACTTCTACTATACCATCCTTCTAAAAATACTTCAACATCTCCACAATTCAACAATTTTAGAACACATAAATACTCTTTTCTCCATATTAAAGATTCTACTACACCATCCTGACCTCAACATCAATAACAACACAAGATAGATTAACATCAATGAAAACACAATATAAGTGTAATACCCTAAAAATGGTCATCTAAACCATGAGCCCCTAATCTCAACAACATCACCAAGGTCCTAACCAAAGGCAATTAAATTAAATCTTGAGCACACAATTAATTTATGAAATCATCAATGTCACATGGCAAATTAATCAGCCAATATTAATTAAATATTTATATAATTAATTAAATAATTTCAAGTAAATCATTTAAAATAATTATCCAATTTATTTTATTGAATATCCTAGCATATTTAATTAAATAAATCAATTTGCCATTCAATCATCAAAAAAGAATTAAAATTTGAGAAAATAAATCAATTGGAGATAATCTTGAAAAACAAATTAAAAATTGATAAATAATCTCAAAGAAAGCAATTAAAACAATTAAATATTAAAATTGAATGAAATAGAGAATAAATCATTTTTTTCTGATTTTATCTTAATTTTAGTTCAATTTCCTTTAAAACTGAGAAAAGCATCCAATTACATCAATTCACCTAGATTGTGCTTCCTCTTGGAAAATCTTGCCCGCTCATCATCATTTGATCTCAGCCTTTGGTTTCTTTCTGAATTTTCTATAAATTCAGGCTCTCATCTCTCATTCAAAAATCCTGGAGAATATATTGTTATTATGTTATTTTTGCTCTAGGTTCATTGAGAATTTGCATTGAGATATTGCATATTACTTATTTCATATTGCTTAAATCATTTAGCTTAAATATTCATATACTACTTAAATCATGTTAGATTAATCTTGCATATCTAGCTTAAATCTTGCATCCATTTAGCTCTTATTCATGCTCATGTATATTTAAAAATCCTTCATTTAGGTGTTGTCTAGTCACTGGATAGCTTAGCAATCTGAGAGCAATCTAAACTCGCATCTACTAGAAGGCAATAGGTCGCTTTGTAATGGTTTATTATTCATTGATTATTGATTTACTAACCATGCATCTAATGACTTAATTGAAGTGTTGTGTATTCCAGATATAGATACAGGTCCACTTTTCACACACACATTTTTGGTGCCCACCGTGGGGCAGAAGACTACTTTTTCAACCTAAAAATCATTTAAAAAAAAAATCCTCTAGGTTTCATCTATACAATCTCTATGAAATATCATACGAGTGGTATTACTACATCATATGACATTCTATTGAAGCCTCTGATTTGTCATACGAATCAAAAAAGGGTGTCGTACGAAATTCTATTCTGAATATCTGATTTTGTCTTCTGTCATTTCATGCTCAGTTCTAACTCATACGATAAAAGCCTTTTGTCATTTTACTTTGTGATTATTGTTGTACGATGCTGTATTCTGTTGGGTTAAAACAAGTTTCACTTTTTTAGGTTTTCTGTCCAATTTTGATTATGCTAATGCTAACCCTGAATCGTCTTCTGTTTGCTTGATATTTTCATAGCTTAACCAGTTTCTTGCAGGATGCTTGTCAAAGAATTTATCAATCAAACATACGCTTGTCAAAGAATAAAAAAAACATGACTACTAATACATTGTTTTTGCAGGTTGCCTAAAGAGAATTAACTAAACATCATGTATTCTTTAAATTCATTTTTTAAGCACCTAACTTGCTATCTTGTTAAAGAACAAAACTGTATTTCATGTTTTAAGAAAATTTTGAGAGGTAGGAGAGTATGCTCTTGTCTGTATAGACAATCAGAAATCCAAACCCTTGAGGCATTTTCTTTAAGTTTGAGATTTGCATATCTCTAGTGGGCCTGCCCTCCTGAGGAGCTAATAACTCTTAAAGCCATTACAACCGATGAGAGGGGAACGACCCAAGTGGGAGCAGATAAAAATGCCAAGTATTCCAACCCACTATAAAATAAACATGATTTGATGAAAATGAAGTCAACGACAATGCTCAATAATAGCTCTCCTATGTACCTTCGGGTATATTAAACCTTGGTTTTTAAGACTGGGAGACCTCTTAATTGAGTTTATACATCGACGCACTAAACAAACCCCTTACTAGTTCCAATTCAAATTAGAAGCTACCCGATTCACCTCTGAAAGGTTGATAATATTTGTGCAAGAGAGATAGTAACTCTCCCAAGACACTTGCCATATCATGCCCCCATTAGCATTTGGAGTCAGCTAATACGATGTTGAGAATCCATTGCATGAGACTTAGCAGTCGTATTCTGATTAGCTATTGGGTGTGTACCTAAGTCAGCAAGCAAATATTTTCTTCTCTAAGCCAACTTCCATAGGGTTTGCATGCTGTAAGTCATTATTCATATTGCATGTTTTATGTGTTTTCATCCCTGAAACTAAAATTGGAATACCAAAAAAGGAGAAAACAATACCAAACAACTCAGTGATAAACTCTGTCAGTGTCAAAAACTAGTCTTCATCGGTCATTGAAAATCATTCCTATATCAAAAATTGGTCATACTCAGCCATAAAAAACTCAACATTTAATCTCTGTCTAGACATAGTCGTACGAGCCTTCTGTTTTATCGTTCTCCTACATATCTTCTATCGTACGAGATTCCATCAATCCTAACAGTCTGTCGTTTGAGCCTGCATTCTGTGTCGTATGAAATCTGATTGTCTATCGTTCGAGTCTGAGAACTATTGTTCTATCTTGTATCCTGTATCATACAATAGACCCTTGCATTTATCAATTTGTTGTTTCAGACATACCCATCTGTCATACGGTATTAGGAAGCAACTCGTACGAAACAATATTGTCATTTTCTTGAAGCTATTATACTGTCGTCCGATCCTGGAAATCCTGTCATACAAATCTCTGATTTTGCCAATCCAGAATAGTCAAACTTGCCTAAAATAGTCTACAATGAGCCTAAAACTGGTCATCATCCTCTTGAGCATAAACAACCTTGATAGTGTACCCCTGTCATTGCATTGCACAATTTTGTCGATCATCTCTTAGCTAGTTCAAACAACATCTTATCAAACCTAAGTTAACTTAGATAATGTCTTACATAGGATAGATCATTCCTAAAACCAGACCAGATCTTAGTTACTTCACTCAATCACTACGTTAAACGAATAACTAGCTACAATTTGATCTTGACTTCTGCAACACATCTAGCTCTCGGTCCCATCGGTTGTTAATGCCTATTAAAACTAGAAGTTCTTGTAGCAAAAAAGACAAAGGAAAATAAACACCCTTTTCATCAAATGATAATCCATTCTTTGTAGAAGACCTCATCTCAAATAAACCATCATCATCACAAATACTAGTTTACAATCTACCAATCTTTGGTTAGCCCCTATCTCCCACAATGTCTGGAGAAAGGCAAGAAAGACAAGTTGGTAAATGAGACACTTATGACAACCTCAACAATCATGCCACTGACAATAAGTCCTCATCAATTGAATCTGAAGCCTTTGAACCTCCATAGGTCAAAATACATAAATGTCAAAATGATAAAGATTTCTGAAAAATGATGAAGGTTATCATGGCTAGAGAAAAAGAAGACTATTTCCTAGAACTAGCAAAGCAAGGCACCAAGCTTCCTACTAGTTATGATGTGGAGGCCCTCGTCACTAAAGAGGAAGAGACACCATTGGGAATGCTAAACAAACAAATAGAAGCGTTATGAACCAATGTCACAAAACTAAAAAACAAAGATAAACCACCAAAACAATATTCTCTAGACACAATATGCCCATTCCCATTTTACAAAAACCTTTACATGCCTCCATTTCCCTCAAAAGTAGAAATGCCTAAGTTTGACAAATATGACGGGAATACAGATCCTCAAGATCATATTAGATAATTTTGTGCTTTATGTATGGAATTCATGCACGACCAAACATATCTCATGCGCCTTTTCCTGATAAGTTTAGGGGAGCAAGCTATGGAATGGTTCTCAAGTCTACCTATGGGAATAAAAACTTTTGAAGAATTAATCCAACTATTCCTACAACAATACTCCTATAACATTCATCACCCAGTCACTATGATCGAACTTTGCAATACCAAACAAAAGACAGGAGAACCCTTTCTCACTTTTCTCCAACGATGGAGAAACATGTTATCTAGATATTCATGGACTATTCTAGATCTTGAGAAGATGGATATCTTTGTCAACAACTTAATCCTTGAATTGAAATATAGTGTCTAGATGCAAGTACATCCTTCATTCAACAAAATGGTAGATAATGCCCTCAGAATGAAAGATGTGCTTATAAAAAAGGGGGATATTGTTAGGGTTTCAAGCAGATCCAAAGCAAATATGAACTAACAATTATATGCAGATTTAAATACAAAAGATAAAGAAATAAAACAGGACACAGATAACACAGAGATTTAATGTGGTTCACCCAGAATGGGTTACGTCCACCATACACAGCCGTCCAATCTTTCTTATTATCCAGAAAAAATAGTACATCAACCTTACAATGCCTTAAGCATCCCAGCCACTTATAACATGCGTTTTTAGGGCAACAAACAAAGTCGGCCTTTTTTAGGGTTTTATTACAATGTCGGTTTTCATCAACAAAAAATGGCAAGGATACGTGCTGAGTGTACTGTACTTTGCTGATCAGTCGCCACATTTCAACAGATATATCACTTTGGAAAGAAACATCGCAGGGTCCTAGTTCTAAAGAAAAGAGCAAATACTGGAAATACGACAAAGATAACAACAGAAACATTGTTAATGATGGAGTGGTAGACAATATTAAAGCAAAGACAAAATCCATAATTTTTACTTGGCTAGTGGCACGCAAGCACTCAAGGTAGCTGAAACTGAAACAGAAAATCCTCCGAAGAAAGCAAGAGAATGGTTTAAAGAGAAACCTTGGCTTTCAAATCCTAAGCATGATTTTACTCCTCTAGATAAATCGTATGAATCAAATTTTAAAACTTCATTGGCGAATGATCTGATAACATTGCCAGACAATTCTAGACCATATGACCCAGAAATTAAACCCAAATGGTGGAGAGAAAACGAATACCATGACTACCATCGGAACAATGAACATAACATAAAAAACTGCATGAAACTCTAACATGAAATCCAAGATCTCATTGACGCTGGAAAAATCGTTGTTGGAAATCACACGACTAATGCTGATCATAAGGCCTTTAAAGATCCCTTATTGACTTATGAACAAGGAGATTCCTCAAAATCCAAGGGAGGTGCTAGAGTCAATTATACCTACACTAACAACGATAATGTGATCAACATGATTGAATCTTCCCAACTTGAATATTGCAATGTGATCATAATCAAAGATAAACAAAATAAAGCAAAAACTGCTAATGCTATGACCCATGCTTAAAAGAAGGTTACTCTCCAAGGAGCTAGTTCCTCAACTTTCGATCAAACAACATCAAACCTACCAACTCCTCCAAATAGACAAATAGACACAATCATGGCCAAATCAAAATAGTTGGCTTTATCATCCTCTCTTGGTTATAGTATTGTTGAACAATTGAAAAGAACCAATGCTTAAATCTCCATTTTGGAACTGCTTAAGATCTCTTCTTCTCATAGAGAGATCCTGGACAAGGCTTTGCTCACCACTAGTGTCCCTAAAGATTTAGACGTAGCTCGATTTCAATCTATGGTGGGTCACCTGACTTCGCTTCATTACCTCACTTTCTCTGAAGAAGATGATAACTCACTGAATCACCCACATAACCAGCCATTACACATTGAAGCTATGATCCATAAACACCAAGTTAAATGTGTTTTGATAGATGGAGGCACTGGTTGAATATTTGTACCTACAATCTACGGACACAACTAGGATTTTATGAAAACGTTATTGATGCAACAAAGAAAATAACAATCAAATCTTATGATGAAGAAAGAACCTCTAAGGGTCTAGTACTATTACCAATCAAGGTAGGACCTACGGAAAGAGATGTCATCTTTTCGGTCCTTGACCTTCCTCTTTCATATAACATCTTACTAGGTAGGCCATGGATTCACGAAATGAAAGCAGTACCACCTACATATCATCAGTGCTCAAAATTTCCTTATAATGGAGTTGAAGTCAATATTCCTGTTGATACAATATATACCTACAATGAATTAACACAGAGTGTTGATGCTTTTGTTCCTCATAATCAAGCAGTCTCTATAGCTGAAAGTTCAGAATCTTTGCTGAAAGATTTAGAAATGAAATTGAAAATCACAAACATTGGCATGGATGGCTACAAGATAGAGCCTATACTCTCACTAATGTCTCTTCCTCCATCACCAAGACAGTCTGGAAAACCATCAGAGGTTATGAAGCCACAAACTTCAACTCCAAAATTCATTTATGATGGTCTCTTTATACAATCCTCTACTTCTGTTACAGATGAAATAGAAGAGGATGTTGTTCTCAAATTGCTTTTCAAAGAAGATAGTGCAAATGAAGAAATACGACATTGTGAGATTTCCCCGACACAATATGGTCCAGGCTATAAGATGCTTCAACACATGGGATATTCAGGTACCGGTCCTCTAGGCAAGCGTCAAGAAGTATTGTTGAACCTATTCAGTTACAAACTAATTCTGCAAATGATAAAGATGGACTAGGATATGATCCAAGAAAGTCATCAGATCATAAACACACGTCTCACCATCAATTCAAGTGGAAGAAAAGGGTACTACCTTTACCATCACAAGAAACTAATACTCAACAAACTTAGGAAGAGTGCAACAATGAACGAGCAGAATTGCCAACTTAGAGAAAGGAAACAGATGGTAATCAAGTTCTGATTGTATCATCTATAATACCACAGGAAGTAGAAGTCCCAGAGAATATGAGAGGTGAAGTATATAGAATCAGAGAATTGTTTGCGCCGTTGAACATTCCAATCACATATACTAGCAGACAACAAGTAGATGATTCAGAAACTGATTCAAATGAGTATGAATGTGGTCCACACCATCTTGTAGATACATCTACTATAGGAAATCTTGAAGAATCCAGTGATATCGTAGATGATGCACAAGAGCTGATACGCTTAAAAATGAAAAAGGAAATAGAAGAAATCAGACTAAAAAATGAATAACAATTGGAGGAAGAAAGGACACAAGCAATTTATTCACCTACTAACACTTCCCCTAATGAGATAGGAAAAATTAGGTATGGAACTACAAAAGAAGAATTAGAAGCTATAGAAGCAAAACTAGTCATCAGTCCCCAGAAAGCTGAATGGAATAGACGATAGGGATTAACAGAACCATCAATGTTATGTTCACAAGTGTGTCAAATACAAGTGATCAATGAACCAAATCACGAAGGAACTTGCAACATCAAAGATGTAAGTATTGATACTATATATACTTTTACTGAGCCACTTGAAGATGAGTAATAAAATTCATCTTATGACTCTGATAACTCAGACATGAGCTCGATTTATAACAACAACTCTTCAACAACACATTATGACTACTCTGACATGAACGTTGAGATGTTGTCTGCTAACCCTGTTACCGTCACACCACGGTATGTAGTCTAGTCTAAAGTAGGTGACGACATGTTGGGTGAATATTTTGTCACTAGCGTACTAATGACAAAATATATATTTCACACAAAGCTATGTTGAGAAATTAATCGCTCCTCTCATCAAGGGGAGGTTCCCTATGAAATTTCTCCTCTAATTAATAAGAAATTAAATTTGTGGGTTGGTGTTGGGCATTTAACTCTCTTTTTTTAGAGTCTATGTATCCTCCCTTCACCTGGTTACAATTTCTCTATATCTTTAGATACTTAAATAAAAGAACCATGAATCTAACAAACTACACCAAGAGTTACTAGTAAGCAACACAAAGTCTCCTTGAAGGTAACACTAACTCAAACTGATTATTACAAATTAAATAATTAGAAACTTAGCTTGTAGCTCAAAGTCTTCAAGTATAAATTTCTAATCCTTTAAACTACAAGTAACTGCAGTAATACAAAGCCTACCACTAATCACTCAATTATTAGAAGATTTCTCAAATATGCTAGGAGAACACAATCTACTTGCAAGATTTAAGAGCTCTTTAACCCACATAAAAATATCTTCAAGATCAAAGAAATAAAGAACATATATATTCAATGGACATAGGAACATTAAATTATATAAATATTTTTCTTGATACAACACAAAGTTTGAGATCAACAAAATTGTTTTCTTTATTTGCTTGATAGAATTTTTATCACAAAAGCCCAAAGTCTTAGTTGGGATAAAAATTATGCTGAGTTTTGCTAAGCATGAAAAAAGATAAATATTTACAAATGAGGTCCTCCTTATATAGGAAAAGAAGTTGAGAAAAAGGTGGGCACAACTGACTTATTCAACTGCATAGTCCCATTTTACTACAACTACAACATAAAGAAAACGTGTAGCTGCATAAAAATTGACAGCATCTATCAGTGCAACTGCATAAAGAGAAGGTGTCAAAATGGGTCACTTCATTCTTCATTCTCCTTCTCATTGGGTTATTGAAAAATATTTGAACTTAGCCAGGACAACTTTCATCTCTACTTTGTTCGACATCAGGGTAGAACTTGTGATTACTCGGATGCAAGAAATTGCATCGTCAATCTTTGCCTGTTTCTTTTGCCTGTCCTTCAACATGGATGTAAGGACTTCAAAACTATCCTGGATCTCCAATAGCTTATCAAATGTGTTAAGTGAGAAAACCTATCCCGTGCAATGATCTATTAAGGAAAGGAATTCTTGTGTGATAGCTTCGCCAGTAATGAGATTTTGATCGCCATCATATAAGTAACAAGGAAGATCGACAACTTTGGCAAAAATGAGATCAATCTCATCATCACCTTCTTTCTTTTCTCGGTCTAGTTCTGCAATCATCAACCTTATTGTCTCTTGCTTATGAGATAATAAGAACAAGATCTAGATGTATTTCTCCCTTGTGGGAATTACCTTATTTTACAAGAACATCTATCCTGAAGTCCTCCATTTTTCTCCAAAAGGTAGTACTTTTCACAACTTCCTCAATCTCCTATTGATAGGGAGAAACCCATGGGAGGACCAATTAAAGCTAAATATAATCCTCTTGTTAAGAGACTCCTTCAAATGAGAGAGGAAAGGTTTAGGTTTTCTTGATAAGGCCCACTTTCAATATTCACAAGCTTCACTCAACCCAAAACTTCTTCCTTGAGCTCTTCCCATCCTTTGTTCATACACTTGCTCAACTCAAACTACCATGCTCTCATTCCTCAACCCATCAATTTCAACATATGGGTACCCCTGCTCACCACACATAGTTTATGCTATTTCTTGGCAGCATTTATCTTCTTAAAAGGTTTATACAAGCAGTTAAAGACTTGCTTTTGGTTTTGTTCTTAAAGACCTAGTTCAAGCTCACTTGCTCATGACTTACTCAAATGCTTCTTATAGGTCTAAACCCCAAATATAGTACCACTGCCCTTACTAAGGTGTTAGGAGGATTTATTGAGTGTTTTTAAAGTATTTCCAATGGTTCTTCAAGACCATTCAACCTTTCCCCAATCGGATTCTTAATTTTCTTCAAAACAGGGCTACAAGGAATAAACCCTTTTTAGCCCTCCTGAAACACTATTTTGCTCATTACTCACTCCCAACTTGGAATATTTGAAAAAGGAGAATATTTTTGAGTACCCTTTTGGCCAAAATCATGAATTAGTGCCAAGAGAGGTCTTGGGAAGGTCAATTTATGACTTTCCTATTTTGTAGCCTCAAAACAAGGGTTTTTGTGAGGGTTTTGAAGCTTGCTTTGTTAGATACCCTCCTCCTTCACAAACCAAGGACCTAGACTGATGGATATACCCTTCCAAACCTTTTATAACACTATAAAAACTAATACCACTTGTCATTTTTCCAAACACTTGGCATACCAGTTGTAGAAGATGACACAAACAGTCATTTTCACTGTTTTCATTGTCTTTCACTGTTATTTCTGCACAATGGAGGTTAGAACTTCTAAAATTCTTGCACCAAAGCATAGATAAACATTTAAACAAAAATTTAAACCTGAATTGAACAAGTATGGAGAATAATTCATGCTTAGAAGGTTTCAAAGACAATCTTGGTGCCAAAAACCAATATATTTCTCAAAACAAGGAGTTTGCTACCTTTCACAAATAGTGACACTTTATAATGCAAAATGGATAAATTTTGGTGCTCCAACTTGCTTCAAATTACTTCTAGGACAGGTTCAAACCTCTTTCCAAGTTTGTTTTAACACTTGGTGCTTAGAAACCACATTTTGAGCTTAAAGGAAGCATACTAGCCAAGTTAGACAACTTGCCTAATAAGTGCTCAAATTCACCTTTTCCATCACAATGGACAACACAAACTTAAAATAAAATATGTAAAAAGGTCCAAATTGGTCTCCAAGGTTCATTTTTTCTTGGTTACCCATGGAGACCAAGTGTTTCAACCCATTTTCTTCAAAACCCCAGTTAAGGGCAGCAAACTAGCAAAAACTAAAAGATTTTTTTTGATAAACCAAAACATAGTAAAAACCCTAACACAAGGAATGAAAAACCTTCATACAACCATGACACAAACTTCCATGAAAGAATAGTATGGAAATATTGCTCTGTACGGAGTGTTACAACAGATTAAGCTTAAAAAGCATGAAAAATAGTCATATTTTATTAATTTCCTCTTGCTAATACAAAGCCAACCTATTTACAATGTTTGAAGTGTCCTTATATAGGCACAATAAAACCATTTAAACCCTTATGGCATCCATAACTACCTTGTAGAGTGATTTTACAACTTTTCTCACTTTTTGTCAAAATGATGCTTGACAACATTGGCAATTTTTGACTCTTAGTGCATTTTTGGCCTACAAGACAAATATCTTCCACCTATCCATTTGAGATAGTGTCAAATCATTAAATATACCTATTCCAATTCCTTTCTAATCTTGTTACAAGGTTTTTAACACATTTTCACTATAAAGCCATTTTTGGCTTACAAAGGCACTATGGGCCAAAACTGGAAAGAAAACTTGAGTAAAATTATCTAAATCACTCTAAGATAAACCTAAACCATAATAAAACCTAAAAAACACACTTGGACTCTTAAAATAGTCCTTTATTCAATTCTTTATCCCATCAAGATCAAACAAGCCAAAATTGTGAAGGTGCTCCTGCACCACCTGTGATAATGAGGTTTTGAGTCCTTGCATCTAACTCTGGATTTCTTCATAATCTGTCAATAGTCCCACTATTGAACTCAAAAGATGAGAGCCTTCTAATCTTAACCATGAAATCCACTCATCCATCACTCGGCCTTTAGCACCTACCTGTTCAATCTTCTTAAGAGCGTCAGTGTCGATTAAGGATCTTATGGGCTTGATTTCTTGAGAAGATTGTGTGACTTTGAGAAGAAAATTGGTCAGTTGTTCACACTTTTGCTTCAATTCATGTTTTTCATCCCTCTCCTGATCAAATCTTCTCAACAAGGAATCAAAAGCTATCTAAGAATCCAATTTGCTGTTGCCGACACCTCTTCAATTATTGTCGATGTTGTTATAGTTGCTGCTGCCGACACCTCTTTAGTTACTGATGGGAGGGTTGAAGGCGCTGTGAATGCGACTTCAACACTTACCAATGGTGGAATTTATGTGGTGGTGGTAGTGACAGGTAATTCTACTGAAACCTATTCCACAAGTGCCTCTTCCAAGGCTTCATTAAAAACCATCATCATGGATTCAATGGTAGACGAAGGGATATCATCTAGATTAGAGAAGTTGGTTATTGTGAAAAATTGATTAGTGGCCTCCAATTGCACCATGCCCGTACTTAGATCCCCATCTGGAAAATCCTCATCCTCTTGGTTAGAGTCAGAGTCAATAGAGTGGACGATTACCTGTGAGGTGATCAGGGCATCAACTTCAGTTGGGTGTGATGTTACTTCATCCTGTACTTCCTCTTGTTGAGGAATTTCACCTTCTTCAATTCCCTTCTCTTTTTCAACTTGACTGGCAAGCGGTTGTTCTGGTTCTTTTTCCACTACTTTCTGTACCGCTGATGATGTCTCACCCTTCTTGGAACCTTTAACTGTGAATTTAATCTTGGGTCCTTTTCCCTTAGATTCTATCACCGAAGCTAAAGATAGTTCTTGTGGATCTTCCCTTCTCTTTGTTCTTGTCTCAACTGTAGCTGTCTTGCTAGCTGGGCCATCATTGTTGTCATCATCTCCAGAACTAGTAGGAAACTATTTCATCCTGAGATTATTCTTTATCAACCATGCATTGGTGTTTGCCAGGATAGGAGCAATCCTCTGGGTGATGGATTTTCTTTCTTTCTTTGACCATTGCATGGGAGGAAGTGGAGAGTCAACAATTTTCTTCTCATAATAGGTCAGGTCTATTATGTCATCTATATCTTCCATGGTCATCGGTATCTTTGCTAAATCCAAGTTTTCAATTTGTTCCAGAGTAAGGTGGCTGAAATCCATCCTTCTTATATCCTCATCATTTTGACAGTCTGCCCAAACATCTTCCAACCTATAAACATGAGTATAACTCCTTTTGAGTTTTTTATTTATGCCATGAAAGCCAAAATTGTTTTGGGCCTTGAATATTCTCATGGTATTCCACTGTATTTCTTCCTCCATGTTTTTGGCCTTGGGGTTGGTTAGTACTAAGTATCTGCTGATTGATTTTGGGAACTTCAGCCTAGTCTTATGTGCTTGTGGTTGTTTTTCATGCACATTAATCAGTTGTCTACACAACTCCATGAGAATTATTTTGTCTCAAGGGAACCTTGGTAGAATAAAGGGCTCACCTGAGAAACATCCAATTCAGATGTAAGTGAATGTGGGAAACTGTAGGAATACACACCCAAAATGAGATACCCTATTATAAGTATCCTCTAATATTCTCTGCTTTTGCAGGCCGTTATCAAACATGCACTTCCATACAGCAAAGAAGGCATCATTAACTCTTCTGTAATGGCTACATTGATTCTTGATAGTAAGCTGATCATAGTACTCCCAAATGGGTACTAACCTCCTATCACCCTTAGTAGATAAGCCTGGATATTGCCTCATTGAAGCAGCCGCATAAACCAGGTATGAGGTCATATAAAATTTCAGTGTTACTTTGACCTCCTTCAACTGAGCATAGAGGGCATCGTTGATCTATTCACCCCAATCAATTCTTGCTGCTCCTTTCCTGATTATTTTCACGTAGTAGCACATCCAGCTTTGAAAGTAATGAGAGTCTTTTAACCCCCTCACCCTTGATAACATGGTGACCATGTCATTGTACTCCTCATTAAAATCACTTCTGTGAAAGCCCTTAGGCCATCGTGAGGTTAGGGAACCTCTTGTAGCAGAGAAGAAAACAGTATTGATTACCTTCTTGCATTTATCCTCGTTTTTCTCATAGTACTCTTGAGCACTTTCTTGAGTAATATCAGCCACCTCTTCAACTTGGGAACCTTTGAAGACACTATTGAAAAATACACTATTCAGGGTCATGATGACAATCTGATTTGCATCTTTCACCTATCTTGTATTTGGATCAAAGTGATCCGCTACTACAAGCACAAATTCTGGATCATGAGCTGCAACTGGAAAAGATGCATATTTATGCAACTCAGAGTTGAACAAATTAGTTAGGCGAGCATGAGCCTTTTCAACTTGGTCAATGAATTCTTGCATATTTACATGCCCAATTTTAGTGTCTCTCATCTCCTTGATATTCAAGTCTACTAAACTCTCTGGGTACAAATTCAAGTATTTGTCGTACTTGTACTTCATTTTTCTTGATGATGTTTTACTCGAAGAAGATTCCAACTGACTTGAGGAAGGCTCAGATTTGTTGTGAGGGAGCTTTGACATTCGTGATGACTGCATTCAACACTGAGGATTAGCTCTTCATCATTATCAAAATCAATTTTTCTCAAACGGATTGAAAAACTGGACTCAGAACAGACTTAGGAGTAAAACTGTCAAGAAGAGCAGGTTGGGGAAAAAGTCTAACATGCTCTTTAGAAAACAAAATTCACACATCAGACTTTAAAGTCCGATGTGCAAGGATAAACATCTTGATCAGCACATCAGACTTTAAATTCCGATGGGCGAGGGTAAATAATGTTGATTAGCACATCAGACTTTAAAGTCTGACGTGTTAATTCAAGGTAAGTTAACAACACATCGGACTTTAAAGTTTGATGTACAATCTGGGGAAAATCAATACCACATCAGACTTTAAAGTCCGATGTGCAAGGGTAAAACCTTGGGCAAAACCAACACATCGGATTTTAAAGTTCGATGTGCTAGGGTAAAAACAATTGGTTGACATGTCGGGTTTTAAAACCCAACATGTCAACCAACCTTTACATCTCTGCATAACGGACTTTAAAGTCCGATATGCGAAGATAATTATCTACATTTCAGACTTTAAAGTCCATTATGCAGATATGTTTAATCCAACTGCATAACGGGCTTTAAACCATGGGCTTTAAACCTTGTCATGCAGCTTTAGGAAAATGAGGAATAAGGGGGAGGCAATTGGAGTTTAAAATCCGATTGCCCTCCCGACACACCAAGCAAAACCTGAAGGAAATAAAACAAAACAAGCAGAAAAATAAAATGCAAACAAGAAGGAAAAACCTGAAGAGAAAACATAAAACCCTACCTCCTCCGCAACAAGTGATTTGGGGAAAAAATTCAACAATGGTGAGGTCAAATCCAAAAGATGGCAATCAAAAACGATGGAGGAGATGCTCGAAGGAAAAATACACAGATGAAAATGAGAAAATAAAATGCAAGAACAGATAAATAAACCCTCATAATTAGCCATTAATGATGCATTAATGACCAACTTGCAGTGCATGTCAGACTTTAAAGTCCGACATGCAGGCTAAAAACTTGTGCAAGTCGGACTTTAAAGTCCGACATGCACTCCCCAACCAAACAGCCTGTAGTTCGGACTTTAAAGTCCGAACTGCAGGGAAGAATACCTACAGGTTGGACTTTAAAGTTCGAACTACAGGCTTCAAAACCTAGCAAATGCACATCAGATTTTAAAGTCCGACGTGCATAAAGCAAAGAAAGACCATGTAGTTCGGACTTTAAAATTCGAACTGCAGGTAAAACTGCAAATTTAGAAAAACTAAGAAAACAATAAAAACGAAAAGCAAGAAGAAAAACGAGCTAACCAACAAAGTTGATTAATCTCTCCCGGAGACTGTAAGGTATGAAATGGACCAGTTTCGTAGGGTTGCCTCACAATTTTGGCCATGTTGAAATTGAGGATAACAACTTGCTCTGACTGTGGAACAAGTTGCACCACTTGAAGCTTGTAGAATCCAGAACTTCGAGTGCATGTATCCATTGGTCTATAGAGTCAGGTGACAAAAAGAGTGAAAAGAAAAGACTATACATATTTTACAAAAAGTACAACTTCCTTTACATCGCTCTTTATTGAGCAAAGAGCTTCAAATGTTTTCCACTATGAGGTAGCGAGAATGGGGTACCATCTGCATATGCAAGTAAGTAGCTATGATCGCCACATACTTCATGAATAGTGAAGGGACCTCTCCATAAGGAGTTAAACTTTCCATGCAAACCCTTTGGTTCCCTCCTCTTGTCCCATAACAACTCTTGATCACCAACTGAGAACTCACGGGAAGTTGTTTTCTTATCAAACAATGCCTTCACTTGGCTTTGGTGTGTAGCAATCCTATCTACCACTTCTGCTCTTGTTTCTTGCTGAGAAAGAAACATAATCCGCTTATCTAGTGAATCTTGATATGTTTCATCTTCAATGGCCTTGGCGAGATTTAATGTTGGAAGTTCCATAGTAATTGGAATCTCGACATTCAACCCATACAAAAGTTGAAAAGGTGACATACTGATTTCTCTTTTTGGAGTTATACGATCCACCCATAGCGCATCATAAAGAGCTTTATGCCAAATCCGTTGTCTCTCATCAACAAGCTTTCTCATAATAGTAACTAGATTCTTGTTGCTTGACTCGGCCTAACCATTTCCTTGTGAATAATAGTCAGATGAGTGGGAAAGAGTAATACCATGATCACAGAAAAAATCAATTATCTCATAAGATGAAAAACATGAAGCGTTATCAGCTACTATCTTATGAGGAACGCCAAACCTTGAAACGATGTTTTCCTTCAAAAATTGACAAACTACCGCCGAGGTAGATTGCTTAGTTCGGATTGCCTCCACCCACTTGGTGAAGTAATCTATTGCTATGAGGATGTATATGTGACCTGCACTAGATGTCGGATTGATAGGTCCAATGAAGTCCAATCCCCACTATTGGAAAGGGTCTTCAATTACTACTGGTTTAAGAGGGAGCGCAGCTAATTTGGGCTTACCAACAAATTGCTGACATTGCTCACACTTGCGAACCCAATTGTATGTATCTTTGAACAATGTCGGCCAATAGTATCTAGCATGCAAGATTTTGTGTGCAGTAACAGGGACAAAAAACTATCCACCACAAGAAAGATCATGAAAAGCTTGAAGTAATCCTACTTGTTGTTGTTTGTCTACGTGGCCCAGGAAATTGTCGTCCAGACCCTTCTTGTACAAACCATTGTCCCATAGGACAAAATTCACTGCTTTAAGCTTCAGGGTTCACCTTTCTTTCCTTGATAGGTGTGCAGGACAATCTCCATATGTTAAGAGATATGCTAGGTCGGAATACTACTCATCAGTATTGCTAACAAATAGAACATTGGGAAGATCTTGACTCATACCTTCATTTTCCAACACCACTTCATCAATTGATTTGTTGTCAGCTATCAAATGACATAGACCTTTTCCATGAACCAACTTAGTGGGCTTAATTTCCATATCATATTCTTGAATCTTGGCAACCCAGTTGCCCCTTTTAGTTCCAAACTCTTGTTGCGCTAGAATCGACTTAACAACAACATCGAGAACAAGAGCAATGACATGCGAATTCAGAATATAAAATCTGAAATGTTTCACCACTTTCACCATGGCAAAAGCATGCTTCTCCATTTCTGAGTATTTCAGCTCATGAGCCTTTAGCGGATAACTCATGAATGCAATGGGTGATTCCACACCTTCATTATTTCTCTACATTAGTATAGCCGAACAAGTATGATCTGATGCATAGCTATACATAATAAACTCTTTGGTATAATCTGGGCATACTAAGACTGGAGTGTTTGCCATGGCTTCCTTAATATGATGGAAAGCTTTCTTTCCTTCAGAAGTCCACTTGAAGAGAGAATTACCTTTCATCATATTAACTATGTGACGAGTCTGTTCAACAAAGTCTGGAATGAATCTTTGCAAGAAATTTACTTTACCGAAGAAAGAATGAACAATAGTCTTACTTGTTGGCAAGGAAAGGTCACGAATAGATTTTACTCTTTCTGCATCAATTTTTATACCTTCTTTTGAAACAATATGCCCAAGCAACTTGCCTTCAGTAACCCCAAAACCAGATTTCTTGGGATTGAGGGAAATTCAATGCTAACAACATTTCTCTAAGACTTGTTGCAGATGAAAGAAATGATCTTGACGTTCCTTAGAATAAATAGTCAAATCATCCAAATAGACCACAATGAACTTACCAAGAAAACTTCGGAAGGCTGAGTCCATTGCATGTTGGAAAGTTGCTCCCACATTTATTAATCCAAAAGGCATCCCGCGATATGCAAAGGTACCCCAAGGTGTAGTAAATGCAGTTTATGCTGATCTTGCTCCAAAACTTCTACTTGTTATAACCCTAAAATCATTCCAACATGGACATCATCTCAGCTTCAGTAATAGCTTGTAGGACATGATCCATGATAGGTAAAGGATAATTATCCTTCAAGGATGCCTGATTCAAGTTTTAGAAATCAACACATATCCAAATCTCACCATTCTTCTTACGTATAGGTACAATATTGGCTATCCAGGAAGAATGATTAATGGGGAAGATTATCCTTGCTTTCAACATCTTTTGTACTTCAGCAAAGATAGTATCAGAGATCTTTGGGTTGTATTGCCTTTGCTTCTGACGGAAAGGCATAATACCCGGTTTCAATGGAATGTCATGGCAGAGCTCTTCGGGATGAAAAGACTTTATATCTTCATAGGAGTATGCCAAGACATCAACATATTGTTGCAATAATGCAACAAATTTCTACCTTTCTTCTTGTGAACGACACTTTCCAATGTTGATTATTTTTGGATTGTCTTTAGTCCCAATGTTTACTTGTTCATATTCCATTGATCCTGCAACTGATCTTTGTTGCTTTTTAACATAATGATCATGTTTGTCAACAAGCTTTTCTAGAGAAACTAGACCCTTGGGGATCTTGTTTCCTTTTATTTGCAGAATTTTTTCTCCCATTTCTGCATCAATACTTTCAATTGCATCCTTTGAAAGGCAGTGACTACCTTCAAAGTACATATCATAAAAATGGTCAGCGGTTTGCAAAAAAATTATTAAATGATGATCATCATTAAATACTTGCCAATGATCAGAGTTGTCAGGAACACTTGACCAGAAAACTAACTCAACAACATAAGTTGATCTTGAAAAATCTTTGTGAGGAACCAAAGAAGTTGTAGATATTTCCAATGAATCCACTCTATCATTAAATTCATGAGAGACAACAGATATATCAAAGGCATAATGTTGTAGCCTATCGCTCCTAGTTTGATATATGTTCCGGACTTGAGAAACAATTAACTCCGCATCTCCTTGAGCATGCAAGTTCTTGATTCCCTCTTCTGAGCAACATTCATTCCCAAAAGAAGTGATTCATACTCAGCAGTTTTATTTGTGTTATCAAACTACAATTTGAAAGAGAAAGGGAAAAGATTACCCTTAGGAGAAACCAAAACAATACCAACTCCTGATTCGGTAGAAGAATAGCTGCCATCAAACTCTAGTGTCCAAACATCATCTATACTACCAATGCTGATGGTATCAAAATTAAGAATTTCTTGTTGTGAAGTTGCAGATCTTCCTGATTCTATAACACTACTTTCACAATCAATTGGAACATCATTTACTGGAATGGCCTCTTCACTCTTAGGAGCCACCTCTAAACCATCATCAACATGCATGAAAACAATCTATGCCAGCTGATCATCAGATTTGACAATGATGTATTTTGATTCTTTTTCTGGAAGTAAGTTTTAGACAACTCCTTTAACATGAATACGAGCCTCAGTCATATCCATGTTTAACTCTCCCCCAACATCTCTACAAAAATTTCTTCCCAACAATAGACCATAGGAGGCTAACACATTGGCTACCAGTACTGTCATCTTAATCTTTTTTTTGGGAATGAAGCAAAAGCAAACTGTGCGTCCTTGATTTGACCTATCAAGGGGACTTTCTTGTTATCCATAGAGAAACACCTTCCAAATATTTTGGTCAAAGTTAAGCCAAGGGAATTGGCAACTTTTGAAGACATAACATTATCAGATGCCCCAGAATCAATTACACAGTTACTAAGCTTATAACCATTTATTAACAAAGAGATGTAGATTCTATCTTCTCTACAGTAGAAGGGGAAGTTACTAAGTTATTTTGAAGTAAGTTAGACTTAGGAAGATTACTAGGGGTAGTATCTTTTTCTTTAACAAACTTGACCAAATGGTCAAATTGATCTAGATTAGATCTTAAAAATTCAACTTCAGACATTTGTATTTTGGTTTTCTTAGCATGGTCTAAAATATCAAATAACTGAAAGGAATTCATCATCAAAGATGGATTTGGGTTTTCATTTTGAGAACTTAAAATATTAGCTACACTAGTCTTCGATGCATGTGTAGAAGAATTGACAGGTGTAGAAAAATTGACAGCAGTTGAAGAATCACTTACACTTTTATCCTTTGCGGTGTCCATTGAGATAACATTGTCCTTTGCAGGATTTGGTATGGGAGTCCCATGCTTCACAATAGAAATTGGAAAATGTTGAGAGTCCTTAATTTGGATAGGATCATCACTCTTCGCAATGACAGGTGGCTGAGCTGTCTGTGCTTGTGAACGGGTGAATACTGCAAAGACATCCCCTTCATGTGTGTCTGGTGCATCATCTTCTTGATATTGCTAAACTTGATATTAGAGTCGCCAGCCAACTCTGCATCATCTTCTTGATGCGAATTGGCATCTTCTTCACCAAAAGAGGGAAGATCATTCTATTCAGCTTCATAATATCCTGTAGCTGAATTTTGGGGTGGTGCTTCCAATGCAAGCCTCTCTGGAGCAGGAGGTAGTTTATTCTAATTATGCATGGCCTAATTGGAAGCATTGTTTGGATAAGTCCTTCTTAAAACATCACGATAAGAAGTTTTTCCTTGTGAAGAAATTTTCTTCTTAAGTGCCAACTACTCATTTGCTAACTTTATATCATGGGATCAACAAAATTCTAACCTTGGTAAATCAGCAATTTGATTATTTCTAACCTTGTTGGGATCTCTCCTTATCTTACCAGCGAGGATAAGATCATCTTCAACTGATATAGCCAACTGTTTTCCAACATCCAAATCTGTAGGATTATCCCTTCGCAAAAGAAAGCTCACCTCTAGCAATTGAGCATTGATGAAGAAGCATTTCAAGTTTCCCATGGTTGGTCGTGAAGTAACTGGAATGTGATTGTGCAATCTATTGAACTTTGCTACAAATTCATGCATAGCTTCCTGGGGTTCTTTCTTCATTTGAGTTAACTGAGCTAGTAGTGCATGATCATCTTTAGCAGACTTGAACCTTGCTTCAAACAATGTTCTGATGGTTGCCCAATTTGTGATACAAGCGTTCGTAAGATTGATAGAACCAATCAACAACAACTCCATGCAAAGTCTTAATGAATAATCTTAATGAAACATCTTCATGATCAACACCTAGGACTCCACATGCGATGTAGAAGGCAACAATGTGTTTGTCCGGGTGCTAAGAACCATCCCCCAAAAGTTTGGGTAAATTTTTCCGTGTACCTTTGGGAAGTTCATGCAAAGGTGCAGTCAAGTTCAAAGGACCAAAAGCAATACCCCAAGGTCCAAGAGTAGCCATCCTTAATAGATTATCGGGTGGTATTACAAAATGACTTGCAAGTGGAACAACTGAAACTTGCAAACTTGACACCTCACTTGGTACGGGAGATCGTCGTGTGGATGGAGAAAAACTTCGTGTCTGCTGCAAAGGAGAAAGCGTTCGTGGAGGTGTCACAAAGGGAAAATTAAATTGTTGTAATAATTCAAAAGTAGGATCAACAATTCCTGCTAATCGCTACCCACAAGTGTAACTTCGATCAACCAGATTAGAAAATGAAGAAAAACAACAATATGGAAATTACAATGAAAGCGTAGTGCAACCCAAAAGACAAACTGGTTGCACGTCGCTCCCTAGTAGAGTC
Source organism: Cryptomeria japonica (assembly GCF_030272615.1). Taxonomy (NCBI): domain Eukaryota; kingdom Viridiplantae; phylum Streptophyta; class Pinopsida; order Cupressales; family Cupressaceae; genus Cryptomeria; species Cryptomeria japonica. The sequence goes on from NC_081405.1 coordinate 303,096,090, forward strand.
ACCAAAAAATAGCTGGGTGAATATTTTGTCACCAGCGTACTAATGACAAAATATATATTTCACATAAATATATGTTGAGAAATTAATCTCTCCTCTCATCAAGGGCAGGTTCCCTATGAAATTTCTCCTCTAATTAATAAGAAATTAAATTTGTGGGTTGGTGTTGGGCATATAACTCTCTTTTTTCAGAGTCTATGTATTCTCCCTTCAGCTGGTTACAATTTCTCTATCTCTTTAGATACTTAAAGAAAAGAACCATTAATCTAACAAACTACACCAAGAGTTACTATTAAGCAACACAAAGTCTCCTTGAAGGTAACACTAACTCAAACTGATTATTACAAATAAATAATTAGAAACTTAGCTTGTAGCTCAAAGTCTTCAAGTATAAATTTCTAATCCTTTAAACTACAAGTAACTGCAGTAATACAAAGCCTACTACTAATCACTAAATTATCAGAAGATTTCTCAAATATGCTAGGAGCACACAGTCTACCTACAAGATTTAAGAGCTCTTTAACCCACATAACAATATCTTCAAGATCAAAGAAATAAAGAGCATATATATTCAATGGACATAGGAACATAAAATTATATAAACAATTTTCTTGATACAACACAAAGTTTGAGATCACCAAAACTGTTTTCTTTATTTGCTTGATAGAATTTTCATCACAAAAGCCCAAAGTCTTAGTTGGGATAAAAATTATGCAGAGTTTTGCTAAGCATGAAAAAAGATAAATATTTACAAATTAGGTCCTTCTTATATAGGAAAAGAAGTTGAGAAAAAGGTGGGCACAATTGACTTATTCAACTGCACAGTCCCATTTTACTACAACTACAACATAAAGAAAATGTGCAGCTGCATAAAAATTGACAGCATTTATCGGTGCAACCGCATAAAGAGAAGGTGTCAAAAGGAGTCACTTCATTCTTCATTCTCCTTCTCATTGGATTTCTGAAAATCTTCAAACTTAGCCAGGATAGCTTTCATCTCTACTTCGTTCAGCATCGGGGTAGAACTTGTGATTATCTGGATGCGAGAAGTTACATCTTCAATCTTTACCTGTTTCTTTTGCCCATCCTTCAGTATGGATGCAAGGACTTCAAAACTGACCTGGATCTCCAATAGATTATCAAATGTGTTAAGTGAGAAATCCTATCTCGTGCAGTGATCTATTAAGGCAAGGAATTCTTGTGTGATAGCTTCATCAGTAACGAGATTTTGATCGCCATCATATAAGAAACAAGGAAGATCGACAACTTTGGCAAAAAGGAGATCAATATCATCATCACCTTCTTTCTTTTCTCCATCCAGTTCTCCAATCATCAACCTTATTGTCTCTTTCTTATGAGACAATAAGGACAAGATCTGTATGTATTTCTCCCTTGTGGGAATTACCTTATTTTCAACAAGGACATATATCCTGAAGTCCTCCATTTTGCTCCAAAAGGTAGTACTTTTCACAACTTCCTCAATCTTCTGTGATAATGAGGTTTTGAGTCCTTGCATCTGACTCTGGATTTCTTTATAATCTGTCAATAGGCCCACTATTGAACTCAGAAGATGAGAGCCTTCTGATCTTAACTGTGAAATCCACTCATCCATCACTCGGCCTTTAGCCCCTACCTGTTCAATCTTCTTAAGAGCTTTGGTGTCGATTGAGGATCCTATGGGCTCGATTTGTTGAGAAGATTGTGTGAGTTTGAGAAGAACATTGGTCAACTATTCACAGTTTTGCTTCAATTCATGATTTTCATCCCTCTCCTGATCAAATCTTCTCAACAAGGAATCAAAAGTTGTCTTAGAATCCAATTTGACTGTTTCATGTGTTTCCACCCCGAGTTCTACGACTTGCATGGTATAATCTTCAGGTCATATGTTGCCTTTGTCCTTATATGATGATGGCACCATGACCTCAACATACTTTCTTTTAGAAGTCGAGTCCACCAACACCCGAGATATGGTCTTTGGCTTCTTTGTTACTTTTGGCTTCAGGAGAACCAACTGCTCGAAATCAAACTCATCTAGAGAGATCACCTATTTTTTCCTCTTAGGGGCCACTACTTCCATCCAAGGGGGTAATTCTGGATTGGCCGATGGAGTAGTAGCTCCTTGCTGATTTTGAGGTGAAGTTTCAGGAGCAGGTTGACTGGAGCTCAGAATGGTTATGAGCATTATCGATGGTACCAATTTTGAAGTATCTAGTGGAACACTTGTTGATGTTGTGATAGTTGCTACTACCAACACCTCTTCAGTTACTGATTAGAGGGTTGAAGGTGCCGTGAATGCGACTTCAACACTTACCAATGGTGGAATTTTTGTGGTGGTGGTAGTGACAGGTAAGTCTACTAAAACCTATTCTACAAGTGCCTCTTCCAAGGCTTCATTTAAATCCAACATCATGGATTCAATGGTAGACGAAGGGATATCATCTAGATTGGAGAAGTTGGTTATTGTGAAAACTGATTAGCAACCTCCAATTGCGCCATGCCCATAATTAGATCCCCATCTGGAAAATCCTCATCCTCTTGGTTAGAGTCAAAGTCAATAGAGTGGATGATCACCTATGAGGTGATCAGGGCATCAACTTCAGTGGGTGTGATGTTTCTTCAGCTTGTACTTCCTCTTGTTGAGGAATTTCACCTTCTTCAATTCCCTTCTCTTTTTCAACTTGACTGGCAGGCGATTGTTCTGGTTCATTTACCACTGCTTTTTGTATTGCCGATGATGTCTCACCCTTCTTGGAACCTTTAACTATGAATTTAATCTTGGGCCCTTTTCCCGTAAGATTCTATCACCAGAGCTGAAGATAGTGCTTGTGGATCTTCCCTGCTCTTTATTCTTGTCTCAGTTGTAGCTGTCTTGCCAGCTGGGCCATCACTGTTGTCATCATCTCCCAAACTGGTAGGAAACTGTTTCATCCTGAGATTATTATTTATCAACCATGCATTGGTGTTTGCCAGGATAGGAGCAATCCTCTGAGTGATGGATTTTCTTTCTTTCTTTGACCATTGCACGGGAGGAAGCGGAGAGTCAACAAGTTTCTTCTCATAATAGATCGGGTCTATTATGTCATTCATATCTTCCATGATCATCGGGATCTTTTCTAAATCTAGTTTTCAATTTGTTCTAAAGTAAGGTGGCTAAAATAAAGGGCTCACTTGAGAAACATCCAACTCCGATGTAAGTGAATGTGGGAAACTATAGGAATACACACCCAAAATGAGATACCCTGTTATAAGCAGCATGTGATATTCTTCGCTTCTATGGGCCCTTATCAAACATGCACTTCCATACAGTGAAGAAGGCATCATTAAGTCTTTTGTAATGGCTACCTTGATTCTTGATAGTAAGTTGATCATAGTACTCCCAAATGGGTACTAACCTCCTATCACCCTTAGTAGATGAGCCTAGATATTGCCTCATTGAAGTAGCCACATAAACCAGGTATGAGGTCATATAAAATTTTAGTGTTACTTTGACCTCCTTCAACTGAGCATAGAGGGCATTGCTGATCTGTTCGCCGCAATCAATTCTTGCTGCTCCTTTCCTGATTATTTTCATGTAGTAGCACATCCAACTTTAAAAGTAATGAGAGTCTTTTAACCCCATCACCCTTGATAACATGGTGACCATGTTATTATACTCCTCATTAAAATCACTCCTGTGAAAGCCCTTAGGCCATTGTGAGGTTAGGGAACCTCTTGCAGCAGAGAGGAAAATAGTATTGATTACCTTCTTGCTTTTATCCTCATTTTTCTCATAGTACTCTTGAGCACTTCCTTGAGTAATATTAGCCACCTCTTCAATTTGGGAAGCTTTGAAGATGCTATTGAAAAATACACTGTCCAGGGTCATGATGACATTCTGATCTGCATCTTTCATCTATCTTATATTTGGATCAAAGTGATCTGCTACTGCAAGCACAAATTCTAGATCATGAGCTGCAACTGGAAAAGATGCATATTTATGCAACTCAGAGTTGATCATATTAGTTAGGCGAGCATGAGCCTTTTCAAATCGGTCAATGAATTCGTGCATATTTACATGCCCAATTTTAGTGTCTCTCATCTCCTTGATATTCGAGTCTACTGAACTCTCTGGGTACAGATTCAAGTATTTGTCGTACTTGTACTTCATCTTTCTTGATGATGTTTTACTCGGAGAAGATTCCAACTGACTTGAGGAAGGCTCGAATTTGTTGTGAGGGAGCTTTGACATTTGTGATTACTGCATTCAACACTGAGGATTAGCTCTTCATCATTATCAAAATCATTTTTTCTCAAACGGATCAAAAAATTGGACTCGGAACAAACTTAGGAGTAAAACTACCAAAAAGAGCAGGTCAGGGAAAAAAGTCTGACATGCTCTTTAGAAAACAAAATTCACACATCAGACTTTAAAGTCTTTTGTGCAAGGATAAACATCTTGATTAGCACATCGTACTTTAAAGTCTGATGTGCGAGGGTAAATAATGTTGATTAGCACATCGGACTTTAAAGTCCAATGTGCTAATTCGGGGTAAGTTAACATCATATCGGACTTTAAAGTCTGATGTGCAATGCGGAGAAAATCAATAGCACATCAGACTTTAAAGTCCGATGTGCAAGGGTAAAACCTTAGGCAAAACTAGCACATCGGACTTTAAAATCCGATGTGCTAAGGTAAAAACAATCAATTGACATGTCAGGTTTTAAAACCCAACATGTCAACCAACCTTTACATCTCTGCATAACGGATGCATTTTGGACTTTAAAGTCCATTATGTGGATATGTTTAATCCAACTGCATAACAGGATTTAAACCCCATCATGCAGCTTTAGGAAAATGAGGAATAAGGGGGGGCAATCAGAGTTTAAAATTCAATTGCTCTCTCGACACACCAAGAAAAACCCAGAGGAAATAAAACAAAACAAGCTGAAAAATAAAATGCAAACAAGAAGGAAAAACCCGAAGAGAAAACATAAAACCCTACCTCCTCTGCAACAAGTGATTTGGGGAAAAAATCCGACGATGGCACAGTCAAATCCACAAGATTGCGAAAAAAAACAATGGAGGAGACGCGTGGAGGAAAAATACATAGACGAAAATGAGAAAATAAAATGCAATAATGGATAAATAAACCCCCATAATTAGCCATTAATGATGCATTAATGACCAACTTGCAGTGCATGTCAAACTTTAAAGTCTGACATGCACTCCCCAGTCAGACAACCTGCAGTTCAGACTTTAAAGTCTGAACTACAGGGAAGAATACCTATAGGTGGGACTTTAAAGTCCGAACTACAGGCTTCAAAACCTACCAAACGCACATCAGACTTTAAAGTACGATGTGCATAAAGCAAAGAAAGACCCTACAGTTTGGACTTTAAAGTCTAAACTGCAGGTAAAACTACAAACTTATAAAAACTAAGAAAACCCTAAAAATGAAAAGCAAGAAGCAAAATAAGCTAACTGAAAAAGTCGATTAAGCTCTCTCAGAGACTGTAAGGTACAAAACAAACCAGTTTCACAGGGTTGCCTCACGATTTTGGCCATGCTGAAATTGAGGACAACACGATGCTAGAAGTAGGTTGGTTGGGTTAGGTCCAATAAATACTAACATGAATTTCGATAATCATGTTGTAATTCTTCCTGGTCTCGAGACACATATGCAAGGCAGTCTTCTGGAACTCGACTGGTCGGTCCGAAGTCATGATGTTAGTAGCGTGAAATCCCTTGAACCAGTTCAAACTTTATCATAAATACATCCAGAACTAATTGACTATATTTTGCAAGACCAACCCATTAATATACCTACTTTTGCCAATGACTATACGTTAGCCTATTACCTCAATGCAATTGAACCTATGGACTCTTCCATCAGTGAACAGAGTGAAAACATGACTAAAACAGATATCAAGTATCTTAGTCGCAAAAAAAAATAAAAAGATCTGATGGTGAAAACCACATTGTGGCGATATCAAAATCCTAAAAAGAGAAAATAAAGGATGTACCTAAGAGTGAAAACCTCTCTGAGGCACCTGAAGGTGAGATACTTGATATACTGCCAAGTCATTTTTAGGAAAGGTCTTCTATACTGATCAAGCCAACTCAGCCAGTGAACATTGGGAGTCAAGAGACACCATACATCATTCATGTAGCTCAATCATTATCAGCCGCAGAATGGAAATATTTCACTCATCTCTTTTTCAGAAAAGAAGATCAATTTTACATGGACATACTCTGATATGCTAGGCCTCGATCCTGATCTTATCTTGCACCATCTTTCTATCACACTAGGAGTTAAACCAAAAAAAAAAAAAAAAGATCTGATGGTGAAAACCACATTGTGGCGATATCAGAATCCTAAAAAGAGAAAATAAAGGACGTACCTAAGAGTGAAAACCTCTCTGAGGCACCTGAAGGTGAGATACTTGATATACTACCAAGTCATTTTCAGGAAAGGTCTTCTATACTGATCAAGCCAACTCAGCCAGTGAACATTGGGAGTCAAGAGACACCACACATCATTCATGTAGCTCAATCATTATCAGCCGCAGAATGGAAATATTTCACTCATCTCTTTTTCAGAAAAGAAGATCAATTTTACATGGATGTACTCTGATATGCCAAGCCTCGATCCTGATCTTATCTTACACCATCTTTCTATCACACTAGGAGTTAAACCAATCAAGCAAAAAATCTGTAAGATGCATCCTCATGTGACACTATGAGTCAAGGTTGAACTAGAAAAATTGCTAAAAGCTGGATTTATCAGAGCTATAGACTACGCATAATGGATATCAAACATAGTACCTATATCAAAGGAAAACAAATCTGTTAGAGTTTGCACAGACTTTAGGGATCTCAACAAAGCTTGTCCGAAGGATGACTTTCCATTACCAAACATTGATATGATAGTTGATATGACTGTTGGGTATGAGATGTACTCACTAATGGACGAATTCTCTGGCTATAATTGGATCAAAATAGCTCTTGGCGATCAAGAAAAGACAACTTTCACATGTGCATGAGGAACCTCTTGCTGCAATGTCATGCCATTCGGGGTAAAGAACGCAGGAGCAACTTACCAAAGAGCAGTAACTACTATCCTTCATGATATGATGCATAAGAATATGGAAGATTATGTTGATGTCACTTTAGTAAAGAATATGAAGAGATCCACACATATTCAAGAGCTAGGCCCTATACTAGACAGAATGGAAAAATTTGAACTCCGGCTAAATCCAAAAAAGTGTGCATTTGGAGTGACATCTAGTAAATTGCTTAGCTACATAATTTCAAAGAAAGGAATCGAGGTTGACCCTAAAAAGGTCCAATCTATAATGGAAATGCCTCCACCCAAGAATATCAGTCAAATGAGAAGTTTACAGGGCCATCTTCAATCAATAAGGTGCTTTATATCTCAGCTAGTAGACAAAGCTCAACCCTTCACAAAGGTACTAAGGAAAGGAGTTCAATACAACTGGGATGAAGATTGTGAACAACATCTAAAACAAATCAAAGATAATCTATATAATCCACCCATATTGGTGCCACCAATTTAGGGTAAACCATCGATCTTATACATATCAGCCACTAATTCATCATTGGGGGCACTTTTGGCACAACAGGATGAAAATAAAAAAGAGAGAGCTATCTATTACATCAGCAGAACTGGTGAAGGAGCACCTATGGAGCACCCATGAAGACAAGGTACACTAGGGTCACTGATAGGCCCTCATGGGGAATAAATGAGTAATTAAGTCTAAAAGGCTTTTTATGTCTTAAAACAATTTAATCATGGCCAATAAAGCGTAAATATGGAATGAAATGTAATAGGACGGTCAATAAGTGTAAAATTGTCAAAATTGGCAATTAGGCCTAGAAAGGGCTAAAATTGGGTTTTGAAGGGTAGAATAGGTAATATGATGAATAAAATCATGTAATAATATTTAAAAAGTCATTTTATGATCATTTTCGTTGGGTGGGATGATTAGTTTCCAAAATATCAAGTTGACAAACGAAATTGTCAATCTTGAGCAACTTTTGAGCAACTTTTGTTGCAACCTTGCAAAAAAAGGGTAGTTATGGGTAATTACAAGGCGGATTTCAATATTGGAGGCCCAAATACATTATGAAAGGGTGAGAACCAATGGAAACATGAGAAATGTACATGAGTTTTCAGTTTTGATCAATAAAAACCATATTTTTATGTGCATTTTCTAAGTTTTTCAACGTGACAGTCAGATCTTTTATTGGTTTTGATGAATTTCATGTTTATATCTTGCAATTTCCTTGATTAGAGGTGATAGAGGAATTATTTAACTTTAATTTGGAGGTGGTGGCATTCATTTTCATTGTGTTTTATCAAAGTTATTTGCATTTTCATAAAATCTGCCAGAACCCTGGCTTAGGGTATCCAGTGGCATCATAAATGTGATATGTTTTGTTTTAATGCTTGACCAATCATCATTTTGGGAAGGGATTAGGGAAAGGATGTATATTACCTATCTAGGGTGTGTTTAGGGTTCCATGAAGGATTTGGCACATGCATGCAAGAGGTTTTTATGACTGTTGTAGTCCCAGTGGGGTAGATTGACTGTTACAATCAATGGTGAGGCTTTGTTTGTTATTGCAGAGCATGTTAAGGCCAGGAGGGCTTAGAGGAGTGTTTAAGGGTGTGTCTAATACCTTCCCAAAGTGTTGGTGCAAGTGGAGTGCCCAAGGAAGGGCTTAAACTAGTGGGTTTCCAAAGATAGCAGCAGACTATCATAGTGTGATAGAATGAAAGTCACAGAAAACTGTTGCCTGATGCAAGGGCCATATCTCAGAGATAAACCATTGGATTTGTCTAACATTTGGATATTTTGTTTAAAATAAATTTATTTATAATCTCACCAGAGCGATTGATTATTTTTCAAACAACTCAAAAGTTATATACCTCTTTGTATAGGTATATATAAGAGGACAGGAAGAAGGTAACTTTGGTTTTATTTAATCAGAGTGTTGAGCATTTTTGGCTTGTGAACCTAGTTTGGAGTCTAGTAGATTGTAGGGCTTTCAAATGAAATGTGCGAAGAGTATACCTTGGAGTTAGGGTATGGAGAGGCTTAACAGCCAAGTGTTGATCCTAGAGTAGGGTCCAAAGGTGTGAGTAGGTTATCGAAACCTTGAAAGTGCAGTCCTAGTCATATTGATGAGATTATCAATCACGATCAATACAAGTTGGAATGAGAAGTTGGTTTCACCTAGCATGTAGAAGGATCCTCTAGGGTTTCACCTTGAGTGAATGAACCCTTGAGAGTTCTAGAGAGAGGAGGATCCCTCTGCATCAGATGGTATCAGAGAAAGAAAAAGGTCTGGGATATGTGTGTAGGAATCCTAGATAAGTGAGAATATGTATCTGACAAGGTCAGAACGAGAGTTGTGTAATGCTTTCATAGAATAATTGGATGGTGGAAGGAAGCAAAAAGGAAAAGAAGATGAGAGAAGGAAGAAGAGGGTAGATGAAGAAGAGTTGAATAGATTGAAGAAAGAACTTGGTGAGATTGATGAGAAGTCAAGAAGACTTGCAAAAGAAAGGGAGAAATTGAGAAAGGAAAATGAACATTGGGAAGCACAAATGAAGTTTAGGTTGGAAAACCTAGAGAGGAAGGTGAAGAGTTGGCACTTGAGGGTACAAAAGAGGGTAGTTTGGCCTATGAAGAGGCTAATAGCAACAAAGAAGAAGGATAATGAGGAAGCCTTGAAGGTGAATGATGAGTTGAGATGCCAAGGTGAATGGCATGAGAATGAGAATGAATTTGGTGAAGGAGAAGAACCTGATCTATGGGCATGGTATGCAACCATAGAGGAAGAATGGAGAAGAAATGGTGAGGCTTTGTTTGTTGTGGTAGAGCATGTTAACGCAAAGAGGGATTAGAGGAGTGTTGGAGGGTGTTTCTAATACCTTAACAAAGTGTTGGTGCAAGTGGAGTTCCCAAGGAAGGGCTTAAACCAGTGGGTTTCCAAAGATAGTAGCAGACTGTCATAGTGTGATAGAATGACAGTCACAGAAAATTGTAGCCTGATGTGGGGGGCATATCTCAGACCTGAACCATTCAATTTGTCTACTATTTAGATATGTTGTTTATAATAAATTTATGTAGAATCTCACCAAAGCGATTGAGTATTTTTGTACCAATTCAAAAGTTATATACCTCTATGTATAGGTATATCTAAGAGGACAACAAGAAGGTAACTTTGGTTTTATTTAATCAAAGTGTTGAGCATTTTTGGCTTGTGAAACTAGGTTGGAGTCTAGTAGACTATAGGGATTTCAAATGAAATGTGGGAAGAGTATACCTTGGAGTTAGGGTATGGAGAGGCTTAAGAGACAAGCGTTGATCCTACAGTAGGGTCCAAAGGTGTGAGTAGGTTATCAAAACCTTTAAAGTGCAGTCCTAGTCATATTGATGAGATGATCGATCATGATCAATAGAAGTTGGAATGAGAAGTTGGTTTCACCTTGTATGTAGAAGGATCCTCTAGAGTGTCACATTGAGTGATTGAACCCTTGAGAGTTCTAGAGCGAGGAGGATCCCTTTGCATCAAATGGTATCAGAGCAAGCAAAAGGTCTAGGATATGTGTGTACCTTGGAGTTAGGGTATGGAGAGGCTTAAGAGACAAGCGTTGATCCTAGAGTAGGGTCCAAAGGTGTGAGTAGGTTATCAAAACCTTGAAAGTGCAGTCCTAGTCATATTGATGAGATGATCGATCATGATCAATAGAAGTTGGAATGAGAAGTTGTTTTCACCTTGCATGTAGAAGGATCCTCTGGAGTGTCATGTTGAGTGATTGAACCCTTGAGAGTTCTAGAGCGAGGAGGATCCCTTTGCATCAGATGGTATCAGAGCAAGCAAAAGGTCTGGGATATGTGTGTAGGAATCCTAGATAAGTGAGAAGATATATCAGACAAGGTTAGAAAGAGAGTTGTGTAATGCTTTGACAAAATACTTGGATGGTGGAAGGAAGCAAAAAGGAAAAGAAGATGAGAGAAGGAAGAAGAGGGTAGATGAAGAAGAGTTGAGTAGATTGAAGAAAGAACTTGGTGAGATTGATGAGAAGTCAAGAAGACTTGCAAAAGAAAGGGAGCAATTGAGAAAGGAAAATGAACATTGGGAAGCACAAATGAAGTTTAGGTTGGAAAACCTAGAGAGGAAAGTGAAGAGTTGGCACTTGAGGGTACAAAAGAGGGTAGTTTGGCCCGTGAAGAGGCTAATAGAAACAAAGAAGAAGGCTAATGAGGAAGCCTTGAAGGTGAATGATGAGTTGAGATGCCAAGGTGAATGGCATGAGAATGAGAATAAATTTGGTGAAGGAGAAGAACCTGATCTATGGGCATTGTATGCAGCCATAGAAGAAGAATGGAGAAGAAATGGTGGGGTTCACTCACTTGATATGTTGGCACAATAGATTCCTATGATGGAACAAGATGATAATGAAATCAATGATGATACTATATTTGCTTTTTCTAATCATTTGTATGCAGGTTTGTTGAGTGTTTACATGGATGACCATATTGGAAGTGCTTATATTGAGTACCATTTGCTTGGGAGGAGTTGCATTGAGCCACCAAATCATGGAAATTTTCTTGTAGGCTACAAGGAGAAAGTACCTATGAATTGCAAGACCAGAAAGAGGAGGCAACCATTCAAGGGGACCTTGAATCTTTTGTCCCTAGGAGTATGGTGAAGGAGCACCCATGAAGACAAGGTGCACTAGGGTCACTGATAGGCCGTCATGGAGAATAAATGATTAATGAAGTATTAAAGGCCTTTAAGGTCTTAAAACAATGTAATGATGGCCAATAGAGCCTGAATATGCAATGAAATGTAATAGGAAGGTCGAAAAGTGTAAAATTGTCAAGATTGGCAATTAGGCCTAGAAAGTGATAAAATTGGGTTTTGAAGGGTAGAATAGGTAATATGATGAATTAAATCATGTAATAATGTTTAAAAGGTCATTTTATTATCATTTGGGTTGGGTAGGATGATTAGTTTCCAAAATATCAAGTTGACAAATAAAATTGTCAATCTTGAGCAACTTTTGAGCAACTTTTGTTGCAACTTTGCAAAAAAGGGGTACTTATGGGTTCTTACAAGGTGGATTTAGGTTTTGGAGGCCCAAATACATTATAAAAGGGTGAGAACCAATGCAAACATGAGCAATGTACGTGAGTTTTGAGTTTTAACCAATAAAAACCATATTTTTATGTGCATTTTATGAGTTTTTCAACGTGACAGTCAAATATTTTATTGGTTTTGATGCATTTCATGTTTATATCTTGCAAGTTACCTGATTAGAGGTGATAGAGGAATTATTTAACTTTAATTTGGAGGTGGTGGCATTCATTTTCATTGTGTTTTATCAAAGTTATTTGCATTTTCATAAAATCTGCCAGAACCCTGACTTAGGTTATACAGTGGCATCATAAATGTGATATCTTTTGTTTTAATGCATGACCAATCCTCATTTTGGGCAGGGATGAGGGAAATGATGTATATTACCTGTTAAATGTGTGTGTAGGGTTGCATGAAGGATTTGGTATGTGCATGCAAGAGGTTTGTATGACTATTGCAGTCCCAGTGGGGCAGATTGATTGTTACAGTCAATGGTGAGGCTTTGTTTGTTATGCCAGAGCATGTTAAGGCCAGAAGGACTTAGAGGAGTGTTGGAGGGTGTTTATACTACCTTCCCACAAAGTTTTGTTGCAAGTGGAGTGCCCAAGGAAGGGCTTAAACCAGCGGGTTTCCAAAGATAGAAGCAGACTGTCATAGTGTAATAGAATGACAATCACAAAAAAATGTAGCCTGATGCAGGGGCCATATCTCGGAGATGAACTATTGGATTTGTCTAAATTTTTAATATGTTGTTCGAAATCAATCTATTTAAAATATCACTGGAGAGATTGAGGATTTTTGAACCAAATAAAAAGTTATATACCTTTGTGTATAGGTATATCTAAGAGGACAACAAGAAGTTAACTTTGGTTTTAGTGAATCAAAGTGTTGAGCATTTTTGGCTTGTAAACCTAGTTTGGAGTCTAGTGGATTGTAGGGATTTCAAATGAAATGTGGGAAGAATATACCATGGGGTTAGGGTATGGAGAGGCTTAAGAGTCAAGTGTTGATCCTAGAGTAGGGTGCAAAGGCATGAGTAGGTTATCAAAACCTTGAAAGTGCAGTCCTAGTCATATTGATGAGATGATCAGTCATGATCAATAGAAGTTGGAATGGGAAGGTTGTTTCACCTAGCATGTAGAAGGATCCTCTGGATTGTCACCTTGAGTGACTGAACCCTTGAGAGTTCTAGAGCAGGGAGGATCCCTTTGCATCAGATGGTATCAGAGCAAGCAAAAGGTCTGGGATATGTGTGTAGGAATCCTAGATAAGTGAGAAGATGTATCTGACAAGGTCAGAAAGAGAGTTGTGTAATGATTTCATAGAATACTTGGATGGTGGAAGGAATAAAAAAGGAAAAGAAGATGAGAGAAGGAAGAAGAGGGTAGATGAAGAAGAGTTGAGTAGATTGAAGAAAGAACTTGGTAAGATTGATGAGAAGTCAAGAAGACTTGCAAAAGAAAGGGAGCAATTGAGAAAGGAAAATGAACATTGGGAAGCACAAATGAAGTTGAGGTTGGAAAACCTAAAGAGGAAAGTGAAGAGTTGGCACTTGAATCTTCAAAAGAGGGTAGTTTGGCCTTTGAAGAGGCTAATAGCAACAAAGAAAAAGGCTAATGAGGAAGCCTTGAAGGTGAATGGTATGAGAATGAGAATGAATTTGGTGAAGGAGAAGAACCTAATCTATGGGCATTGTATGCAGCCATAGAGGAAGAATGGAGAAGAAATGGTGGGGTTGACTCACTTGAGATGTTGGAACAATAGATTCCTATGATGGAACAAGCTGATAATGAAATCAATGATGATACTATATTTGTTTTTTCGAATCATTTGTATGCAGGTTTGCTGAGTGTTAATATGGATGACCATATTGGAGGTGCTTATATTGAGTACCATTTGCTTGGGAGGAGTTGCAATGAGTCGCCAAAGCATGGAAATTTTCTTGTAGGCTACAAGGAGCAATTACCTATGAATTGGAAGACTAGAAATATGAGGCAGTCATTCAAGGGGACCTTGAATATTTTGTCCTCGGGAGTATGGTGCAGAAGGACCTATGGAGCACCCATGAAGACAAGGTGCATTAGGGTTACTGATAGGCCCTCATGGAAAATAAATGATTAATTAAGTCTAAAAGTCCTTTAAGGTCCTAAAGCAATGTGATCATGGCCAATAGAGCCTAAATATGCAATGAAATGTAATAGGAAGGTCAAAAAGTGTAAAATTGTGAAAATTGGCAATTAGGCCTAGAAAGGGATAAAATTGGGTTTTGAAGGGTAGAATAAGTAATATGATGAATAAAATTATGTAATAATGTTTAAAAGGTAATTTTATGATCATTTGGGTTGGGTAGGATGATTAGTTTCCAAAATATCAAGTTGACAAATGAAATTGTCAATCTTGAGCAACGTTTGAGCAACTTTTGTTGCAACTTTGAAAAAAAGGGTAGTTATGGGTAGTTACAACATGGATTTTGGTCTTGGAGGCCAAAATACATTATAAAAGGGTTAGAACCAATGAAAACATGAGAAATGTATGTGAGTTTTGAGTTTTGATCAATAAAAACCATATTTTTATGTGCATTTTCTGAGTTTTTTCAACGTGACAGTCAGATCTTTTATTGGTTTTGATGCATTTCATGTTTCTGTCTTGCAAGTTCCTTGATTAGAGGTGATAGAGGAACCATTTAAATTTAATTTGGAGGTGGTGGCATTCATTTTCATTGTGTTTTATCATAGTTATTTGCATTTTCATAAAATTTGTCAGAACCTTGGCTTAGGGTATCCAGTGGCATCATAAATGTGATATCTTTTGTTTTAATGCTTGACCAATCATCATTTTGGATAGGGATGAGGGAAAGGATGTATATTAAATTCCAATGAGTGTGTAGGGTTCCATGAAGGATTTGGCATGTGCATCCAAGAGGTTTTTATGACTGTTGTAGTCCTAGTGGGTCAGATTGACTGTTACAGTTCATGGTGAGGCTTTGTTTGTTATGGCAGAGCATGTTAAGGCTAGGAGGGCTTAGAGGAGTGTTGGAGGGTGTGTCTAATACCTTCCCAAAGTTTTGGTGCAATTGGAGTGCCCAAGGAAGGGCTTAAACCAGTGGGTTTCCAAAGATAGCAACAAACTATTATAGTGTGATAGAACGACAGTCACAAAAAACTATAGCCTGATGCGGGGGCCATATCTCAGAAGTGAACCATTGGATTTTTCTAAATTTTTGATATGTTATTCCAAATCAATTTATTTAGAATTGCACTACAGAGATTGAGGAGTTTTGTACCAATTCAAAAGTTATATACCTCTGTCTATAGGTATATCTAAGAGGACAACAAGAAGGTAACTTTGATTTTATTTAATTAAAGTGTTGAGCATTTTTGGCTTGTGAACCTAGTTTGGAGTCTAGTGGATTGTAGGGATTTAAAATGCAATGTGGGAAGATAATACATTGGAGTTATAGTATGGAAATGATTAAGAGCCAAGTGTTGATCCTAGAGTAGGGTCCAAAGGTGTGAGTAGGTTATCAAAACCTTGAAAGTGCAGCCCTAATCATATTGGTGAGATGATCAATCATGATCAATAGAAGTTGGAATGAGAAGTTGGTTTCACCTAGCATGTAGAAGGATCCTCTGTAGTGTCACCTTGAGTGAATGAACCCTTGAGAGTTCTAGAGCAGGGAGGATCCCTCTGCATCAAATGGTATCAGAGCAAGCAAAAGGTCTGGGATATGTGTGTAGGAGTCCTAGATAAGTGAGAAGATGTATTTGACAAGGTCAGAAAGAGAGTTGTGTAATATTTTCATAGAATACTTGGATGGTGGAAGGAATCAAAAAGGAAAAGAAGATGAGAGAAGGAAGAAGAGGGTAGATGAAGAACAGTTGAGTAGATTGAGGAAAGAACTTGGTGAGATTGATGAGAAGTCAAGAAGACTTGCAGAAGAAAGGGAGCAATTGAGAAAGGAAAATGAACATTGGGAAGCACAAATGAAGTTGAGGTTGGAAAACCTAGAGAGGAAAGTGAAGAGTTGGCACTTGAGGGTGCAAAACAGGGTAGTTTGGCATGTGAAGAGGCCAATAGCAGCAAAGAAGAAGGCTAATGAGGAAGCCTTGAATGTGAATGATAAGTTGAGATGCCAAGGTGAATGGAATGCAAATGAGAATGAATTTTGTGAAGGAGAAGAACCTGATCTATGGGCATTGTATGCATCCATAGAGGAAGAATGGAGAAGCAATGGTGGGGTTGACTCACTTGAGATGTTGGCACAAAAGATTCCTATGATGGAACAAGCTTATAACAAAATCAATGATGATACTATATTTGTTTTTACTAATCATTTGTATGTAGGTTTGCTGAGTGTTTACATGGATGACCATATTGGAGGTTCTTATATTGAGTACCATTTGCTTGGGAGGACTTGAAATGAGCCACCAAATCATGGAAATTTTCTTATAGGCTACAAGGAGCAAGTACCTATGAATTGGAAGACCAAAAATTAGAGGCAACCATTCAAGGGGACCTTGAATCTTTTGTCCCCGGGAGTATGGTGCAGGAGCACCTATGGAGCACCCATGAAGACAAGGTGCACTAGGGTCACTGATAGGCACTTATGGAGAATAAATGAGTAATGAAGTCTAAAATGACTTTAAGGTCTTAAAACAATGTAATCATGGCCAATAGAGCCTAAATATGCAATGAAATGTAATAGGAAGGTCAAAAAGTGTAAAATGATCAAAATTGGCAATTAGGCCTAGAAAAGGGCTAAAATTGGGTAATATGATGAATAAAATCATGTAATAATGTTTAAAAGGTCATTTAATGATCATTTGGGTTGGGTAGGATGATTAGTTTCCAAAATATCAAGTTGACAAATGAAATTGTCAATCTTGAGCAACTTTGCAAAAAAAGGGTAGTTATGGGTGGTTACAAGGTGGATTTTGGTCTTGGGGGCCCAAATACATTATAAAAGGAAGAGAACCGATGAAAACATGAGAAATGTACGTGAGTTTTGAGTTTTGATCAATAAAAACCATATTTTAATGTGCATTTTCTGAGTTTTTCAACGTGAAAATCGGATCTTTTATTGGTTTTGATACATTTCATGTTTATATCTTGCAATTTCCTTTATTAGAGGTGATAGAGGAATTATTTAATTTTATTTTGGAGGTGGTGGCATTCATTTTCATTGTGTTTTATCAAAGTTATTTGCATTTTCATAAAATCTGCCAGAACCCTGGCTTAGGGTATCCAGTGGCATCATAAATGTGATATCTTTTGTTTTAATGCTTGACCAATCCTCATTTTGGGCAAGGATGAGGGAAAGGATGTATATTAACTTTCCAATGTGTGTGCAGGGTTCCATGAAGGATTTGGCATGTGCATGCACGATGTTTTTATGACTGTTGCAGTCCCAGTGGGGCAGATTGACTGTTACAGTCAATGGTGAGGCTTTGTTTGTTATGGCAGAGCATGTTAAGGCCATGAGGGCTTAGAGGAGTGCTGGAGGGTGTGTCTTCTACCTTCCCAAAGTGTTGGTGCAAGTGGAGTTCCCAAGGAAGGTCTTAAACCAGTGGGTTTCCAAAGATAGCAACAGACTATCATAGTGTGACAGAATGACAATCACAGAAAAATGTAGCCTGATGCGGGGCCCATATCTTAGAGTTGAACTGTTGGATTTGTCTAAAGTTTTGATATGTTGTTCTAAGTCAATTTATTTATAATCTCACTGGTGAGATTGAGGATTTTTGAGCCAATTAAAAAGTTATATACCTTTGTGTATAGGTATATCTAAGAGGACAACAAGAAGGTAACTTTGACTTTATTTAATCAAAGTGTTGAGCATTTTTGGCTTGTGAACCTAGTTTGGAGTCTATTGGATTGTAGGGATTTCAAATTCAATGTGGGAAGAGTATACCTTAGAGTTAGGGTATGAAGAGGCTTAAGAGCCAAGTGTTGATCCTAGAGTAGGGTTCAAAGGTGTGAGTAGGTTATCAAAACCTTGAAAGTGCAGTCCTAGTCATATTGATGAGATGATCAATCATGATCAATAGAAGTTGGAATGGGAAGTTGGTTTCACCTAGCATGTAGAAGGATCCTCTGGATTGTCATCTTGAGTGATTGAACCCTTGTGAGGTCTAGACCAGTAGATCCCTTTGCATCAAGAACATTGTTGTCTTATGAAATGAACTATACTATAATAGAAGAAGCATGCCTGACATTGGTCTTTGCATCATAAAAATTGAGACACTACATGTTGGCAATCTCTATTAAGCTGGTAGCTAAGATTGATCCACTCAAATATTTTCTCAGCAAAGTAATGCTCACAGGAAGACTGGCTAAATGGGTCATGGTTCTTACAGAATTTAATATTGAATATGTGGAACGTAAAGCCATCAAAGGATAGGTTATTGCAGACCAACTTTCTGATGCTCCACTTGAAGACAATCAACCTCTGCATATAAATTTTCTAGATGAATCAATCATGCAGTTTACCAAACAATCATGGAAAATGTTCTTTGATGGATCTTTCACTCAACATGGTTTTGGTGCCGGAATAAATTTTATTACTCCCCAAAAATATTCAATCCCAAAAGCTTACAAGATTCTCTTCCCTTGCACAAACAACATTGCAGAATATGAAGCTTTGGTAAACGGGATCAAGCTGGCCATCAAGTGGAATATTGTTGAATTACACATCTATGGAGATTCTCAACTCATTATTAACCAAATCAATGAGCTATATCAAACAAGAGATGAGAAAATGACGTCTTACAAAAGAATGGTTAATGATCTCAAGAAACACTTTACTGTTGTATCATTTCAACAAATCCCTAGGTCAGCAAATAGAGCAGCAGATGGAATGGCCACCTTGGCATCTATACCACTACAAGAATCTAATTTTCACTTTGAATTCCTGGTGGAAGAGTTACATTATCCTGCCTATGACTCTCCCAAGTCCCAGATGGTTTGTTCTATTATTGGACATGATTCATCTCGCTATAGCCACATTTACTCTTACCTGCGTGACCAAGTTGTCCCTGCTAATCTTTCCTGAAATGAAAAAAGGAACCTAATCTGAAATGTATCATGGTATGTCATCATTTCTAACGACCTATTTAGGCGATATTTAGATAGTACTTTGCTTAGATGTCTAGAAACTAAGGAGTCTCAATGCGCATTATCCAAAGTCCATGAAGGTGTTTGTAGATCCCATTCGAATGGTCTAACTTTAGCACGAAAACTACTAAGGGTTGGCTACTACTGGCCAGACATGGAGAAAGAAGCTATAAAATTTGCTAAAACCTATGAAAAGTGTCAGCTACATGGGCACATTATACACTCTCTAGCAAGGGATCTCATACCCTTTGTTACACATTGGCCCTTTCAACAATGGGCATTTGATTTAATTGGCCAAATATATCCCGCATCATCTAACAGACATGGGTTTATTATAACTACCACTGAGTACTTTACTAAGTGGGTAGAAGTGGTCCCGCTCATCAAAGCAACCGGTAAACAAGTAGCCCTGTTCATCCTTAATTATATCATCTGTAGGTATGGTATACCTTCATCCATTATAATTGACAATGGAGGATAGTTCAAGAACAAAGATCTAAATGAACTCTGTGAAAAATTCAAAATAAAGCAACACTGGTCATCTGTGTGCTACCCTCAAGGTAATGGACAAGCCGAAGCATCTAACAAGAATATGTTGACTATCTTTCATAGAACAGTAAATAAATCTGGAAAGGATTGGCATCTGCAACTCAATCCTGCCCTGTGGGCTTATAGAACAAGTATCAGAACACCTTGTTGGGACTCATTAAAATTGAGTCAATTTTTGAGGCCCCTTTTCAAAATTTTGATATTTCATTTTCAGAAAGGCACCTAATCTCATTCAGGTGGCCTAGTTAGAAAGGGGGTAGAATGGAGCTAGTTGATTTTCAAAGGGTAAGGCTTTGGAAACTTGTTGTACACCTTTCATTTGACCTATGCGGTGATGTGCAACTTTTAGATTTTAGTTTGGATAAGTTTATCAGGTACCCATTTCAAGGGGTGAGCTGAGAGTGCATTTTAGGCACAAATGCAGATTTTATTGAGTAGCCTAATTTGGGTGTTTATATATTTTTCCCTATTGATCATCATGAATAATTTCAAAATGGATTGAATTTTATGCATAAATGTGAGTCATCTTGCAATTTTTCAAGTCCTTACGAATCCATTTGCTTAGTTTTCAAAGATCAATCTCTTTGTAGTTGGTGTTGTTTGACAAGTCCATGTTTCAGGACCTAGTCGGAGCCCTGTTTTGCATAAGTGTAAAAGTTGCCTCAGTAAGTGTCATGATAGAAAATTTGTTCCAGGTTTTTATTGGTATAAATGACAAGCTATGTTTCAAGTTTCAAGCCTTTGCCAATCTGTTTAGTCAGTTTTCAAAAGGGTTCATTGAACCATTGTTTTCAATCTTCTGCACTTTCATTGCTATATCAATTAAAGTGGCCATTTTAACGAGCACACTATTTGTACCCAGTCAGAATTTTGATCAAGATGAGAATTAAAAGATTTAATATGTACTTCAAGGTACCTGTGTTTCAAATTTGAGGGTCTACCGAGATCGTTTGATATTTTTGAGAAAGGCATCATGTGTTGCCAGAACATTGACTTCATCAGGTCCGCAGTATCGACAAATCATGTTGGTCATTTTTGACGATTAATATATCTTCACTCGGGACTCATGTTGAGAACCATTTGGTATAATTCATTCTTGTATATCAGTGTACATGCCTGTCAGATGGCGAGGTCCAGAAAGGTGTTTTGACCACTTTGAAAATTACATCTTCGCGACTAAATGCGAAAATGTGGCGCACACGCCTGAAAGTCGCGAAACTCAGTCTGATGATCCGAAAGTGGTGTCAATAATTTCCAGAGGTATGTTTAAGGTTCATGAGGCATTTCTGAGGTTAGTTGCATGAAACGATTTTTTTTTTTTAGTCAAACCCACTCTGGGGCCCGACCCGGCTTGCCACTTCATGCATCTTTTTAGGCAATTTTAATATTGTTATTTTAAATCATATGTTATATGATTTAAGAATAAAGGAGGAGAAATTGTGTTTGGAGGGAGGCCAATGATTCATTTGATAGAATAATTCAGAATATAATTGATGAACATGTTGTTGCTAAGAGCAGTCAGAAGTCCACTGTGGAGGATGTCATTGATGCCCTTCTAGACATGGTTGAAACTGATGATAGTCTTGACATCAAATTAATAATATTTGTTCTTCTCTTTAGTACAATAGAAACAATAGTTGCCTCATTAGAATGGGCAATACATACAAATACAACATTATGGGAAGATCCTCTGACATTCAATCGTGAAAGATTCATGGGTCAAGATATTGATATCAAAGGCAATGGAAGCTTTCAAGTGAATGAAGGCAATGTGATGATTTTTGAAGAGGGCAACGTGGAATATAAAACTCTCAAATTAATCAAGAGCAGTATCATCTTCTGCGTGGTGGATTGAAATGACAACCATTAAAAAACAAAACAAATGCATATTGGTGTGTTTGAATCGTCCCTTGCTGTGCGTGGCTTTGGCAGAAGCGTTAAACTCCAAGCAAATTACTCTCTATTGTAGCATGGTATATAGACTACAAAACAAACTTTCAGCCAATGCAATTTAATGGTGTATGGCTCTCCTCCCTCACGTGGTAGATTAGGCACATTAACTTCATGCAATTCAATTGGCGGATGTAATGCCAAATCCATGACCCTTGCTGGCCTCCTCTCACGTGATGACTGGTGAAGCATTTTTTTAAAGTTTCAAATTAATGCACATGGCAAGTGTGAAATCGGCCCAGTAGTCCCCTATGTAGTTTTTGGAAGGGAATTTTCTTTAAAACTCAAACAAGTGCAGATTGCGTGAGGGTTAAGGGAGTTTTATCAAGTGCTTTGGTTGTGCAAGGTAAATTTCCCCCTTTGTGTGGTGTATGGAGAGCATAGAGTATGACATAGAACCATTGAAACTCTTTAGCAAATGTGGGATAGCATCCGTGAATGGCATTTGAGCAATGAGAAGCTTTCAAACAAATGCATCTTGTAGACAAAGACCATTAAAAAACTTCAGAAAATGCATTTCTGGGCAAAATGCATTATCCCACATTGGCTGGGGAATGAACCTTTTTGGTATTTTTAACCAAAGGCACACTCATTCAATATGTCAAAGCCTTAAGGACTTTTGACACAAGGTGTTGATGGGCGCCCAAGTGGACCCCACATGCGTGGGTGCGCTTCTCAAGGTGACCAAGGAGGCCGACAAGTAGCGACAAGTGGACCCCATGTAGGCACGGATCCTAAGGTGGATGAGTTTTGTAGATAAAGGGAAGATTAACCAGTGAGCAGGTTCCAAGGAGATCTACGGTCGGCGTGATTTTGCAAGCCGAAGATGCACACCGGTTACCCTCTGCGAAATGGCGAAAGACATTTTGCAAAAATGAAGTGCTAAAGACCCTGCAGGTTCAACGAGATCCAGCGGTCGATGTCATTTCGTGAAGGAAAGGTGCACACTGGTTAGCCATCGCGAAATGGTGAAAGACAGATTGCAAGTCGGGTCTTACTGAGGTGTCGCTGACTTGATGCATAGGTGGCGGTGATGTGGTCGACACATGGCAGATGGATGAGGTGTCATCTAAGGTGGCACCCAGTGGATCCCATCAATGAATCGTAGGGCATCAGGGCAAAATAAGGCCAAAAATCAAAGTTAAATATATAGTTGAAACTATATTAAAAATTCAAAAATCTAAATGATGGAGACACAAAAATGATTAATTCGCCCAAAGGTCCATTTTTGCTCAAAATGCCAAGTATCATATATCACCGGAAAGCTCTCAAGATAAGGAATCCAATCAGATAGTTAATTTCAACAAATTTTGGATAGTTTGGGATAAGTTTCCATGGGAAATATGAAGGAAGTGAAATTCAATTGAAAAAAGAGACACTTGGCAATTTCGGTTGCAGACCTAATGTTTTTACCTCTCCTTATTCCAATTTCTTCTCAATTGTAAGGGTTCCAGAACTTTGGAGGAAGTTCTCCAGTTTTCATGGCTTCCATTTTCTGAATATCTTGATCCAAATTTGTAGAATTCTATGGATCTTTTCAGGGTATAGAGGTTACATTGTAGGATGACAGATGGTTTTCTAGTTGCAGACCTTACTTGTGTCAGGCATGAGTAATTTCCCACAATATTGTCTCTGTGTATGTATTTCATTATTATGAATTCAATCCTCAAGGAGGATGAAATTTGTCAATTTCAAGGAAGTTGTGTGATTGTTTGTCGGTATCCTTCAATGAAGGTTTTAAACTCTATAATTAGTCATGAATAAATGAAATATGTGTCCCAGATCTGATAATCTTGTGAATGGATTGAGTAATGCATTATTATAAGGTATTAGTGTAGGAATGTCATTTAAGGAGAACCAATTTGTGACTAGGATGCACATTTACAATTTTGTGTGTGACTCTGTTGCCCAATTAACAAGGCACTAGTCTTGCAAATTTGGGGATAGTTTCAGATTAATTCAAATTAAAGACAAATCTATTTCCCTTTATGTTTAGGGGTTTGTGTTCTATCCTCCCCAAGCTCTGTTTCACCCATTATTTGTACAAGATCTAGCCAATATGTATGTGTTATCTAATTTGTTGAGTTTGTGGAATGGTTTATCTACTTCATTGATGCTATCATGGTGAGTAAATGAGTTAATTTCATGCATCATAAGGGTGTCCCCCCCTAGGTCTAGCAGAAACTGAAGTGCAGGAGGATCAATTAAGGTCATATGTTATGTTGTCCAAGCCCTGATGTGTTTCATAGACTGAAATTGGCCATTTCACAGAAGGATTGCAGGTGTACTTGGGTTAATCACTTTTGGTGAACAACACACCTAATAGGGCTACACCTTTTTCTTTGTTGTATGGGTCCGAAGTAGTATTACCTATTGAAGTGGAAATACCATCTCTAAGAGTTTCTTTGCAAGGTCTTGTTACTGATGAAGACTATAGAATAGCTAGATTGTAAGAACTCAAATTGTTGGAAGAATGTCGGGAAGTGGCGTTTGATCATCTAAGAGCATATCAAAAGAGAATGTCTAGAGGTTATAACAAAAAGGTTCGACAACAAGAATTTCAGGTTGGTGACCTTGTTCTGAGAGAAAATCCTAAGAAACAATAGTTTTGAGACAACAAAGGGAAGTTTAAACCCAACTGGCTGGGTCCCTACATCGTTACTGCAACCTTTGGCTCTGGTGCCTATCAACTCTCAACATTGGAAGGAGAACAGCTCCACGAACTGATCAACACCATCCACCTAAAGAAATTCTTCACCTGAATATTCTCTGCTCCAATGGCCTATCCAGCTAAAAAGTCCTGAAGAAATCCAAAAAAATTAGAAAGTCCCGAAGAAATCCTAAAAATTAGAAAAAGTCCTGAAGAAATCCTAAAAAAATAGAAAAAATCCTGAAGAAATTCAAAAAAAAAGAAAAAAAGAAGAAAAGATAAAAAAAAGGGGAAAAAGAGAGAAAATGCCTTGGTGAAAACCTGGTAAACAGGCACCTTGGTAAAAAAAAAAATGAATCTTTGCCAAGCAAGTGAAAACCTAGCAAACATGCGCCTCTTGTACTCAAGCGCTCCATCTATCAATGCAATGTTGGTGTTCTCGCTTTCATGCATCTTTGCTTTCGCTTGTACATATTTCAGTCACTTTTGTGACATCCCAGTTCGTTGGAACCCTCATGGCTTGAAACTGATCAATGTCCTAGTCTTAGATAGTCGACAGAGCACATTACATGTCCTAGGCAGTATCAACCAAGTCAAATTTACATCAGTGAAACCTGGTCGTCCACTCCGAGTTAGTCACCTGTCTCCTGACTATTGAAGAGTTTTATCACTGAGTACACAAGCAAAACAACATTACTGAAAACAATCACTAAACAGTTTGAGCTATGCATGAAATTTTCTTTGTGTTGTCTTTTATATTGGTTTTCAATTATTATTCCCTCTGAGTAACTTGAGGAAGTCTATCTTGACTAAGAGAAGCAATGAGTGGGGGCATAATATTTTCTTTGTTTTCTGCTTGTAGGAATGATTCTGATGATCTAGAAACATCTAATCAGCTGGGTGTCTATGATAAGAGCCTTCACATCAAGGTGAAATCGCCACACATACCTCGACTCCACTTATTTGAATGCTACAGGGAGGTTCACATCATTTCTTTGCCTATTTTGAGGAAATTTCTTTATCATACAATCTAGGTCCCTACGAAATCTGTCCAAGGATATGAACAAAAAAGGGTCATTGCGGACAAGATAATTAATATTGCACATGAAAAGCAAGTAACTCTAATCTGCCTGTTGTGTTTGTAAAACACTCAATGATGAAAATTAAGCTTTTCAAATCCAATGACTAGGTTTAGGTTGCATCTCATTTTGCATCTCATTAGGCATTTCATTCTGAATTTTATGCATTTAAAAGTGATTTCGGCATAATAACAATGATCTCTTTATCTTCTTCATCATCATTTCTTAAGCTAAGTGGTCTCTTCTTCATCATTTGTTCGACCGAGTACTTGTGTATTGAGATGTTTAGCTGCATGCATAAGCATTATATAGATTCATACATTCATTATCACTCATTAACATTCTTATTATTGCATGAAGAAAAATGAATATGTGTATTACTAGTTACTCATTCTACTAATTACTCATTTTCATTCATTTTATTTGCATATGAAAAGAAATAAAAACAAACATCCATATCCATTTGCATTACAAACATCCATACTCAACAGACATATATACATATAGAATAAAGCATATAGAAAAGCATCTCATCTATCGATCAACACAAGTACAATGAAGTCAAATCAAGATCTCGTATATATAATAATCAAGTCTCGGGGTATAAAATAATGTCAATTGTCAAATACAAACTCCTATCAGAGCAAGAATCGTAAGGGCTACAAAAAAAATCTTAGAGCACCAAAAGAAAATCTAGCTCTCTGCCTCTCCCTCATCGCCAGGTGGTGGAGGAGGTGGAGCTTGCTGACCTGGATCCTGCCTAAGTGCTCGAGCTCCCTTTGATCGAGCCATAACTGTGAAAATGGTACAACTTGCTACGCTATTGGAACTGCTATGCTATAAGCCACAACATAATAGGTTGCCCGGCTCCTCTAATGGAGAACCTCCTGTTGAAGAGTGTCTCGCTCTACCCTCATTGTTGCAACTTGACGATCACGCTCTCCTCTGAGCTCAACTAGCTAGCGATCTCTCTCCACTCTAAGATCCGCTAGCTATTGGTCTCACTCCACCAGCTGAGTCTGTGCCACTGTCAGTTGTGACTACAAACCTGCTACGCGTACTCTCATTGATTGCGTTGTGTTAGCCTTATCCCTCACAGGATCTCTGCCTCCATCTCTCCCTCCATCTCCTCCTACATCTCCACCTCTGGCTCCCCCTACTCCTCTCTCCTCTCCCTGACCTATCTTGACGTTGCTGTCTCCTCCTCCCCTCCACCCTCTGACACTCTCACTCTGCCAAGTCTCACTCCAACCGTCCTTAGGGATCCACCCTCTCCTCTCTGTTGCTTACCACCAGCTGGTACCCTCTTGCTACTAGTACCAAGATCACCACCTACCCGCCTCGGAGCTTTAGCTCTTTGTCCCTATCCCTGCACGAGGGCATCATCCTCTACCTCCTCTATGCGAGGTTCTTGCTCAGCCGGATCCATAAATCTCAGGAATGGATGTTGCTGGAACCAATCCCTATACTGGGGCAATACCCCCACATCTGCAACATCATCCATATAGTCCTATATGAGACGCTGTAACCCAATCAACTCCTACATGGTCAAGGCATAAGATCATCTCAGTGCCCATCCTTGCCTCTCCTCATCTACATAATGCACATATGCAGTGAACTCCTTCGAGATCCCCTGAGGTCTACCATACTACCTCATCACTTGGGAAACAATGAATCTCTCAACTACAATTTGTGATCTGCCGATGAGTGGTCGAGTCACGAACAAATCCCTGCGAACAACCCTCTAATCATCCCATGGCTCTAGACCCCTATACGGTCTCCATATCACGACTATCAAGTCATCCAGCTGCCGTCTCCAAAAATTTGTCTTGCCCAGATGGGGCTGAGTAACATATCCTAAATATCTGTATGCAATGGGCTGACTAGGATCCCTACCATCATCTAAAATTGGCCTGTAAACTAGGAGGTGCTCCTAGGTCCATACCTGTAAAATCAAAACTTCTGCAGCCATACTCTTCCCCTCCCTATATACAATCTCATGCATCTCACAATACATGTGTGCTAATATACAAGAACCCCAACCTAATCTTTGAGGGGTCTCAATAAGCCTCTCTAGCATCCTGCCCCATCCACACAAAAATCCCTGCTATCCCCTGTCTGGCATCAGAAAACGGTCAATAAAACCTACCAAGATGCAAGCAAGTGGAAAGTTTGCACTGTACCTGTCCATCATCACATCCCAACTGATAGAACGTGTCAGAATATCAAGATCCCTGAAAAACATGTCTAATAGCTAGTAACCCAGGAAGTTGCCCTACATCATAATCAACCTTACCCCCAGCAAAAGGGATATGAAGAATCCTGTAAACATTCTTGGGAGTAATGGTCATCTCCCTAACTGGAAAATGGAACATATTATGACTTGAGTGGAATCTCTCAACTAATGCAGTCAACATACCGTGATTCACACAGATATCAGGTAAATCAAGAAGGTGGGTCAATCCGCACAAATCAATATGTGCTCGGTCAACCTCCGACAATTGACACACTAATATCATCGTCGGTGGATATACACATATGAAAAACACATGAGGCAATCAAACCTACAAAAATCAAACAATGGAGCATCAAAAAACATTTCAAGTAAGCATATAAGAGAAGTAAAACATCATGCAAATTCAACTACGTAAATTTCACAATCAAAATTTCAAGTTTACACCTTCAAAAATGTTCACTGTTTTCCAAATGACAAAACATCACAAGGGCAGAAACTCATATGAGTCAGAAATAGATGTAGTACGACAAAAGACTCCCATACGAAATAAGACTAGCCCTAAGACGACAAAAGGGGCTCTTTTGAATGTTATCGTGCAACATAAGGGTAGGCCTAGTATGATAAAAATTGGTCACTTTAAATGACAAAATAGACTTAATCAATTTGTCGTACGAGACAGGATCCTGTCTCGCATGACAAAACAAAAATGACCAACTTTAACATGCAAAAAATTGAAAAAATCAACAAAAAAATTCAAAAATGAAATGATTAAAAGGCTTAAGATAGATCACTTACCGCTGGCTCATAGTTCCAAGTTTGATTATGTCATCTCTAGTGCTTGAATTGATGCACATGAGTGGGAACCACCATTTTTCTTCACAGAAGGTTTTTTGAATTTTTAAACTTGGAGGGTTAAAATGACACTTTTACCCCATATATAGCCAAAACCCTAATTTTTTAACTTGCTTCGATGGACATGAAAATTGTACCCTTAGCTAATTTGCTCGTCTTGATTCCATTTTCGAGATCGAGATCAAAATTCAAGATCATTTTGCTAGTCAATTTCCAAAATTTGGACCACTTAGCGCTTTTCATTACCTGTTCATTCTCTTCTTCAATTTGTGCTCAATTTCTCGTTAATCAATGCTAAATCTCAATTTTATTCTACAAACCAACTTTGCGCTCAATTTCTTGCTTAATTTTCAAACATTCCTCTAAATCATCTGTGTTCAAATAACTTATAATCGCTCAACAATTGCCTATAATCACTACACAACCCTCGCTATCTTTCGATTTCGCTCCCGAGGGGGCATACTCATGGCCTCAAAGTTGAGATTTTCTTTCAAAAATATTTGTTGCAAGTCGAGGAGCTAATCTTTTCTAAACATCAAACAAGACCTCATCGCTAGGAGCATCTCAACTTCATCACTTTATATCGAGTTGAGATCTCTCGTTCATTTGAATCGAATCAATCTCTAGGGGCATATCAGTTTTATCGCTTCATATCAAGTTGATATTGTCTTTGTCTGGATCAGTCTCTTAATGTTAATCAATTTCATCACTTTTCATCAAGTTAATTATTTATTTAAACTCAATCAACGGTTTAAGGAGTATCTTCGATCACACGCTCAATCTAAGTAGGTGTTCAATTTCTTCACTTCAAATCAAGCTAGATAGTTTATCTTCGCTCATCATGTATTGATCCATCAAGTTCAAGATCAATTTTATCTTTGCTCACTATGTCTAGTTCAATTAAGTTCTAGATCAGTAAGATCCACTTCTTGATCAATCAAGTTCAAGTTCAGTATCTTTGCTCTCTATCATTCCTAGTTCAATCAAGTTTGGGATTGGTATCGCTTTAATCAACTTTGTTCAGTTTCATTGCTTCAAAACAAGCTGAATACCTCGCTCTTCATCTAGTTCATGATCAATCAAGTTCAGAATTAGTATCTCCTAGACATCAAATTTTCTTTGAATCAACGCGTTGCTAGCACATTAATTCAAAGAGGGGCAAATGTAATACCCTAAAAATGGTCATCTAAACCATGAGACCCTAATCTCGACAACATGACCAAGGTCCTAACTGAAGGCAATTAAATAAAATCTTGAGCACACAATTAATTTATGAAATAATCAATGTCACATGGCAAATTAATCAACCAATATTAATTAAATATTTGTTTAATTAATTAAATAATTCCAAGTAAATCATTTTAAATAATATTCCTATTTATTTTATTGAATATCCTAGCATATTTAATTAAATAAATCAATTTGCCATTAAATCATCAAAAAAGGAATTAATTGACAAAAAAGAATTAAAAAATGAGAAAAGAAATCAATTGGAGATAATCTTGAAAAACAAATTAAAAATTGATAAATAATCTCAAAGAAAATAATTAAAACAATTAAATATTAAAATTGAATGAAATAGAGAATAAATCAACTTTTTTCTAATTTTATCTTAATTTTAGTTCAATTTCCTTTAAAACTGAGAAAAACATCCAATCACATCAATTCACCTGGATTGTGCTTCCTCTTGGAAAATCTTGACCGCTCATCATCATTTGATCTCAACGTTTGGTTTCTTTTTGAATTTTCTATAAATTCAGGCTCTCATCTCTCATTCAAAAATCCTGGATAATATATTGTTATTATGTTGTTTTTGCTCTAGGTTCATTGAGAATTTGCATTGAGATATTTCATATTAGTTATTTCATATTGCTTAAATCATTTAGCTTAAATATTCATATATTACTTAAATCATGTTAGATTAATCTTGCATATCTAGCTTAAATCTTGCATCCATTTAGCTCATATGCATGCTCATATAGATTTAAAAATCCTTCATTTAGGTGTTGTCTAGTCACTGGATAGCTTAGCAATCTGAGAGAAATCTAAACTCACATCTACTAGAAGGTAATAGGTCGCTTTGTAATGGTTTATTATTCATTGATTATTGATTTACTAACCATGCATCTAATGATTTAATTGAAGTGTTGTGTATTCCAGATACAGATACAGGTCCACTTTTCACACACACAATAGGTTGACATCAGTGACAATATACCACAACATCTCAAGTTTCCAACATTCTCCCCATTCGCCATTGATGGAAACACTTGTGTACCACCAATAACAAAGGCAACTGAACTCAACCTGTATATCTCTCCCCCTTTGACATCAAGGATAAAGGAAACTAAATTTTCTCCCCCTTTGACATCAAGGATAATGAAGACAAAATTTGAATAATTTTACCTCCAATTAAAACTCTTTCTCACAATGAGTGCATCACAAGAGATTGAAATACTCCCCCTGATAAGGGATGTAACAATTTGTCACAAAGCACTAGTATAAATATGGCAAATAAATGACCAAGTGACTAAAAATTTTAGTCGTGACAACTAAAAATGAATAAATTCTAGTCATATTTTGCAACATAGCTATAAATGACTAATTTGGTCATTAGGTAAGAAACACAACCAAATAATTAGTCACACAAATAAAAATGACTCAATAAATGACTACTACTCCTCTATACTATTAGTCACACAATTGTTTCCAGAGTGCTACCAAGTTAAGAGAGTATTAATGTGTTGAATGCATCTATTGTTAAAGAGTAATAATAACCATCCTTTTTCCTATGTGAATTTCTTTCTTTGAAGCGTTTCTCCATGTAAATCTTGTATTCATATTATTTGTTTATTTTATTCTAATTATCAATTTTATGCAATCACATAATCATCATATGGTAATCATTTGATAGGAATAAAAAAATTGCATACACTTGTAACATATTATCAAAGTAGTTTTGTCTTGTTTCCCAATAGACGTGTTATCAAATGAGGGATAGCCCTACATCTATCTCCTTTTATATATAATTACAGGATGTGAAAACAAAATAAAAACATGAGATTTAGTGCACTTTCACAACATGTTCATTAAAGGTGATCATTAATACCATCTTGATAAAATTTTAGGACATAGGACTTGAATTTTAGGTGAAAGATTGACATAAACAAATTGTAGATTAGGACATGATCATAATTTTTAAAGACAAACCAAAATCCCAATTTTGTTAAGTTGATTTATAGAGTTCAATAACACATCAACTGATAAGATTTGAATACTACAAGTATATTCTAGCTACAAAGTACCACTGTTGACAAATCACAACCATTTCATACATTCACCTCTTATACGAACTAAGCATCCTAATCTTCTCATTTCAATAATACTTTACTTGTCATTTATGTTATTTATATTAGATTTACTCAATTATTTATTTATCTAAATTAATTAAAATTTTAAAATGGAATACTTACTTTCTAACATTTAAATTTGATTCTTATTCAAAATATTAAATATTTATTGACAAACACTAAAAACATGCCTTCATAAAAATATGATCCTTAATCAACTTAAACGACTCATAAAAAAATCTATAAAAAATAAATCTCATTAAATGTAATTGCTTCTTATCTTACTAGGAGAGAAGGAAATAGAAATATTTTAAAGTCTATGAGAGTAATACTGATAAATCTTTTGCACAATACAACTACAATACAACTATGTAGTGAATTGAGGATGACAACAAATCAATCCTCCAATAAAAAAATGGCCCTTAAATTGACATTAGATAGTCGCTCTACTTTGTAACTTTAGTAAAACAGTCATATGATGAGAGATCTAGGATAATGAAAATAAAAATTTGTCATTTTTGATAAATGAGACAAAATTCAAATTCTGAGGTTCATGCCTTAAAATAATTGAGCACATTGGCAAAATTATCCTTTCACACATTTTTACTTCAACTCCTCCCACTCCTTTTGATCAATTTGTTTTAACACGTTTTGAGCAACAGAGGAGACATAGAAAAATATCTTTTGGAGGCTACCAGAAGCATTATAGTAGAGTAGTGGCATTTCCCTAAAAAAAACATAAGCTCCCATTTCTTCTCTACAAGATCTGTATGAGCAAGACACTGTTTTTACCTTGATGCCCAACTCATTCAAGGGTTTTCTTGCCTAGAAACCCATCGATCTTCTTAATTTTAAACAAGATCTTCATCATATACTTAATCAAGTGGTACACATTTAAAGTATCTCCTCTTATTTTCAAATATTGAAAATAGGGCAATATTTTAGAGTTTTATGTTTAAATAATAATGTAGTCAATTTTCTAATTTCAAATTTTTAATAGAATTTGTATTGTCCAAGGCTTGGACAATATCTCTTACTTTCTTTTGTATTGAGGTTTTTATTTGAGCATGCATGCAATGAGCTATAGTAGGTTTTGTCAAATTGTAGCTTGTTTAAGATATCATGTTTGTGGGTCAATTAGAATTTTCTACCTGTAATTTGATATGTAAATACACTGTTATTTTTTATTAGGAAGAGGAGGCACAATGCCAACAAAAGAGAAAAATAGTTGAAGACGCACAAAAGCAAGAGATGGAGAGGAGACAAAAATGATTTTCTTTACTCCTTTAATCTTGTTTGATTTCTAAGATAAAGGTTTTTTTTATTTTTTATTTTCTCTTGGTGGTCCATCTTGAGTTTTGTTGTTAAGGGATCCCTTGCATGTACGTATAGTAACACATTAGATGTTCTATAAAATAAATACTGCTATTCTCTTTTATATTGTTAATAAAATTAGCTTGAATGGTACCTTACTAAGTGCTTGAAATACTAAACATGATAAATCTTACTATAGGTTAGCTCTTCACAAATGGAATACCAGTATTTTGCACAACCATTGAAATATATTGTCTTATCTAATTTATTTTTAATTTATATACCTTTATTTGATTCCACCCTAAGCACGATGATCTTTTTGGTTTACCTTAATGGTCATCCATATTCGGCCACCAAGATGAAGAAACATTGGACTTAAAAGAAAAGTTGTGTGGCAATGTAAGGGCACAACTTGAGAAAGTTTCTTCTCAATCCAAAGACATGTCCTCATTTCTATGCAATATTGTTATACCTATGGATGGGGGAGCCTGTCCATTGTCACAACAAGTGAATCTAATATATTATCTGTTGGGTTTTTTTCTCACGTATTCAATAATACACTTATATTCTATGGCAAAAATCCAAATGATATTTGTTTCCTGTATTAAGATAGAACCATTTTTCAAATTTATCAATTATATTTACTAAGAAGTCATCTTATCTATGAATGTTTCATTTTTCCTGGTGGCAAGTACAACGTTGTATTAATTAGATCTTTGTGTCTAGTTCAATTATCTTGTCGACCTATTGTTGATAACTTGGGCTTAAGTGTCACCCCATTTCAAGTTTTTTTGAATTAGAAAGCATCAAGTGCCAATGTATATAAAGTGGACCTATCATTCAAAGTCTGAGAATTAATATTAGCTAGGTACAATAGGAACCTAAACAAAATCTTTTGACCATTAGCTGACAATATTTCTACTTTCTTCAATGTTTAATATTACGTTTCTTATTATGGTGATTTCACTTGGATGCATGCACAAGAGGGAAAAAAATATTGCAAAATGTAAGTAGCATAAGACAATTTAAAAACTAGAGTAATGAAATATTATTATGGTATTACCAAACAACCTCTTAAGATGGATGTCTCTTGACATTTTTTGCCAATCCTGTTGGCTTGCTTGGTTTGCTAACAAGTAATTTTGTCATCTATTCTCTATTTTTATGATCTATGGAATCTTATTAGTGCAATGATAACTTAGGATACTGTGTCTTTGATGCCCTTTGTGATCTACACTCTCCTCACCATGACTGTATTTTTTTAAACTTTCTTTTCATTGTATTTCTTCTGTTTGTATCATGCTCTCTGTTTTTTATATTGCATTGGACATCACTATCTTTGGAATCATATCAGGTCTAAGACTATGATTTTATTTGTTTCTATCCTTGCTAATCAAAGTTCCTTTAGAGAAACAAAATACTTTTCTTATGATCTTGGGGTGCACTCTCTATGTCTAAGTATTTTGTTCTCTTTTCCTCATGATCATTGGTTGTAGTCTTCATATGTTTGCATCTTTATCATCTATAGCTATGCAATACAGATGTTCATTATCTTTTGACTATCTTTTATCCTCCTTTGACTATTGTTGTCATGAAGGATTGCATCATGTTGCTAAGCTGGGAGCTTAGCAATCCCGTGAAACATGGAATGATCCTTAGGCCTATGGGTTGCCTAATCTTGAGGATAAATCTCCAGAGCAATCTGGTTGTCCTTGACGAAACACCTGAAACTAAAATTTGATGGGAAAAGGGATGGAAGGATAACATGAATTGAAACCTATCCTAGGAGGTGACGCACCAAGCATTCTATCTAATATTTGCAACCTGCTCAATTCACAAAAGCTTTCAACAAGCAACTTTGAATATTTCACAACTTAATTAAACACGTGATGCATAAATATTTCTTAGAAATGTCGACTGAATATAATGCTTGGTTGAAGGAAGACAATAGGTTTTCATGACTACAAGCTATTAAAACCAATTGACACAATCTAAAACCTGCAACTATCATGTATCTTCTTACACCAAATATTGATTGAATGAGACATAGTAGAGGATATAAACCACAAAAAAACATCAGATCATTCATTCATTAAATAATACAAGAAGTATCAACAAGGATTCTAATGCTATTTTATTGAAAATAAGGAATTGTTGCTGTTACAAACTCAAAAAAATTGAGCTAAATTTCCTTGAGCATAAAAGAGACAAAAATAGTCTACAATCATGCTGAAAAAAGAAAAGAACTAGGTAAGAATGAAGAAAGATAGAACTCTTATAGAAGAGAAGCCTTGAGAAGAAGAAGATTTGAGTTGTTGTGCATTCAAAGAACTGTTAGTGAGATGAGTGCTTTTCATCTACTCTATCTTCAAATTTGCAAGAGGTTTTCTTGATGGGTCAAATTTGAAGAGAAAGCATGCATAAAAGCATGCAAAACTAATTGAAATTGAGTGTTGTGAGCTCAAAATGCC
This sequence comes from Cryptomeria japonica, assembly GCF_030272615.1. NCBI lineage: Eukaryota > Viridiplantae > Streptophyta > Pinopsida > Cupressales > Cupressaceae > Cryptomeria > Cryptomeria japonica. The sequence goes on from NC_081405.1 coordinate 303,131,805, forward strand.
TCTTGAGTCAAGATGAATTTATGAAGAGTCTTAAGTTAATGTAGAACTATTGCTTGCACTTCCAAAGCTCCTATTTTTAAGGTTTTCAACTGATTATTACATGAATTTAATTTCTTTGGTCGAATTTGATGAGAAATCATGCATAAAAGGTGTCAAAATTGCCCCTAGCTGACTGATCACTGCTTGCAAATTTTTTTTGAAGTGATGTACAACCCATGTGGCCCCTTCAACTATAGTAGAACTAAAATATCTTCTTCAAAATCCCTTCTTTTATAGCCTAAACTATTGCATGGATTGAAACTTATCAAGGATGACTACATGGATCTAATTATAACTTACATATTTCTTTCTTTTAGGAGTAAGATATTAAGAGAATGAAGTTATCACTGATTTCCTAAACATAAATCCTTTTCCCTTTTACTTTGGGTAGTCACTATTTTCAATGTAGTGAGCTTCTTTGAGTACTGTCATAGTGCTATTACATGCCTAAAACATTCATTACTTATTCCCACTCTTGGATCCTTTCTCTGTTTTATAATCTTCCCTAAGATTCTCTATCTTTGATTGTTCACCAACACTTAGAGCTGTGAGAAATATAGGTCTTTGGCTGGAAACCTCTTATATTGACTATTACAAGCACAACCCTATATGCCTTATGAATGAAGATTTTTTAGAACTAGGACTGCTACTGATATTTGAGGTTTGATTCACTCCTTATTGGATAGGAAACATTATATACTCTGTCTGAGACTTCTTCTCCATGCATTGTTGAGATATGTTTGTTTCACATGCATATACTATCTTAACTATGATGTTGAAGAGGTAAAACCCTTGATATCATTGCTTTGGTCATTGTATTCTCAAGGTTGTGCATCTACTTTTTAGTTTTGAAAGTCACATATCCTTCATCATTATGAGTTATTGAAGGTTCTTTGCTTTGGCTAGGTCTTACTACCAAGACTTCCTTTTCTCTTGAACTGATTCTAGTGTGGAAACTTTTGTAAGATTTGATAATGTCAACCATCTCTGTTATCATCTTTTTATTGTCCTTTCATTGTGACTGAATCAAAGACTGTCTCTTGATCATGACATTATCACATGCCTTTGGGACTATTATTTGAAGCTTTGTCCTTTGTAGTCATAGTTCTTTTTTTAATTTGTTATTTTGATCTTTGAATTCACTTGTCTTTGACTAATACTGCAAATACAATGACATATCACGGTATTTTTCATTGTCTCTAACATGATTAACTTTCGTATCATGAAATCTCTGCAAATAACACATATCACTATATTTTTCATTGTCTCTATTTACCATCTTAAAAGATAAGCCCTGCACAAATATTCTAACATTCAACTTTGTTCCATTTATAAGTAAGTATAACTATCTTATTCTTGCTTCTTATGACATGTTGTGGCTTTGACTGTATTTTGTATATGATTGGTTTCCTCTATCATCTTTGTATTGCACTTGACCTTACTGTTGTATCCTCATGAATCTTGATTTATTTTCTATACCACTGTATTTTATTTCTTTAATCATGACCTTGGACATTATGCTTCATGCTCACTACTTCAGGATTCCTTCATTATCTTTGATCTTCTTGATGTCATTTCTACACCATCAAAACACTGATTTTTGCTTATGAGTGAAACTTTTTACCTTTGTCATTGTCGATAGTATTAACTAATCCATACACCATTTTGGGTTGACTGTTACCTTGAATGCACTGAAACTCTCTAGGACACTACCTTTTCATTGTGGACTTCTCTTTTATTGTGCATTGTATGTTGTATATTCTTCGTGTCTACTTTGACTTGAAAAGTCACTGTCATGAAGCTCTAATGTCTTAGTTGCCCTTATTCTTTCTATGAAAATCATCTTTAAAAAGATTTGCATGGTTGTTTTGTTAAGGCCATGGACCCTAAGGATGATCCATCTCCCATTCTCAGTTTCTGCTCATTTGCTTGATCTCACTATGTTTTGGTAGCTCTAAGCCTTTTGTTCTGTGATCCTCTCTATAGGCCTTGTATTAGATCTGTAACTTATCCTTTTTACTGTCTTTATTAGGACATTGATGCTTCTATCATGGCATGGATGCATACTTATTCACTATTTATTTTTTTCTATACTATTCCTTATGCTTAGATGATTGCATCTACTACAAAAAATGTTATTTCTCTGTTTTATCTTTCCTTGCATCTAGCAAAACTACCTCATGACTGACTATATTTGATGCCTTGAAGCTAGTGTTTGATGTGTTCACTTGGATCTTTATCTCCATTTACTTTTCCTGAAATATCTCTCTACATGTTGTGATTATGTAACCTCATTACTTTCTTTTCTTTGTTTTTGTTACTACACTTTTTTGGACTGAGATTTCATTCACTGTTTTCTACAACAACTCTCTATTATGAAACCCTAGTCAAATAACTTCACTCCTCATTCATACCTGGTCAAAAAATAATACTAAAGGTCTATCTTCTTTGAAAAGGTTGTAAATTTGAGGTTGTTACAAATGACTCTTCTATTTGATGAACCATCCTTTTCTTCTTTATATTGTGATCTTTACTGTGTTTTGAAGACTACAAATGGATTGTGTTATTCTCGGTATACTAATATCTTGCTCACTAGTAAAAGGTCAAGGGGGTGTTCTCTTTATCAAATTCTATCACAAATCTCTTCTCCTTAAGATTCACTATGGTTAGGGTCTAATGATGATGATCTTGATCCTAATGGATGCCCTATGCTTGATCTTTTGAGCAACTATCTTTACAAAACATTTGCATTGGACTGTTTTCTGAGTTTGACAAATATTTTAATTATGCTTTGTGATTGTCTTTAACTTGGACGTATTATTTTCTTTGAATCTTCTCTGACCTCAACTATCCTTGTACTATTAAGGTCTTATACCTCTATGATTTATCTTAATGGAATGCAACTTTACATTGTAATCAGAGTTACTACTGTAGATGAGATGCTTTTATAAAGAGATTAAATAATAATTGAGATATTTTTATAATTATGATAGTGAATTATGACTGTGTTTTAATCTCTGTTTTACTATTGTAGCTAGTCTAAGTGTTGTCAAAAATTATTTTCACAGTGAAAATCTAATCTCTCTGTGTTGGTCAGAGGTTTCCATTCCCTATTTACTGCACTAACATCTTTATTCTGAACTGAACTTTAGTGACTACAACTATGCTTTTTGATGTATGACAACCTTGTCATCCATTATCTATCTCCAAAAAACTTAGTGTATGGAAGGAGGCTCCACCATTTATACATTCATTTGTTGCACTCAAACTCTTTGCTTCATATTATCGATCATTTCTATGCTTAATGGATTGCACTAACTGTGTGTTTTCATGAAAGTTTTGAAAAACCTAGACATATGACTATCTATGAAGATCTTATATTGTTTTAGGTCTGCTGAATGTATCTTAAAAAAGTACAAATTGCGTTGGCACAAATTTTACTATTTTTAATTTATGTGAAAAAATAGAAAAACCTAGTTCACATATTTTGAGAAATGTTTGAATCAATGTGACTGTGTTTTTCCATGCTTTTATCTTTGCATTGGCTAAGTACTTTGGGCTGCTATACATTCTTCGTTGGATCAAAATTTGAACTTAATCACTACCTTGTAATTGCTTGCAAACTCTTTGCTATCTATCTCCCATGGATTGTCACTTGGATATCCTTGAAAGCATTAACACTATCTGTTATGTTTGAAAGTTCTAAAATCAAACCAAAACCTTGATCCTCTATTGCATATTCACAACTCTTATAATATTTTATTATAGTTGTCAAAAGAGTATAATGATACAAGGCACATGCATGTGAAAACATCAAAAGATATAAAGATAAGCATTACTAACAATAGTGTAGCACCTTTAGTTTCTTATTTCTCAGCATAATAACACTCTTATCACTTTGTCCTTGCAATATTTTCAATACTCACTATTTTGGCAGTCTTAGCTGTTGTGTCCTTTGGTGGGCTTGATGGTTAAGCTCTATAAGACAAGGCCTATATTGATGCAATGTTTTTTCTTCCATTTGTATCTATGATAGTTCTATCTCAGATTTGTCTTCTATGACATATTTCTATGTGATTACTTTGGTCAATCTCATGTCATTTATTGCATTTCTTTATATTTTTGTGAAATAAATTGAAACCAATGAGCCAATGGTCAATTGATCACTAATTCCAAACCCTAGTTAGAAGATAAAATTATAATTTGAAACATTGAAAACCTTAGGTAGATGGTGATCTCATTAAAAAATCCCCAAGAGAATTTATTTACTTTTATTTGCCCAAAAACTGATCAAAAATTGAAAATCCAGGAATGATTTTTCCTATTGTATAGAATGTGCTGAGGGTTGCTATGTTGTATGACTGCTACCAAGATGGAAATAATGTCTGGAAATGTTGGTGATGATTGAAAAGCTAATGTTATTGTTGCAATTATTTTAACACACACATGCAAGTACTATTTAAGTAGGTAATGGTTGTTTTATTATGCAAACAAGGGTAATCATTACCTATCTAATATAATGCACATTATTTTATTTTTTTATTTTTGTAAAAATGTATTTGATAAACTTAAAGAAGGGGATAAAGTTAGGTTGTTGGATCCATTTGATAGTGTTGTTGTGGGCATTGGGAATATTCACTCCCTATCTATTGTACATGGAGTCAACTTGAAAGGAACAAGAGACACAAATGAACACATTTTAAGGGTCACAAGTAACAAACCCCTTTCTTATGAAGACAAAATAGATGGAGTTGTCTGTCTAAAAGAGAAAGAGGGAACCTTCACACGATGGCCACTAAAATATTTGCAAAAAATGACATAGTTGATCATGTTTATCATGTACTAGTTGTTAGACATCTTATCTCATTGCTTTATGCAACATTTTGAATGTGTTGTTCATGGGTCTTAATTATCATAGTGTATTTGAAAGAGTTGGAAACTCTTAGACAACTTTGACATTGTACATATATGTATGTATGTATATGTACATACATACATATATATGTGTATGTATATGTACATACACATATATATGTATGTATATATACATGCACATATATATGTATGGATATGTACATACATACATATATATGTGTATGTATGTACATACATATATATGTGTATGTAATACCCTAAAAATGGTCATCTAAACCATGAGACCCTAATCTTGACAACCTCACCAAGGTCCTCAGAAAAGGCAATTAAATCAACCTTGAGAATCTAATTAATTAATTTCTAAAATCACCAATGTCACATGGCAAATTAATCAACCAATATTAATTAAATATTTATTTAATTGATTGATCATTCCAAGTAAATCATTTTTAAACAATTATCCTATTTATTTTATTGAATATTCTAGCATATTTAATGAAATAAATCAATTTGCCATTAAATCATCAAAAAAAGGAATTAATTGACAAAAAAGAATTAAAAATTGAGAAAAGAAATCAATTGGAGATAATCGTGAAAAACAAATTAAAAATTGATAAATAATCTCAGAGAAAGAAATTAAAACATTTAAATATTAAAATTGAATGAAATAGAGAATAAATCAGTTTTTTCCGATTTTATCTTAATTTTAGTTCAATTTCTTTTAAAAATGAGAAAAACAACCAATCACATCAATTCACCTGGATTGTGCTTCCTCTTGGAAAATCTTGACTGCTCATCATCATTTGATCTCGACCGTTGGTTTCTCTTTGAATTTTCTATAATTTTAGGCTCTCATCTCTAATTCAAGAATCCTAGAGAATACATTGTTATTATATTGTTTTTTCTCTAGGTTCATTAAGATTTTGCATTTAGATATTTGCATATTAATTATTGCATCCTTATTAAATCATCTAGCTTAATATTTCTTAAATCATGTTAGCTTAAATCTTGCATTCATCTAGCTTAAATCATGCATTCCTTTAGCTCAAATTCATGCTCATATAGATTAAAATCCTTCATTTAGATTGTTGTCTAGTCACTGGTATTGCATTTAAAATCTAAGAGCAAGACTAAACTCGCATCTACTAGAAGGCAATAGGTCTCTTTGTAATGGTTTATTGTTCATTATTGATTATTGATTTACTAACCATGCATCTAATGACTTAATTGAAGTGTTGTGTATTTTGATACAGATACAAATACCTTATCCACATTTCACACACATATTTTTTGCATCCACCATGTGGCGAGGACATTCAATCCTTCGGCCTCAAAATCACTTGTTTTTATCTTATAGGTCTCGTTCGTACAACCTCTACTAAATATTGTACGAGAATACATCCTCATCATACGACATTCTGTCAAGACCTGTGTTTTATCGTGCGGATCAGGGAAGGAACTCGTACGATTTCTTGCTCTGACAATTTGGCTCTGCGTTTTTCCGTTCAGGCCTATGAGAATACTCGTACGAGAAGGTATAATCCGTCATACAAATTTATGTTTTATCATTTCAAAAATAGTGTACTTGCCAAGGTTTTTTGTGAATTAAATTTTGATTTTACTAACGCTGATGCTAACCCTGGTGTGTCTTCTGTTTACCTAAGATTTTTACAGCCTAACCAGTTTATTGCAGGACACTTGACAGAGAATTTATCAATCAAACATACGCCTGTCAAAGAATAAAAAACAACATGACTACTGATGCGTTGTTTTTGTAGGTTGCCTAAAAGAAAATGGACCAAACTTCGTGTTTTCTTTAAAGTTTATTTTTTAGGCACTTAAATTGCTATCTAGTTGAAGAATAAATTTGTCTTTCGTGTTTTTGGAAAAAACAGAGAGGTGGGAGAGTATGCTCTTGTCTTTTACAGACAATCAAAAATCTGGACCCTCGAAGCTTTTTCTAAATTTTGAGATTTGTGTACCTTTAGCGGGCTTGTCGCAGTGGGAAAAAGTAATCACCCTATGAGAGCGACCCAAGTGAGTACAGCTAGACCTGAGCATTCCAACTCACTATAATAAATAGGCCTCTGGTGATTAAAGTCTCAGAGGATGGGATTATTTGAGTTCTCTTTGAGAGCTCTCGTATCGAGCATTTTGTAGGGCCTCGCAGTCTCAATCATGTTTACGTGACTACAACTTGTTTCGGTACCTTGTTAGGGCTTGCGTGACTTCAATGGGTAATTTCAAATGAAATTCCTAACTAAAAACCATAAGATAGAAGCTACCTAGTTCACCTCTAAAAGGGGGATAATCTTTGTGCAAGAGAGATAGTAACTCTCCCAAGACACTTACCATATCGTGTCCCCATTAGCGCTTGGAGTCGGCTAATATGGTGTTGAGAATCCATTACGTGAGACTCAGCAGCTGTATTCTGATAAGCTATTGGGTGTGTACCTAAGTTAGCAAGAAAAGTTTTTCTTCTCTAAGCCAACTTCCATAGGGTTAGCGTGTTGTGATTGGAATTATTATACATCTTGCGTGTTTTCTGTGTTTTCACTCCTAAAACTGAAACTAGAGAAAATAAATCAAACAATATCAAATAATTTAGTGATAAACTATGTCTGTGTCCAAACTGGTCTTTGTCAGTTATCAAAACATCAGTCCTTATCAAAAACTGGTAGTCGTTAGTCGTTCACAAACTTTGCTTGTCAGAATTTTGTTTCTCTCCAGTTCTCTATCGTACGAGTTCATTTAATTATCATCCTGGTAGATACATCTCATCATATGAGCTTTCATTGATCCTAATAGTCTATCGTCTAGCTTTACAAACTGTTTCGTACGAGTATGATAAATCGTCATCTGGTCTCTTATAGTCTATCATACGAAAATACATAACATTTAGCATATTATCATCTAGAGTCTGCCCAATTGCCATACGAAACCTGGCAGCAACTCATATGAAATACTATCTTTATCGTCTGGTAATTGTTAAACTATCATCTGGACCTACAAAATCTGTCATACGAATTCCTATTCTTGTCAGTCAAAATAGTCAAACCTGCTCAAATCAGTCTACAACTAGCGAGCATAAAACTAGACATCGTAATTCTAAGCATAAACAATCTTGATAGTGTACCCCTGTCATTGTGTTGCATGATTTTATCGATCATCTCTCAGCTAGTTAAATCAACTACTCATCAAACCTAGGTTAACTTAGATAATATCTTATACAGGATAGATCGTTCTTGAAACCACACCAAATCTCAGTTACTTCCCTCAATCACTACGTTAAACGAACAACTAGCTTCAATTTGATCTTGACTTTTGCATCACATCTAGCTCTCGATCCCATTGGTTGTAAATCCCTGTTCAAACCAGAAGTTCTCGCAACAAAACTGACAAAGGTAAAGGGGCATCCTTTTCATCACAAGACAATCCATTCTTTGTAGAAGAGCCCTTCTCCAATAAACACTCATCATCAAATTTACCAATTTTTGATCAGCCCTTATCTCCCATTATGTCTAAAGAAAGGCAAGAACGACAAGCTACTTATGACAACCTCATCACCCATGCCACTGATAGTGATTCTTCATCAGATGAATCCATAGCTTTTGAACCTTCAGAAACTAGTTTAAATAAATGTCTAAACGATAAGCATTTCTGAAAGATGATGAAAGTCATGTCTAGAGAAAAAGAAGACTATTTTCTAGAACTAGCGAAGCAAGGTGCCAAAATTCCTATCAATTATGACATTGAAACCCTCACCACTAAAGAGGAAGAGACACCTTTAGGCTTGGTAAACAAACAATTGCAAGCGTTTCAGACTGAAATCACAAAACTGAAGAACAAAGATAAATCATCAAAGCAATATTCTCTGGACATGATATGCCCGTTTCCATTTGATAAAAGCCTCTACATGCCTCCATTTCTCTTAAAAGTAGAGATGCCTAAGTTTGATAAATATGATGGAAATGCATATCCTCAAGACCATGTCAAAGAATTTTGTGCTTTACGTATGGAATTCATGCACGAACAAACATATCTCATGCGACTTTTCCAGAGAATTTTTGGAGGACAAGCTATGGAATGGTTTTCAAGCCTACCCATGGGAATCAAATTTTTTGAGGAATTAATCCAATTATTTCTACAAAAATACTCCTATAACATTCATCATCCAGTCACTATGATTGAGCTTTGCAACACCAAATAGAAAAATAGGAGAACCTTTTCTCACTTTTCTTCAATGTTGGAGAAAGATGTTCTCTAGATATTCACGACCTATTCCAGATTCTGAGAAGATGGATATCTTCATCAATAACCTAATCCCTGAATTGAAATATAGTATCGAAATGCAAGTATATCCTTCATTCAACAAAATGGTAGATAGTGCCCTCAGAATGGAAGATGTGCTTATAAAGAAAGGAGATACATCACTTTGGAAAGAAACATCGCAAGGTTCTAGTTCTAAAGAAAAGAACAAATACTGGAAATATGACAAAGATAACAAAATAAACATTGTTAATGACAAAGTGGTAGACATTGTTCAAGCAAAATTAAAATCCACAATATTTAACCTGGCTAGTGGCAAACAAGCACTCAAAGCAGCTGAAACAGCAGAGGAAAATCCTCCAAAAAAATCATAAGAATGGTTTAAAGAGAAGCCTTGGCTTTCAAAGCCTAAATGCAATTTCACTCCTTTGGATGAATCATATGAATCAGCTTTTAAAACTTTATTAGAAAATGACCTGATAACATTGCCAGACAATTCTAGACCATATGATCTTGAAGTTAAACCCAAATGGTGGAGAGAAAATGAATACTGTGAATATCATCGAAATAAGGGACATAACAAAAACAACTGCACGAAACTCAGACATGAAATTCAAGATCTCATCGACATTGGAAAAATTGTTGTTGGAAATCACATGACTAATGCTGATCTTAAGGCTTATAAAGATCCCTTACCTGCTTATGAACAAGGTGATTCCTCAAAATCAAAGGGAGGAACTAAAGTCAATTACACCTACACTAACAATGACAACGTGATCAACATGATAGAATCTTCCCAGCCTAAATATTGTAATGTGATCATAATCAAAGATAAACAAAATCAAGCACAAACTACAAATGATGTGACCCATACTCAAAAAAAGGTTACTCTCCAAGGAGCTAGTTCCTCCACTCCTGCTCAAACAACATCAAACCTACCAACTTCCTCAAATAGACAATCAGACAAAATCACGGCTAAATCTAAACAACTAGCTTCATCATCCTCTCCTGGCTATAGAATTATCAAACAATTGAAAAGAACTAACACTTAAATCTCCATTTTAGAACTGCTTAAGATCTCTTATGCTCATAGAGAGATCCTGGACAAAGGTTTTCTCGCTAATAATGTTCGTAAAGATTTAGATGTAGATTAGTTTTAATCTATGGTGGGCCTGTTGACTTCGCCTCATTACCTCAAATTCTCTGAAGAAGATGACAACTCACTGAATCACCCACATAACCAACCATTACACACCAAAGCTATGATCCATAAACACCGAGTTAAACATGTTTTGATAGATGGAGGTACTGGGTTGAATATTTGTACCTACAATCTACTGACACAGCTGGGATTTTCTAAAAATGTCATTGATCCAACAAAGAAAATAATGATCAAAGCTTATGATGAAGAAGAAGAACCTCTAAAGGTCTTGTACTATTACCAACCAGGGTAGGACCTATGGAAAGAGATGTTATCTTTCAGGTCCTTGACCTTCCTCTTTCATACAACATCTTACTAGGAAGGCCATAGATTCACGAAATGAAAGCAGTACCATCTACATATCATCAATGCTTGAAATTTCCTTACAACGGAGTTGAAGTCAGTATTCCTGCTAGTACAAGCTATACCTGTAATATATTAACGCAGAGTGTTGATGCTTTTGTTCCTCATAATAGAGTAGCCTCTACAGCTGAAAGTTCAGAAACTTAGCTGAAAGTTTATAAACTTTGCTGAAAGATTTAGAGAAGAAATTGAAAATCACAAATACTAGCATGGATGGATACAAAATAGAACCTGTACTCTCACTAATGTCTCTTCCTCCATCACCAAGACAGTCGAGAAAACCATCAAAGGTTATGAAGCCACAAACTTCAACTCCAAATGTCATTTATGATGGTCTCTTTATACAGTCCTCTACTTCCCTTGCAGATGGAATAGAAGAGGATGTTGTTCTCAAATGGCTTTTCCAAGAAGATAGTACAAGCAAAGAAATACAACATTGTGAAATTTTCCTGACACAATATGGTCCAGGCTATAAGATGATTCAACACATGGGATATTCAGGTACCGGTCCTCTGGGAAAGAGTCAAGAAGGTATTGTTGAACCTATTCAACTACAAACTAAGTCTGCAAATGATAAAGATGGACTCAGATACAATCCAAGAATCTCATCAGATCAGAAACATACTTCTCACCATCAACCTAAGTGGAGGAAAAAGATACTACCTTCAACATCATAGGAAATCAATACTCATCAAACTCAGGAAGAGTATGATGATGAACAAGAAGAATTGGCCACCCAGAGAGAGGAAGTAGATGGTAATCAAGTTCCAATTGTATCAGTTATAACACAACAAGAAGTAGAAGTCCCAGAGGATATGAGAGAAGAGGTAGAAAGAATTAAAGAATTGTTTGCACCATTGAATATTTCGGTTACATACACATGTAGACAACAAGTAGATGATTCAGAAACTGACTCAAATGAGTATGAATGGGGTCCAAACCATCTCTTAGATACATCTACTATAGAAACTCCTGAAGACTTTAGTGATATAATAGATAAAGCACAAGAGGAAATCCACTTAAATTTACAAAAGGAAATAGAGGAAATCAGACTAAAAAGACAAGAAGACTATGAACAACAACTGAAGGAAGAAAGGAGACAAGAAAATACTTCACCTACTAACTCTCCCTCTAATGAGATAGGACAAATCAGGTATGGAACTACAAAAGAAGAATTAGAAGCTTCAGAAGTAGGACCAGTCATCAGTCCAGAGGAAGTTGAATGGAAAAGACGACATGGACTAACAGAACCATCAAGGTTATGTCCACAGGTGTGTCAAATACAAGTGATCAATGGACCAAATCACGAAGGAATTTGCAACATCAAAGATGTAGGTATTGATACTGTACATACTTTTACTAAATCACTTGAAGATGAGTCAGAAACTTCATCTTATCACTCTGATAACTCAGACGGAAGCTTTGTTTATAACAACAACTATTCAACATCATATTATGACTACTTTGTCATGAATGTTGAGATGCTACCTATTGACCCTATTACTATCACACCATGATATGTAGTCCAGTCTGAAGTAGGGGACGGTGTTAGGAGTAGTTTGGTTGGGTTAGGTCCACTAAATATTAACATGAACTTTGATAATCATGTTACAACTCTTCCTGGTCTTGAGACACCTACACAAGGTAGTCTTCTGGAACTCGACTTGTTGGTCCGAAGTTATGATGATAATACCATGAACTCCCTTGAACCTATTCAAAATTTATCCTTGATACATCCTGAACTAATTGACTGTACTCTTTACAACCAACCTTTGAATATACCCACCTTCGCTATTGACTACACATTATCCCACTATCTTAATGCAGTTGAACCAATGAACTCTTCCACCAATCAGTAAAAAGAGAACGTGACTGAAACATACATCAAGTATCTTAGTCACAAAAATCAAAAAAAGAAAAATAAGAGATTTGATGGCGAAAACCACATTGTGGTAGTGTCCAAATAAAAAATAGTGAAAATAAAGGACGTACCTAAGGGTGAAAACCTCTCTGAGGCACCTAAGGGTGAGATACTTGATATGCTACCAAGTCACTTCCAAGAAAGGTCTTCAATATTGATTGAACAAACTCAACAAATCAATATTGGAAGTCAAAAGATGCCACATATCATTCATTTAGCTCAATCATTATCAACAAAAGAGTTAAAATATTTTAGTGACCTCTTTTTAGAAAAGAAAATCAACTTTGCATGGACATACTCCGATATGTCGGGACTAGATCTTGATCTCATCATGCATCATCTCTCTATTACAACAAGAGTTAAATTGATGAATAATGATGAATAGAATGTACTCAAGAAATACTGAGAGGGGGGGGGTGAATCAGTATAGACAAAAACTTTTCTCAACAACTCAAACAACAAAGACTGCACTAACCGGTAAACAATATCACCAATCGAAATCAGGGTACTACCGGTAAAACACAGAATGACTGTGAAAGACATAAACCAATAACACTTAGATCTTCACCACACCTAATAGCTCCTTTCCACTTCACCCATATGCATAAACAAGTAATACATCAGAAATATAAAGACCACTAGATCAACATGCATTTAACAAAGAATACTAATCATCACATCAAAAGGCATCACACATGACACACCGATTTTTCACATGGAAACCCAACTGGGAAAAACCACGGTGGGGATGAATACCCACACATTATTCTTTGAAGTCTTCTAAAGTCCACTCTGTTAGGAGCCTAATCTGGTTAAGGACTTTACAATAGGTTCTGCTAGGAACTGATCCTGCTAGGGATCACCCGGTTAAGGAATGGCTAAATACCCGGTTAAAGATTAGAACCCTATTAAAGGTTACCTCGCAAGAGGATTTGAAGAACTCATTGAATTGAGTCACCCTATTAAAGGATTTACACAGAACCTGTTAAAGCTACCCGGTTAAGGGATTTTCCAACTGCTGAAATGGTTAGAAGTCAATAGGTAATACACTAATCTGATAACAACACTCAATGCCAAGGCAGATCCACTTTAGCTCCTTTACTTCTGCAATCACACTTTGCAAGTAACAACACACTTCTCCAGTCTCGTAAGAATCAAGTATCTCTTTACTTGGATACACACATAACATTTGCCAACAACCTCACAATGCAAATCATCATCGACCTTATAGGAAATAGATAGGTCGGTAGCATAAACCCTAAACCCTAAACATTTAGGTTATCAGTACAGTCGGTCCAATCCTGGCAATTCAAACACATTGCATTGAATAAAATAGTCTTGAACAAATCTCAAGACGTTCTCCATCATTCAATCTTTGCCGCTTCTGGAAGCTAATAACCCATCATGCGCTCTCCACCATTTACTGAGACTTCGCACATTCATGAGGTAGATAGGATCAATCTTCTTCATGCAAGATCCTCAAGGAAATCTTTCATGCACACAAGGTTGACGTGGCAACATGATCTGATCTTCATTTCAGTGCTAACCCATCACAGAATGTCATCAGTCAAACCACACAGACTTAAAATGCATCAACCAAAAACCCTGAAGCTAAGACTACCAACCGGTAGTTATACCAAATGAAACCCCGATACAAAATTTTTCATATACCGGTTCACATTCCAACAAACCAGTTCACTTGAACAAACATACCGCTTCACTTTTTCACATATACCGGTTCACATCATCATATTGGTTCTCTTGCCAGTTTGCTTACTTCAATATACCGGTTCATACTTCCGCATATTGACATCAATGACAACATACAATATCAACATGTCATCAAACTTCTGCACATATGCCAACAATCTCCCCCTTTGGCGTTGATGGAAATATACAAAGATATCTCTTCGCTTCACATCTTCTCCCCAATACTGCAAATATCTTCTCTGCTTCACATCTTCTCCCCCTTTGCAACAATGTCAAAGTGTAGGCACAAATAGCTATGTTCCACTATGCTACTCCCCCTAAGGAGTAACATCCTTCAACACACCAATCCTGAAAAGATTTGACAATGCAATACCTGACTGATGTGGAGCACAAACCTTTAGTTCGCCTCTTGAAGGGGCAATACCCCTAATTCACCTCTTAAATAGGTAAATGTAGCCTTTGGTAGAGTCTTGGTGAATATATATGCTAACTGCTCCTTACTGGAAACATGTTCTAATACAACATCTTTGTTCTGAACCTTCTCCCTCAATAAATGATACTTGAGCTCAAAGTGCTTGGTTCTAGCATGCAAAACTGGATTCCTGGAAATATTAATTGCACTTGTGTTGTCATAAAATATACTCACCAGTTCAGGTACAGGGACTTTGAAACCACTTAATACATGCTTCATCCAAATTGTCTGAATGTAGTTCATAAATGTTGCTACATATTCTACTTCTGTTGTAGACTGAGAGATACAACTCTGCTTCTTACTCATCCATGAAACTAGTCTACCACCAAGAAAGAATGCACCACCACTTGTTCTCTCTCGGTCGTCCACATTACCAGCCCAATCAGCATCGGTAAACACTTTGAGATTGAAATCATTCTTGTATGGATACCACAATCCATAGTCAATAGTTCCCTTTAGATATCTAAGAATTCACTTGACTACTACCGAGTGAGATTCTCTTGGACTTTTCTGGAAACGTGCAGTAATACCCACTGCACGTGCAATGTCTTGTCTACTGTGTACTACATAGTGCAACTTACCAATCATTGATCGGTATTCCTTCTCATTTACCAATGCTGAGTCATCTTCTTTTGACAATTTACAACCAGTCACCATCAGTGTACCAACCGGTTTGTTGTCTTCCATGCCAAAGGTCCTCAACACCTCTCTGACATACTTGGACTGAGTGATAAAGACACCATCTTTCATTTGTTGAATCTATAGTCCAATGAAGAACTTAATCTCTCCAATTACTGACATTTCAAATTCCTTCTTCATCTCATCTACAAAATCATGACTCATCTTGTCATCTCCACCAAAAATTATGTCATCAACAAACACTTCACATATCAGGATCTGATCTCCTTCTGACTTCAGATAGATATTGCTATCTTCACTTGTTCTTTCAAATCCAATATGTACAAGATGTGAGTGTAAGCATTCATACCATGCTCTAGGTGCCTACTTCAATCCATACAAGGCTTTATGTAGCCTACACACCATATAACTATCTTCTGATAGGGCAAACCCATCCGGTTGTTCTATATACACATCCTCTTCAAGTATTCCATTCAAAAATGTAGATTTTACATCCATCTGATAAACTTTGAATCCCTTGAAGGCTGCATATGCAAGAAGCATTCAAACTCCTTTCAATCTGGCTACTAGAGCAAAGGTTTCTCCATAGTCTTCTCCTTCTTCTTGAGCATAACCCTTACACACCAGTTTGGCTTTGTTTCTTGCCACTGTGCCATCTTCATTCAGCTTGTTTCTAAAAACCCATTTGGTGCCAATGACATTTTTATGCTTAGGTCTAGGTACCAAAGACCATGTACCTTTATTTTCTATCTGGTCAAGTTCCTCTTCCATAGCCTTGATCCAATCTTCATCTTTATGTGGCTCTCTAAATGTTTTAGGCTCAAATTCAAAGATCATGCAAGAATTTTCTCTGACCTTTCTTCTTGTAAGAATTCCTGCATCCTTATCTCCTATGATCTACTTTGGATCATGATTCATCTTTACATACCTAGGAATGATCTTAGTTGTTTCCTCTTGCTTTTCCTCATCATCCTCATCTTCATCAGCATCAACGTCTACCAGTATAGGAGCGCAGTTACTGGTACTAGGCTATTTTGCAACCGGTTCCCAGAAGGTTACAATTGGTTCATCTACCACTTCTCATTGCTAGTTTCCTTAGGTTTCTCAGAGGTTTCATCAACTCTGACATTGATACTTTCAACAATTCTCTGAGTCCTATTCTTGAAACACTTGAGAGCTTTGCTCTTGGTGAAATATCCTAGGAATATTCCATCACATTTTGCATCAAACTTGCTCTGGTGTTCACTCCTCTTGATATAACACTTGCTACCAAACACTCTAAAGTAGCTTACTACAACAGTCTTACCGGTCTAGTACTGATAAGGTGTTTTATCCTTTCCTTTCTTGATGAGTACCCAGTTCATAGTGTAGATTGCAGTGCTCACCACTTCTCTCCAAAAAGTGTGAGCAACCTTTCCTTGAATCAACATTGTTCTGGCTGCTTCAACTATAGTTTCATTGTTCCTTTCTGCTATGGAGTCTAGGGGGCAGATAGTTGCCTCTTGATGCCATTTTCTTCACAGTATTTATTGAATTCTCCAGAGGTGAACTCACCTCCTTGATCGGTTCTAAGGCATTTGATTCTCTTACCACTTTCTTTTTCAACAAGTGCTCTGAAGGCTTTAAACTTTCCAAAAGCTTCAGACTTGTCTTTCAAGAATATGACCCACATCATTCTTGAGCAATCATCAGTAAGAATCATAAAGTACCTATTTCCTTGAACACTCCTAGTTTTCATAGGACCACACAAATTAGTATGCACAAGATCAAGTAAATTATTTGTTGTGAAAGATTTACCTTTGAAGGCTGAGGAGGATATTTTTCCTAGTTGACATTCTCTGGACAAAGGATTCTCTGGTTTGTTTAGCATAGGAAATCCTCTAACTGCCTTGATCTTACTGGCCTTCACAATGTTATCAAAATTTACATGGCAGAGTCTCCTATGCCATATCCAGCTATGATCATACTTAGCCATTAGACATTGGATGATATTTGCATTTAGTTGAAATAGGTTACCTTTGGTCTACATACCAGTGGCCATCAGTTCACCATTATTTCCTTTGATTTTGCATACTCCATATTTGAATTCCAGAGTGAGTCCATGTGTGGGAGAAAAAGTGACACTAAGCAAACATGCCCCAATCTCACTTTCAACCACACACTTGTGGAATACGAAAGAGCCTAGAGGTATCACACAATTGGCTACTTCTTCTTGTGGAAGAGAGAGCCATGGGCTACCTATTAGGATTTCTATTCCTTTGTTGCAATTGAAAGATGAAATGATGCAAGTTCAATCCCTAACCCTAAAGTGCAAGTATGAACTAATAACAAGATTGCAGAATTGAACTTAAACAATGGAAAGCTATAAACACAAGGACAAGACAAGAATGTAAATGCGTACCCAGAGTTAAAATCTGAATGAAAATGTACGGGACAGGGGCGCGGGCGCCACTGTCCTGATTCTGCCCCTGAAACTGCTCCGAAAACTGCTGTTTTTGCACTTTGGAAAAGCTGTCAAAAATGCTGAAAATGCTGTTTGTCAGGAGGACCAGGGCGCCCAGCGCCCCTATCCTGGCAGGACCAGGGCGCCCCATGCCCCTGTCCTGGTCTTTTTCTCTGAAATTTGGTGCGGAGTGCTGTCTCGACCTGCTATTCCCGGATCTGCAACCTGCGGCGTCGTCCGAGTCCTGAAACCTGCACTTATATCTGAAAAGATGTTTGAGCAGCTATATAGGGTTTTGCCTTAGTCAAACCCCCGCTTTGGTGATTTCCACCTCCACGAATAGCCAAGTTGTATTGTAAAATGTATTGTGTGTGCAGACCTAGTGTGTGTGCAAGGTCCTAAGATGCAAGTAAGCAAACTAGAGCAACCTAGAAAGTAAACCCTAATTGCTCATAAATGATAATGTAAATGCTCTAAATCAAGATGCAAAGTGATCTAAAGCATGAATAAAGGATATGTTGAAGCTTATGCAAAGACATGAAAACAACATGAAATCATACCCAACCCTCAAGGGAGGAGTACAAGCCAATCTTCAGTCGGTAATCTCCTATTGTTCTTCAATGTCTTCCAAGCCCTAAATGGATGAATGAAATTGATAGATGCTTGATAGAAGGATGTTGAATGTTGTTGAAGTCCTCAAAGATCTTCTCTTTTGCTGCATATGAGGTTCCTGAAAACGAAAATTGGATCCTTTCAAATGAAGAAAGAGAGCTCTTATATATGAAACCCTAGGTCTTAATTCCAACGTTTGGCCGACCTAGAGATTGAATCTCCCGCCAATTTCTTGGGGTTAAGCTTTATTTTATGATTGGGTCATGCTCCTAAAATTTCGGGAAAAATGTCCGGGACCATGTGCACGTCGGGCGCCATGGTCCTGACAACTTTTCACCAAATTTTCAGGGCCATCCGATATGATGATTTTAGAGAGAATCCCGAAGTTACAGGTGATTTCGAGATGTTTTGACCCCCGAAATCAAGCCCCCAAGTTCAAAATAGGACCTAATTAGGGTTTTTGATTAAATGATGTATTGGAAGAATAAAATGAAAGGGGCACACTTTAATGAAAGGGCCCAGCTTTATGATGTGGGAGATGATGAAATAGGACCTTAGACCTAATTAATTTAATCAATTAAGCGCTAAGGGGAAATGCAATGCAAAATGCAAAATGCGCTAAGGCGGGTGCTAAACTAGGTGTGAAATTGTACCACCCTAGCAAGTGCGTACAATTTACGACGCTACATTTAGCCCCCACTTTAGCGGTCATATGAACACTACGTGCATATGCAAGCTAAAGTACAGAAAAGTAAACATTATTTGAAAAAGGATATATCCATAAGTCTGTCGAACGAAGCCCCCAGCGGTATCTGCAGTACACAGTTAGGAACCGCACCCTACAAAACACACGTTAGATCACAAAATCACCTAATGCTTACTAAGGAAGGTGATGAAAATTCGAGGGTAGCTATATGCCCCCCCCTATTTCGGCTTGCTAATTTTAGTGAGTTGAAACAGGGTATCATGTTTACCACTCCGAATTGTTAAAGAAAATTGATGACAAATGCTCACAAGAAGATTTGATATGAGATCAAAAACTAATGGAGAATCATTTGGTAAGAAAGAGGACTAAATCTCAATTCCAACACAACAAAGAGTGTGAGGATTTGAGAGTTCTCTAACACAAGATGAAGGATGTAAACATGGACTTCTCGCCCCAAGATCTTGTCTAGGTGATCCATGGGAAAAAGGACATGGAAAACTAGCCCCTAGAGTCTGTCTAGGTGATCCATGTAAGGGAGGAGAGTGAGAAAGTCTAGCCTTATGCCGCTAGTTCCACTCAACCTCGTGCATGTGTGTGTAAGTGAGGTTAGAAGCATCTCATAGGAGTCTATGACCAAGTATGCTACAACCTGTATATGTATAGTACAAAAGCGTGACATCTCGCTCTAAGAGTCTGTGCTCTGGTTCCGAGAATAATCACCTTGCATAAAAGAAAAATGGAGACATCTCGCTCTAAGAGTCTGTGCTCTGGTTCCGAGAATGACCCATTGCTCAAAAAGTGTAATGTTTATGTCATAAGAAAAGTAGAACAAGGATACCTACCTTCATCACAAAAGAAGATACCCCAAAAATGCAACAATGTCATAGATCCAAGCAAGAGAGTTTTGCACTCTTTAAGCAAGGATAAGATAGTTGAAAAGGGATATCTTGTAGTATGTGTAAAGGAGATCCTTAGAGGAGGAGAGATCTTTGTACAAAAGACATCTATCCCCGAGAGGAATTGTCTTAGACAAATATAACATCTTCTAGAATAAGACAAAGAAGAGAATAAGAATGCAATACTTCCTCCTTTTGCGAGGTGAAAGTGATTCTTAATGAAGGATGACGCTCTTTTTAACCCAATTGGGAGAGTGAATTCATTATGGATGTATTTTACCAAGTGCAAAAGAGGTTGTAGTCAAGTAAGAGAGAATCCTTGAACAAACAACAACAAATGCATACAAGGAATAACATCAAGTAATAAAGTTCACACCATCCACGAAATAGGAAAAGGTGGATCCTTAGATAAAAATAAGGAAAGATCATTGCCTCCCAAGGATAAGGACAATGAGAAGGACTTACACAATCTTCTAGGGAGAGATTTAGACATAAGCAAAATGTACTACATACTCACATGAGTTCATGCAAGCAAGACATTAGTGTATGTAAAAATGCTTCCCACAAGAAGTGGGTAGGATAAGAAAGAGAATACACATCTTCTCCCATATCTAGGAAAAGAGGATTCTAAAGAAAAGATGATCAATATTTCCACACTATTACCCCAGAGGGAAATTTTAACCATAAAAAGAAGAGATGTATGAAATCACTCTTGTCCCCCTAGGAACAAGAAAATTAGGCTATTATGTTGCTTCAAAAATATGATTGCACTTGAAATTGTACCATCATGAATGACAATGAGCCCCCAGTAAATGAGCTACCAATGTCACATAATGATGAGCAACATAACAGCTATTAATGTTATTTAAAGACATGATAGATTGAATGAGGTATTTGAATATGACATGCTAAATGCTCAACTATAAGTGAGATCAAAAACATGTATAAAATGATAAAAATTGAAGAAGAAAAGTCACATGAAATCTTAGAAGAGGGATGAGTGTAATTTATTAGAGCCTTATCCCTAGAGGAAAAGACTTTATGATGAATAGGAGATAAAGATTCATAAGTGGATTTAGAAATTTGAGAGAATTCATAAAGAGATTTGTTTATTGCCAAGATTTCCTTATGAGGGGAATGAGAGTTGATAAAAGTAGAAGATGATTTAGTTGAAGTGAGATCATCATCACTACTAAATATAGCATTTACATTGAGAGATGGTCTTTTAGATGCTTTGGTACATTTGTAGGGATTATAGCCAAGTCCAAAGGCATAATTGTGAAAATTAGTCTCTAGAGGAACTTTTATCCCTTGTTCATGAGCGCCACAACCATTTCCATGATACCCATGCTTAGCAAAAATGCGAAAACCACGACCATAATGATCAGCCATTTCAGGAAGAGAAGGTGGTTTTTCATAAGACAAAGAATCAAACTCTTCATAATTAGAGGTGTGAGGAGAAGAAGTTTGAGAAGCGGTCACAAAATTATTGCTCATAGGTTCAGGTAAGATTGATTTATTTTTAGTTTCTTCCTTCTTTTTAACTTTAAACTCTCTAGGAGGAACCCTATACTCACCTACAAAGGTGGGATTAAAGTCAAGAGATCCCCAATCGTCATCTGCGAGAACCTTCTCAGGATCAAAAGCCTTTTTATGCGTATATTCAAGTCGAGAAGGATCTTCTTCAGGAGCTTCAGACTCATCCAAAGAATTTTGATTATCAGAGGGTAAGGATTCATCCATAGGTATCTTGTTCAAAGAGTCATTACTAGCAGAGGAAGGCTTAGATGTTTGCAAACAAGCTTGAAAATTAGTATCACCTTTCAAGGTATATGTCTTATTGTTATAAATGAATTTAACTTGTCTATGCAATGTAGAGGGGACAGCTTGCATACCGTGAATCCAAGGTCTCCCTAATAACAAGTTGTATGTTAGATTTCCCGACATAACATGGATAGGAGTAGGCAAAGTAATAGGTCCCACTGTGATGGGTAAGGTGATAATACCTAATGAAGACTTAGCCACATTATCAAAGCCTCGAATGGGACGAGAGTCAGGCTCAATAAGGGATGTATCCACATTCATCTTATGCAATAGATTAATGCTACACACATTAAGGCCAAAGCCATTATCTACCAGTGTTCGTCTTATAGCAGTGTCATTTATGATAACCACAATCATCAAGGGATCATATTGATGTTGAATTTCACTAGTAGGCAACTCATCTTGAGTAAACACAATTTGAGCTTTAGGATTCATCATAGAGTTAACCAAAGACACTATATTACTAGATGTATTAGGTGGAGGAACATTCAAATCTTTCAAGGCATCTTGTAACATTCCATGATGAGCGGAAGAAGTTTGGATCAAATCCCAAAGGGATATCTTAGCAGGGGTAGCTTTAAGTTGTTCTATGAGATCATATTCCTTACCAAGAACTTGTGAAATCCGTGGAGCTTGAGGAAGAATAGGTTGGGAAGGAGGAAGTGAAGTTGGGATAACTGGAGGAGGATTAGGTTGCCTATTGTTTCTAGTATTATAAGTATGGGCAACCGCATGATAACTCTCTCTAGTCAATTGCTTAGCATACTCATAAGGGCTCTTAGACGAATAACCTCCTTGCACAGTAATAACAGGTTTCTTAGGAGTGCAAAAAGAATCATTAGCATAACCACCTTGAACCACTAAGATAGGCTTATTTAAAGGTTGAGAATTTTGAGAAGGACAAGCACCTTGGATAGTGAAGAGAGGTTTGTTAGGTGTTTCATTCATATGTATCAAATTGATTGAGGATGGTTTAGAGGAATGAACAAAAGTGTTGGAAGAATTATTGATAGTCTTCTCTTGCACTAAAATCTTATCACAGATTAAATCAATTTTAGGAGAGAGACAAGGGATAGGCATTGATGTTCTAGTAGGAAGAGTAATACTAGGAAAGGTCATATCATCCTCTATCATCAAAGGATCTACATGGGGAATAAACTCTCTAGGAGAAGGATCAACATTACTCTCTAAAGTCTCACTTTTGAGAGGGAGATCTTTGAAAGAGATGTTAACCATCTTGCTTTGAACTAGGGTATCCTTATGAGTAGAACCAAGTTGAGGAGAGGGAGAATAATTGAGATTCAAGGAAGGTGAGAAAATATCAAGGGAGTTTTCAATCTTGATTTCATCCCCTTTGGCTAGGGTTCTCTCACGGGGTAGAGAATAATCTACACCTTCTTCTAATGGTTCATCCCAAATAGTGAGGTTGTTGAAAGGAATGTTTGAAGTATTGTCAATTTCAGGAGAGGAGATAACATTGTTTATTAATTCCTCATCCTTAGGAGGGAGAGCATCAATAGATGTGTTAAACTCATCCTCTTTCCTCAAAATATGTTCAATAGGGGAGAGAGAATTAAGGAAATTGCTTATTATTTCATCTTCTTTCTCTAAGGGATGCTTATGGGTAAGACCAACTTTAGGAGAAGGGTAAGCATTTATCATTAATTCATCATCTCTAGTGGGAATTTTGTTGGAAAAGGAAAGGCCATCACTAGGAAATGTAGGGATAATGTCATCTCCTTGCACAAAAGGATCCTCATGAAGGGAGTGTTTTTTAGGAGACACAAAGGCATCAAGGGCATCATTCAACAAAGCATGATCATATCTATTAAAAGGTTTATCTTTTGATTCAAAAGGAGATATCTCTTCATAGAGGGGATCATTGAAAACAACCATGTTACTAGATTTAGTGGAAGAGCTGATAGGAATGTACCCTTGAGAGGAATCATTCGACTTATCTTTCTCATCACAATGAAATGGCATAGTAACAATGTTTATGAGTTTTTGGTAAAATGAAGGTTTGGTATATTTAGGTTTCAAAAATTCATCTAAAGCTTCATCTAACTCATAATCATCACAAATATGAACATCTTGCAAATAAAAATCTGACATTTTGAAATTGCATAAAATTTAAACACACAATGCAAAGAAACACACTTTTTTTTTTTTTTTTTTTTCTTTTTAATGAAAATGAAATGAAAACACACTAAATCTAGATCTAGATCTAACAAATGCAATGCAAGAGGAAGCAATGATAGATTCACGTCGGGTTCACCAAAATGTGTGGGAGAAAAAGTGACACTAAGCAAACATGCCCTAATCTCACTTTCAACCACACACTTGTGGAATACGAAAGAGCCTAGAGGTATCACACAATTGGCTACTTCTTCTTGTGGAAGAGAGAGCCACGGGCTACCTATTAGGATTTCTATTCCTTTGTTGCAATTGAAAGATGAAATGATGCAAGTTCAATCCCTAACCCCAAAGTGCAAGTATGAACTAATAACAAGATTGCAGAATTGAACTTAAACAATGGAAAGCTGTAAACACAAGGACAAGACAAGAATGTAAATGCGTACCCAGAGTTAAAATCTGAATGAAAATGTTTGGGACAAGGGCGCGGGCGCCACTGTCCTGATTCTGCCCCTGAAACTGCTTCGAAAACTGCTGTTTTTGCACTTTGGAAAAGCTGTCAAAAATGCTGAAAATGCTGTCTGTCAGGAGGACCAGGGCACCCAACGCCCCTGTCCTAGGGACCAGTTCGCCCAGCGCCCCTGTCCTAGGGACCAGGGCACCCCATGCCCCTGTCCTGGTCTTTTGCTCTAAAATTTGGTGCGAAGTGCTATCTCGACCTGCTATTCTCGGATCTGCGACCTGCGGCGTCGTCCGAGTCCTGAAACCTGCACTTATATCTGAAAAGATGTTTGGGTGGCTATATAGGGTTTTGCCTTAGTCAAACCCCCGCTTTGGTGATTTCCACCTCCACGAATAGCCAAGTTGTATTGTAAAATGTATTGTGTGTGCAGACCTAGTGTGTGTGCAAGGTCCTAAGATGCAAGTAAGCAAACTAGAGCAACCTAGAAAGTAAACCCTAATTGCTCATAAATGATAATGTAAATGCTCTAAATCAAGATGCAAAGTGATCTAAAGCATGAATAAAGGATATGTTGAAGCTTATGCAAAGACATGAAAACAACATGAAATCATACCCAACCCTCAAGGGAGGAGTACAAGCCAATCTTCAGTCGGTAATCTCCTATTGTTCTTCAATGTCTTCCAAGCCCTAAATGGATGAATGAAATTGATAGATGCTTGATAGAAGGATGTTGAATGTTGTTGAAGTCCTCAAAGATCTGCTCTTTTGCTGCATATGAGGTTCCTGAAAACAAAAATTGGATCCTTTCAAATGAAGAAAGAGAGCTCTTATATATGAAACCCTAGGTCTTAATTCCAACTTTTGGCCGACCTAGAGATTGAATCTCCCGCCAATTTCTTGGGGTTAAGCTTTATTTTATGATTGGGTCATGCTCCTAAAATTTCGGGAAAAATGTCTGGGACCATGTGCACGCCGGGCGCCATGGTCCTGACAACTTTTCACCAAATTTTCAGGGCCGTCGGATATGATGATTTTAGAGAGAATCCCGAAGTTACAGGTGATTTTGAGATGTTTTGACCCCCGAAATCAAGCCCCCAAGTTCAAAATAGGACCTAATTAGGGTTTTTGATTAAATGATGTATTGGAAGAATAAAATGAAAGGGGCACACTTTAATGAAAGGGCCCAGCTTTATGATGTGGGAGATGATGAAATAGGACCTTAGACCTAATTAATTTAATTAATTAAGCGCTAAGGGGAAATGCAATGCAAAATGCAAAATGCGCCAAGGCAGGTGCTAAACTAGGTGTGAAATTGTACCACCCTAGCAAGTGCGTACAATTTACGATGCTACAGTCCATTATCATTCAACTGAGCAACACTCAAAAGGTTATGCCTGAGACTTTCTACCCAATAAACATTATAAGCATTGCTTCTTCCATTCAGATAGATGGACCCTCTTCCTTTTACCATACAAGGTACATCATTACCAAATCAGACTACACCTCCATCATACTCTTCCAAAGATAGAAAATTTCTCCGATCACCAGTCATATGGTGAGAACAACCACTGTCAATAATCCATTTATTAGAAGTATCAAAGTGGGATACAAGAGCCTTCTTGTCTGACACATCTTCCTTGACAGCTAAAAATACTATGCCTTCACTTTCTTCATCTTCTGATTCATCATCAGTGACACCTTCATCAACTGCAACAAGACGATTTCTCCTATTTCCTCCTTTGAACTTTTTGAACCTCTCTGGTTTGTCCTTATTATAACCATTAGGATAGTTAACAACAATGTGTCCTATCCTATTGCAAGAAAATCATTTCAAAGGGATCTTACCTCTGTATTTACTAGTTCCCTTAGGAAGTCTCTTGGCCAGAAGAGCTTCAAATTCCATCAGGATTTCCTCATCATCCATATCTCTTCTTTTTCTAGGTCCACAACTGGTACTAACTTCTTTACCCTTTCTAGATAGTGCAATAGATGCTTTAAAGGTTGAATCAATCTTCTGAACACTGTCATCATAACTATTTAGCTCATAAGTGGTCAACTTAGCAATGATAGAATCAAGGCACACCTTTGTCTTGTCAATAGATCTCAACTCCTGAATAGCGGCAACCCTTATTGCATAGACCAGTAACAATGTTCTCAAAACTTTGCTAACAATGGTGGAATCATCCATTGTGCCTCTTGCACTCTTGATGTCTCCAACAACAGTTTTAATCCTTATCCCATATTGTTGAATGGTCTCTCCTTCAACCATCCACATGTCTTCAAACTTTCCTCTAAGGCTTTCTTCCTTAGCCTGATTTACATGCTCATCATCGCCATAGATAGACTCCAGAGTATCCCATAAATCTTTGGGATTGTCTTTTTCTTGAACATCAATAAACTCAACATTAGATAAGTTGTTGATAAGAGCTTCCATGACTTGTTCATTCTCCTGAATTTCTCTTCTTTGATCATTGGTGAGAGTACCAGTAGGGAAAACATAAGTATTCTCAACATAGCTCTAGTGTTGAGCACCCATGCTTTTAATATATATCTTCATTATGTCCTTCCATATCTTAAAGTTATCTCTATTAAACTTAGGACCTTCCCTCTTCATCATTAGAGTATGATCTTTTCCTCAAGCAGTTAAGCTTACAACATAGAGGACCTAGAGGTTGCTCTGATACCAATTGATGAATAATGATGAATAAAAAGTACTCAATAGATACTGAGAGGGGGGGTGAATCAGTATAGACAAAAACTTTTCTCAACAACTCAAATAGCAGAGACTGCACTAACCGATAAATAGTATCACCGATCTAAATCAGGGTACTACCGGTAAAACACAAAATGACTATGAAAGACATAAACTGATAACACTTAGATCTTCACCACACCTAATATCTCCTTTCCACTTCACCCATATGCATAATCAAGTAATACATCAGAAATATAAAGACCACTAGATCAACATGCATTTAACAGAGAATAATAATCATCACATGAAAATGCATCACACATGACACATTGATTTTTCACGTGGAAACCCAACTGGGAAAAACCACGGTGGGGATGAATACCCACAAGTTGTTCTTTGAACTCTTCTGAAGTCCACTCTATTAGGACCCTAATCCAATTAAGGACTTTACAATAGGTTCTGCTAGGAATCGATCCTGCTAGGGATCACCTAGTTAAGGGATGGCTAAATACCCGGTTAAAGATTAGAACCCCGTTAAAGGTTACCTTGCAAGAGGATTTGAAGAACTCCTTGAATTGAGTCACCCTATTAAAGGATTTACACAAAGCCTGTTAAAGCTACCCAGTTAAGGGATTTTCCAACTGTTGAAATGGTTACAAGTCAATAGGTAATACACTGATCTGATAACAACACTCAATTCCAAGGCAGATCCACTTTAGCTCCTTTACTTCTCTAATCACACTTTGCAAGTAACAACACACTTCTCCGGTTTGGCAAGAATCAAGTATCTCTTCAGTTGGATACACACATAACATTTGCCAACAACTTCACAATGCAAATCATCATCGACCTTATAGGAAACAGATAGGTCAGTAGCATAAACCCTAAACCATAAACATTTAGGTTATCAGTACAGTCGGTCCAATCTTGACCATTCAAACACATTGCATTGAATAAAAGAGTCTTGAACAAATCTCAAGATGTTCTCCATCATTCGTTCTTTGCCGCTTCTAGAAGCTGATAACCCATCACGCACTCTCGCCCATTTACTGAGACTTCGCACATTCCCGAGGTAGATAGGATCAATCTTCTTCATGCAAGATCCTCAAGGAAATCCTTCACGCACACAAGGATGACGTGGCAGCATGATATGATCTTCATTTCAATGCTAACCCATCAAAGAATATCATCGATCGAATCACACAGACTTAAAATGCATCAACCAGAAACCTTGAAGCTGAGACTACCAATTGATAGTTATACCAAATGAAACCCCGATACAAAATTTTCCATATACCGGTTCACTTGAACAAACATACCACTTCACTTTTTTACATATACCAGTTCACATCATCATACCGGTTCTCTTGCCATTTTGCTTACTTCAATATAGCGGTTCATACTTCAGCATATTGACATCAATGACAACATACAATGTCATCGTGTCATCAAAATTTTGCACATATGCCAGCATAAACCAGTCAAGCAAAAACTCTGTAAGATGCATCCTCATGTGGCCCTGCTAGTCAAAGTTGAGCTAGAAAATTTGCTAAAAGTTAGATTTATCAAAGCTATAGACTATGCAGAATAGATATCAATCATAGTACCTGTATCAAAGGCAAAAAAATCTATTAGGGTTTGCACAGACTTCAGGGATCTCAACAAAGCATGTCCAAAAGATGATTTTCCATTGACCAACATTGATATGATAGTAGATATGATTGTTGGATATGAGATGTACTCATTAATGGATGGATTCTCTAGTTATAATTAGATCAAGATAGCTCCTGAGGATCAAGAAAAGACAACCTTCACATGTGCATGGGGAACCTTCTGCTGGAATGTCACCATTTGGACTAAAAAATGTAGGAGCCACTTACCAAAGAGCAGTAACCACTATCTTCCATGATATGATTCACAAAAACATGGAAGATTATGTTGATGACACCCTAGTAAAAACTATGAAGAGATTTAGACATATCCAAGAACTAGGTCTCATACTGGATAGAATGGAAAAATTCAAGCTCCAGCTAAATCCTAAAAAGTGTGCATTCGAAGTAACATCAGGGAAATTGCTTGGTTACATAATTTCAAAGATAGGAATTGAGGTTGATCCTAAAAAGGTCCAAGCCATAATGGAAATGCCTCCGCCCAAGAATATCAGTCAAATGAGAAGTTTACAAGGATGTCTCCAATCAATAAGGCATTTTATATCTCAGCTAGAAGATAAAGCTCAACCCTTCACAAAGGTATTAAGGAAAGGCGTACAATACAACTAGGATGAAGATTGTGAACAAAATCTAAAACAAATCAAAGACTATATTTCTAATCCACCCATATTGATGCCACCAATTCAAGGTAAACTATTGATTCTATACATATCAGCTACAACTACATCACTGGGGGCACTTCTGACACAACAGGATGAAAATAAAAAAGAAAGAGCTATATATTATATCAGCAAAACCTTGTTGTCTTATGAAATGAACTATACTATCATACAAAAGGCTTGTTTGGAACTAGTCTTTGCATCACAGA
Source organism: Cryptomeria japonica (assembly GCF_030272615.1). Classification (NCBI taxonomy): domain Eukaryota; kingdom Viridiplantae; phylum Streptophyta; class Pinopsida; order Cupressales; family Cupressaceae; genus Cryptomeria; species Cryptomeria japonica. The sequence goes on from NC_081405.1 coordinate 303,161,604, forward strand.
AATTAAGACACTACATGTTAGCACATTCTATTAAGCTGGTGGCTAAAATTGATTCGCTCAAATATCTTCTCAGCAAGCAACACTTACCGGAAGATTGGCTAAAAGGGTCATGGTTCTTACAGAATTTGGTATTGAATATGTATAACATAAAGCCATCAAAGGACAGGTTATCATGGATCAACTTGTTGATGCTCCACTTGAAGATAGTCAACCTTTGCATATAGAATTTCTGGATGAATCAATCATGCACCTTACTCAACAATCATGTAAGATGTTCTTTGATGGGTCTTTCACTCAACATGGTTCTAGTGTCGGAATACTTTTTATTACTCCTCAAAAATATTCAATCCCAAATGCTTACAAGATTCTCTTCCCTTGCATAAACAACATTGTAGAATATGAAGCTTTGGTGAATGGGATCAAGCTGGCCATTGAATGGAAGATTGTTCAATTACACATCTATGGAGATTCTCAACTCATCATAAACCAAATCAATAATATATATCACACTAGAGATGAGAAAATGATGCCTTATAAGATAATGGTGGATGATCTTAAGAAATACTTTACCTTTGTATCATTTCAACAGATCCCCAGATCAACAAATAGAGCAGCGGATGCAATGACCACCTTGTCGTCTATACCACAGCGACATGAATCTAATTTTCATTTTGAATTCTTGGTGGAAGAGTTACATTATCCTACCTATGATTCTTCTGAGTCCCAGATGGTTTGTTCTATTATTGGACATGACTCATCTCGCTACAATCACATTTACTCTTATCTCTATGACCAAGTTATCCCTGCTAATCTTTCCTGTAATGAAAAAAGGAACCTAATCCAAAATGCTTCACAGTACATCATCATCGCTAATGACCTATTTAGGCAAGGTTTGGATAGTACTTTACTTAGGTGTCTAGAAACTGAAGAGTCCCAACATGCATTATTCGAGGTTCATGAAGGTGTTTATGGATCCCATTCGAACGGTCTAACTTTAGCATGGAAAGTAATAAGGGTTGGCTACTACTGGCCAGACATGGAGAAAGAGGCTATAAAATTTGCTAAAACTTGTGAGAAGTGTTAGCTACATGGGAACCTTATACATGCTCCAGCAAGGGATCTCATACCCTTTGTTACACATTGGCCCTTTCAACAATGGCCATTTGATCTCATTGGCCAAATATATCCTGCATCATCTAACAGACACAAGTTTATTATAACTACCATTGAGTACTTCACTAGGTGGGTATAAGCGGTTCCACTCATCAAAGCGACCGGTAAACAAGTAGCTCTATTCATCTTTAACTATATCATCTGCAGGTATGGTATACCTTCATCCATTATGACCAACAATGGAGGACAATTCAATAACAAAGATCTAGATGAACTCTGTGAAAAATTAAAAATAAAACAACACTGGTCATCCATATACTACCCTCAAGGTAATGGACAAGCTGAAGCATCTAACAAGAATCTGTTGACTATCTTACACAGAACAGTAAATAAATCTAGAAAGGATTGGCATTTGCAACTCAATCTTGCCCTATGGGCTTATAGAACAAGTATTAGAACACCTACTGGGGCTACACCTTTTTCTTTGGTGTATGGGTCCAAAGCAATCTTACCTATTGAGGTGGAAATATCGTCTTTAAGAGTTTCTTTGTAAGGTCTTGTTACTGATGAAGACTACAAAATATCCAGATTGCAAGAACTCGAGTTGCTAGATGAACGTCGACAAGTGGTGTTTGATCATTTAAGAGCATATCAAAAGAGAATGTCTAGAGTTTATAACAAGAAAGTGCGACAACGAGAATTTCAGGTTGGTGACCTTGTTCTGAGAGAAAATCCTAAAAATCAACAGTTTCGAGAAAACAAAGGGAAATTTGAACCCAACTGGTTGGGTCCCTAGATCGTTACTGCAGTCTTTGGCTCTGGTGCCTATCAACTCTCAACATTGGAGGAGAATAGCTCCGTGAACCGATCAACACCATCCACTTGAAGAAATTATTCACCTAAATATTCTCTTCTCCATCAGCCTGTACAACTAAAAAGTCCTGAAGAAATCCTAAAAATAAAAAAAAGTCCTTAAAAAAAAAGAAAAAAAAGAGAAAGGATCTTTGCCAAGTAGGTAAAAACCTAGTAAATAGGCACCTCTTGTACTCAACCGCTCCATCTATCAATGCAACATTGGCATTTCCCATTTTCATTCCCATTTTCCTGCATCTTTTCTTTCACTTGTACATAGCTTTTAGTCACTTTCGTGACATCTTGGTTCTTTTTTGGAAACCTCATGGCTTGAAACAGATCATTGTCCTGGTCTTAGGGTAATGGACTGAGCAATTTACATTTCCTAAGCACTATCAACCAAGTCATCTTTTAGTCAGTGGTACCCGGTCATCCACTCTGAGTTAGTCACCTGTCTCCTAACTACTAAAGAGTTTTATCACTGAGTACACAAGCAAAACAAGACTACTGAAAACAATCACTAAACTGTTTGAGATATGCATGAAATTTTCTTTGTGTGTTGTCTTTTACATTGAATTTCGCTTATTATTCCCTCTTAGTAACTCGGGGAAGTCTATCTTGACTAAGAGGAGCAAGGATTGGGGGCATAATACTTTTCTTTGTTTTCTGCTTGTATGAATGAATCCAATGATGTGGAAACATCTAATTAGCTAGGTGTCTGTGATAAGTGCCTTCACATCAAGGTGAAATCACCACACATACCTAGACTCTGCTTATTTGTATGTTATAGGGAGGTTGGAGTCATTTATTTGTCTGTTGAGGGAATTTCTTTAATGTGTAATCCGGATGCATGCATAATCAGGATATGAACGAACAAAGGGTCATTGCAAACAAGATAGTTAATATTGCATATGCAAAGAAATGCACTCTATTATACTTGCTATGTTTTTAAAATGCTCAGTGATGAAGATTAAGCAATCCAAATCTAGTGACTAGGTTTAGTTTGCATTCATTCTAAAATTTTATGCATTTCAAGTGATTTCAGAATAATAACAATGATCTCTTTATCTTTTGAATGAGAGTTTGAAGCATCATCATTTCTCAACTAAGTGGTCTTTGTTTCATCATTTCTCTGATCGAGTACTTGTGTATTGAGATGTTAGCTGCATACATGAGCATCTTATATAAATCCATACATTTCATTATTACTTATTTGCATTCATATTTTTTTCATGAAGAAATATAAACATTAGCATTACTAGTTGCTCATTCTCATCATTCATTTGCATCATCATTTATTTTCATGAAAAAGAAACAAAAATAAACATCCATATTACATCCATTGCCTATTGGCATTTTGATGATGTTTTGATTGTCATTGATGGACACACACTTTCTTGATGTATGAGTTATGCTCAAACGGTAATTGTTCCAACCGGTATTGTGTATTATTGAATGTATAGTCTTTAGACTATCGGTGTTTTGTAGAAAATGGTTTACCGATCATAGATTGTATGAAGACCGCAAGCGATATGAAGACCCTAAGCGGTACGAGGATCCCAAGTGGTTCAAGGAGCTCAAGCGGTACAAAGGAACCAAGCGGTAGTTAACTTTTGATCAGAATACTACGATCTACCAGTCTTCATTTTTGACAATAGATAATCGGTATATTGTATTAATTGATATTACTCTGTGATGACTTACCATAATGTGTGATGAGTTATCATCCACCAACACTTTGGCAGTGTTTTTGTGTCGTGCTACCAAATGTGTCTAGATGCATTGAACCTAGGAACTTGTAGTCTAATCCTATTGGACCGACATGAAATCAGTTTCCTTTATAAGGACATCATGTCTAGGGTTTGCATATGAGATGTGTGATATGTATGAGATATAGAATAGAAAAGGTTATGTGGGATCATTGTAGAGAAGATTAGGTCTATGTGAAGAGATAGAGTGTGGAGATATTGAAGACTGAAGTAATGCTGAAACACATTAAAAATGAGTTGTCAAGGATCTAACTAAGCATATTGTGCTATTATCTAGATCATTCACTTGTTGATTACTAATATCTTTGACAAGTCTAAAACCCTTAACCGGGTAGGCCCAGCAAAGCCTTTGTAAATCCTCTAACAAGGTGGTTCACAACTATGGATCTGGAATCCTTTAACAAGGTAGTCTTCAACAGGACTTATCTCCTAACAAAGATCTAGATTCCTAATAGGGTCTGTTCTGGAGAAGAACATTGTATGACCTTAACCGGTCTGGTTTCTATTCTGCAGATAGTTACTTGTGAGTTTCTGCTCACTGTGGTTTTTCCCATTTGGGTTTCCATGTCAAATATCTTGTGTTATGGTGATTGTGCTCTTGTGGTTGAATGCTTTGTTTTCTATTTGGTTTACATTTATCTTAACCAGTTTATTAGTGAATTTGTTGTACTGGTTATTTGCTAAATTGTTTAAAAATTTGTTTATAGTATTTTTTGGCATACTAATTCACCCCCCCCTCTTAGTATTCATCATTGCCTACATCCATATTGAAAAGATATGCATACATATAGCATAAAGCATATAGAAAGACATCTCATAATCAATTGACACAAGTATGATGAAATCAAATCAAGATCTCATATATAATCATAATCTCAGTGTCTTAGAGTACAAATGATATCAACTATCATATACAATGACTCCTCAAAGAAAGAATTGTATAGGCTACAAAAAATGGGGTATATAACAAAATATAAGAGATGTAACAAGCTATCTCTCTACCTCTCCCTCATCGATAGGTGGAGGAGGTGGTGCTGACTGACTGGTGTCCTATCTGGGTGCCTAGATCCCTCTAATCAAGCCATATACTATGAATATGGAACAACCTACTATGCCACGAGGACTTCTACTCTATACGCTGCAACATAATAGGCTTCTCGACTAGTTTGATACAAAACCTCCAGCTGAAGAGTGTCTCACTCTGCTCTCACCTCAACAAGATGATGATCACACTCAGCTCTAACCTCAACCAGTTGTCGATCTCTCTTTGCTCTAGCCTCAGCAAGTTGTCGGTCTCACTCTGCAAGCTATGTCCATACCACTGTCAACTGTGACTGCCAATCTCCCAATATAGCCCTCAGAGACCATGTTGCATCCACTTCCCCCTACTCTCTCCCCCCCCTCCAACTCTTCCTCCAACACCCTACTCTCTCATAGGCTCTCCGCCTCCCTCTCTGCCTCCCTCTCATCCCTTTGTTGTCTCACATGTCGAGGAGCTGCTCTCTCCTCCTCCCCTCCACCCTTTGTTGCCTCAATACTGCCAACCTCAACTCCAACAACCCCTAGAGATCCACCCTCCACTCTCAGTCATTATCTCCCTTCAGCTGGTATCCTATTGCTGCTAGCTCCAAGATCACCTCCTGCCTACCTCGATGCATCTTCTCTCAGACCCTGCACCTGTCCTCATCCCTGCACCTATCCTTGCCCCTCTACTTGACCCAGTACTTGTGCCTGGGATGGTGCCTCAACCTCCTCTATAAGAGGTGCATGCTCTGCATGATCTGTGAATCTAGGAAATAGATGCCTCTGGAACCAATCCTTGTACTGGGGCAATACCCCCACATCTGCAACATCCTCCAAGTAATCCCATCTTAGTCATTGTAAACTGACTAACTCTTGCATGCTCAGCACGTAGGATAACCTCGGAGCCCATCCTCATCTCTCCTCATCTCCATATCAAGCATAGGCTGTAAACTCTTGTGACATACCCTATAGTCTGCCATACTGCCTCATAACCCTAGAAATGGCAAACTACTCAAAGATGAACACTGACCTGCCATTAAGAGGACGTGTCATAAATATGTCCTTCCTCTGTGCTCTCTAGTCATCCCATAGCTCCAAGCCCCTATACGGTCTCCATACTACCGTGATCAAATCATCAAGTTGTCTCCTCCAATAATCTATCTTGCCCAGATGGGGCTAAGTGACATAACCTGAATAGCAATAAACATTGGGTTGGTGCGGCTCTCTAGCATCATCTACCATCGACCTGCATATCGGAATGTGCTCCCAGGCCCAAATCTGCAAAACTAATCCCATAGTAGGTGGATAAACATAGTGAAACAAGACATCTGGCAACCGAATCTGCATAATCAAACATGAACACTATCAGCACATGATCCAAATTATGCTAAAATGATGCTAAACATGCTTGCGAATCCAAATATGCAAAATGCAAATTCAAAATTTGACGTTTTGACCTTCAAACATGCTTGTTGTTTTTAATACAAGTTTTTACATAAAGTTATAATTTTGTATGAATCAAGATTATACATCGCATGACAAAACATTCCCATATGAAACAACAGTAGACATCACATGATAAAAGGGGCACTCAAGAACAAGTTTGTACGAGACATGGACCAACTTGATACGACAAACCCTAAATGCCCATATGATAAACTACACGAGACAGTTTATCATATGAGAACTGGTGTCTCATCGTATGATAAATCATGGCACATGACTTCAAATGGCTCAAAAATGCAAAAAAATTAATCAAAACTCAAAATTTAAGAAAGTCAAACAGGCTTAAGATCGATCACTTACCATCGGGTCATAGTTTCGCGGTCGATTATGTCATCTTTGGCACTCAAAATGATGCTCTTGGATCATAATGGCCATTTTTCTTCATAGAGGGCTTTTAAAATTTCAAACTTGGAGAGGTGAAAATGACACATGGACCCCTTATATAGCCAAAACCCTAATTTTTCAACTTACTCCGATGGACATCAAACTTGCACCCTAAGCTAAATCGACCGTCTTGATTCCATTTTCAAGATCGAAATCGAAATCTAAGATAATCCTCCTAGTCAATTTTGCACAACTAAGACCACTTAGTGCTTTCATCAAATGCTCATTCTTTTCTTCAATTTGCGCTCAATTTCTCGTTAATCAATGCTAAATTTCAATATAATTCTCAAATCAACTCTAGTTTTAATTATCAATATTAATCTTTGTGCTCAAATAACTTATATTCGCTCAAAATAATTTCTTGAAATCACTGCACAACCCTCGCTATCTTTTGATTTCACTCCCGAGGGGGCATACTCATGACCTCAAAGTCGAGAATTTCTTTCAAAAATCTTCGTTACAAGTCGAGTAGCTAAGCTTCATCAAATCAATCTCTAGGGGCATATCAGTTTCATCGCTTCAAATCAAGCTGATATTGTTTTCATCTGAATTAGTCTCTTAACGTTAATCAATTGCATCGCTTTTCATCATGCTGATTATTCATTTAAACTCAATCAAGGGTTTAAAGAGTATCTCTAATCACACGCTCAATCTAAGCAGGTGTTCAGTTTCATCGCATCGAATCAAGTTGGACAGTTTATCTTCACTCATCGTGTCTTGATCCATCAAGTTCAAGATCAATTTTATCTTCACTCACTGAGTCTAGTTCAATCAAGTTCTGGATCAGTAAGATCTGCTTCTTGATCAATCAAGTACAAGTTCAGTATCTTTTCTCTTCATTGGTCCTAGTTCAATCAAGTTCGGGATTGGTTTCTCTTTAATCAACTCTATTCAGTTTCATCGCTTCAAATCAAACTGAATACCTCACTCTTCATCTGGTTCATGATCAATCAAGTTCAGAACTGGTATCTCCTAGACATAAAATTTTCTTTGAATCAACACGCTGCTCGCACATTAATTCAAAGAGGAGAAAATGTAATACCCTAAAAATGATCATCTAAACCATGAGCCCCTAATCTCGACAACGTCACCAAGGTCCTAAGAAAAGGCACTTAAATCAACCTTGAGAACCTAATTAATTAATTTCTAAAATCACCAATGTCACATGACAAATTAATCAACCAATATTAATTAAATATTTATTTAATTAATTAATCATTCCAAGTAAATCATTTTTAAACAATTATCCTATTTATTTTATTGAATATCCTAGCATATTTAATGAAACAAATCAATTTGCCATTAAATCATCAAAAAAAGGAATTAATTGACAAAAAAGAATTAAAAATTGAGAAAAGAAATCAATTGGAGATAATCTTGAAAAACAAATTAAAAATTGATAAATAATCTCAAAGAAAGCAATTAAAATATTTAAATATTAAAATTGAATGAAATAGAGAATAAATTGGTTTTTCTGATTTTATCTTAATTATAGTTCAATTTCCTTTAAAAATGAGAAAAGCAACCAATCACATCAATTCACCTGGATTGTGCTTCCTCTTGGAAAATATTGACCACTCATCATCATTTGATCTCATTCGTTGGTTTCTCTCTAAATTTTCTATAAATTCAGGCTCTCATTTCTCATTCAAGAATCCTGGAGAATACATTGTTATTATGCTATTTTTGCTCTAGGTTCATTAAGATTTTGCATTCAGATATTTACATATTAATTATTGCATCCTTATTAAATCATCTAGCTTAATATTTGTTAAATGATGTTAGCTTAAATCTTGCATTCATCTAGCTTAAATCTTGCATTCATTTAGCTCAAATTCATGCCCATATAGATTAAAATCCTTCATTTAGATTGTTGTCTAGTCACTGGTATTGCATTTAAAAACTGAGAGCAAGACTAAACTCGCATCTACTAGAAGGCAATAGGTCGCTTTGTAATGGTTTATTGTTCATTATTGATTATTGATTTACTAACCATGCATCTAATGACTTAATTGAAGTGTTGTGTATTCAGATACAGATACAGATATAGATACCTTATCCACTTTTCACACACATTTTTGGTGCCCACCGTGGGGCGAGGACATTCAATCCTTCGACCTCAAAATCAATTTTTTTTTATCTTACAAGTCTCATCCGTACAACCTCTGCTAAATATCGTATGAGTATACATCCTCATCATACGACACTCTCAAGACTTGTGTCTTATCATACGGATCAAGGAAGGAACTCGTAAGATTTCTTTCTCTAACAATTTGGCTTCGTGTTTTTTCGTTCAGGGCTATGAGGATACTCATGTGAGAAGGTATAATTTGTCGTATGAATTTATGTTTTATCGTTTCAAAAATAGTGTACATGCCAAGGTTTTTCGTGAGTTAAATTTTGATTTTACTAATACTGATGCTAACCCTGGTGTGTCTTCTGTTTACTTGAGATTTTTACAGCCTAACCAGTTTCTTGCGGGACACTTGATAGATAATTTATCAATCAAACATACGCCTATCAAAGATTTAAAAACAACATGACTATTGATGCGTTGTTTTTGCAGGTTGCCTAAAAGAAAATTGACCAAACTTCATGTTTTCTTTAAAGTTCATTTCTTTTAGGCACTTAAATTGCTATCTGGTTAAAGAACAAATCCATCTTTCATGTTTTTGGAAAAATCAGAGAGGTAGGAGAGTATGCTCTTGTCTTTTGCAGATAATCAGAAATTTGGACCCTCAAGCTTTTTCTAAATTTTGAGATTTGTGTACCTTTAGCGGGCCTGTCACAGTGGGAAAAATTAATCACCCTGTGAGAACGACCCAAGTGAGTATAGTTGGACCTGAGCATTCCAACTCACTATAAAAAATAGGCCTATGGTGATTAAAGTCTTAGAGGATGGGATTATTTGAGTTCTCTTTGAGATCTCTGAATTTCTCACTTGTAACCATAGGAGTACTTACCATTTTAGAATCTCCCATACCAAATTTCTTCAACAATTCCTTAGCATACTTAGTTTGATAGATAAAAATACCTTTGTCAGTCTAAGCAATCTAAAAACCTAAGAAAAATTTCATCTCACCAATCATAGACATCTCAAATTCTTTCTCCATATTCTTAGAAAATTCTATACATAACTTATCTTCACCTCCAAAAATAATGTCATCAACAAATACTTCAATAATAATTATATCATCATCAGTGATCTTATAATATAAATTACTGTTAGCACTGCCCTTAGTAAAACCAAGCTTCAAAAGATATTTATCCAACCTTGCATACCAAGCTCTAGGTGCTTGTTTCAATCCAAATAAAGCTTTCCTTAACCTGCAAACCATATTTGTATCATCTGATAGTGAAAAACCATCAAGTTTCTCAATATAAACTTCCTCATCAAGATTCTCATTCAAAAATGCACATTTAACATCCATTTGATAAACCTTGTAGTTTTTATAAGCAACATAGGCAAGAAATAATCTTACAGGTTCAATCCTAGTTATATGTGCAAAAGTCTCTCCATAATCAATTCCTTACTTCTGAGAATATCCTTTACAAATCAATCTATCCTTATTCCTTATAAATTGTGTTAGGATTAATGATAGTCCCAAAGATACTGAGAGGGGAGGGGGGGGGGGGGGGGGGTGAATCAGTATCTAACCGATTAACAGAATATTTAACCTTATTAATTATTTTGCATTCCAAAATAGTGTATCGATAAATAAGAATTAATGCAGTAAATAGGAACAATAAAGACAACATAGAAAACACACTATAACACAAGATGTTTAATGAGGAAACCCAGTGTGGGAAAAACCTAAGTGGGATTTATGACCCACAATATTTACTCACTGGCCAATGAATAAATATAACTTACAATGAGGGGCCTACACATGCAGGAAGGCCAACTGCCTAGAGCTCAGTGCTCAATTTACAAGATAGAAGTCTCACTGACATACAAAATGGATTATGAAAATCCAATACAATGTACTGCTTCAAATCAGCATCAACTATGCCAAGTTCAGTACCGGTTTAAGCTCATACTATAACCAAAACCTTTGTTGTCAACTTATATCTCCTTATACAAAATATCATTCATTCATGCTATCCTTATACCATACTTCTTACTTACTTACACAAAATGACCTATAAGATCTCATACATATATATGAGTCTTTTACTATATGCCATGTTGGATTTACATAAGATAATTACATTAAATACAATAAACAAAAGTTTATTCCTTGTCGGCTAGAGTGTCGGTATGCTTTGTAGCCGCTGTCGGTGAAGTGTCTGCCAATGTATGTAGATGTCTATGCCAGTGTCGGTGCCTACCAGTGGCTTTACCAGATGAATACTAGGTGGTTTCCAGAAGGTTTCCATCAATGACAACACCATCATTTCTCATTAGTGTAGAATGCCAACAATCTCCCCATTTGGCATTGATGGCAACACTCATGAGAAAAATCCAAAAACTGTTTCCAAAAAGTGAAGTCCAAAAATTTGCCAAAAAGATGTGCTCCCCCTGAGCATATGATCTCCTTTGTATGATCATCTTTCTCTGTCTACTACTCCTCCTTTGACATCAATGACAAAGGTTGTCAAAAATTGTCAAATGAGTGCAAAATTTCACCTTAAGGTTTGTAACCAGTTGGTTACAATCCGAAATATGTCAACCAAAACCAAGTTTAAACTTTGCATGAATCTGTTGTTGTCATTCATGGTTGCATATTCTCTTCTGGTGATCTTTCCCCTTGAATTAATGCCTTTAGATATCTCATTTCTCAGAGAGATAAGATTATCCAACTTAGGACTAAGTTTATGCTTAAGCTCTCTGGCATTTGCCTTGATCCTTGCTTTTTCCTTCTCAAATTTCTCCAACTTTTCTTGAAGTCTTTCTATTTCTTGCTCAATAACTGATATAGGTTTGGATTAACCAATAATGTTATTAGCTATATCATTTATCTGCTTCTGTACTCTGCTTATTTCCTTTTCAATGTCCTATGTCAACAGATGTGGCTTGCATGTTTCTCTGTATAGTTCCTTATATTCCAAAATTGTTGTATTCAGTGTCAGTAAAAGTGTGTTAATATGTTTAGTGCACTTCTTTATTGTGTCCTCAAAGAATTTTTCCTTTTCTTTTTCCATTTTCTCTTTGAATGTATCCTCATTCACCTTATCAACTATTATTACATTTCCAGCAATAAATTTAGACAATGTGTTCAACTAACCTAAAGAATCTTGTACATGATCTATATTACATTTTGGTGCAATCATCTTAAGAATAGGTATTGTATCATCTATTGCTTTATAAGCCAATGCATTATAGTTGGTTATCTTCTTGATAGAGTCCAGGAGTACTTCTGTCACATTGGTAGGCCTGAAATCACTTAAAGAAGTACCGAATGTTTGACCAACTGCCTTTATTACCTCAATGCTTCCAAAATTTGTTACCAATTTGCTTGTATTATTCTCTAGTGGATCAGTCTGAGTTTGTGTTTCAACCTGTAATGGTTTGGGTTTCTCAGTGATTACTGGTTTCACTATCTCAATGTGTACCTACGCCTCTGTCGGTTTCTCTGTGTTCTCAGATATCAGTAACTCTGTCTCTGTAGGTTTCTCAGTGGTAGCATCTATACTACCAGCATTCTTTCCACTGTCCAAAGGTTGCTCTGTTTGTAGTGTATGCTTTGTTTGTGTCTCAACCTCAACATTCTTTGTCGGTTGCTTAGCAATGTTTCCACTGTCAACAATGTTATTCTTTACCTCTATTTTATCCTTATCCACAACAATGTTCACTTCCTGAGTGTCCACATTCATGGTGAATAGAATTTCTGAATCAGGATTAGTGTCATCCTGTGTTGTACCTATGCTGTCAATACTTCGTGGATCAATAGAATGTACCGGTACAGTATCCAAGGGTGGTGGTAAGTTGTCAGTTATTTTAATGTTTGGTATTCCACCAACTTTTCCTTTCCCTTTGTCCTTATCCTTCTGATAAACCTTAAATGTTTTCTTCGACATGTTCAATTCCTCTTGTTTTTCTTTTTCCACAAAAAAAATATCCCATTTATCAGTCGTTTCCTCAGCAATTTCATTAACTCTACCAGCCATCAAGCTCACTTGCCGGTGACCACTAGCAAAAACTGATATGTTAGCTTCACAGATTAGGTCATCAATTTCCTCTTTAGAGTTAACTGGATGTACCCCTAAAAGTTTTTCAATTTTAAGTTTCTTGTCCAACTCCATTACTGCAATCCTCTCTACATCTAACCTTCTATACAGATCATTTGATAAGTCATCTACAACTTCATTTAGCACTTTCTTGTATATGTCCAGATGTAGAATTGTACTGTTTTTAATACTTTCCTTTTCTGAATCAGTGAATGTGTTATACAATTTTCTCACATTTGCCAAGTTACCATCATTAGTTATTTCATTTAGTAAATTATCCAATGGTGGTATAATCTATTTTTGTTTCTTCTTGCGTGTAAGTTTCTTTGTCGGTTGCCTTACTTCTTGTTGTTTCTTTCTCAAGGTTCTTATTTTCTTGGGTGGAGGAGAGGGTACTGGTGTGGGTTTTCTCTTCTTATCAACTCTCTTGAATTCTATAGGTATCTCATTGTCAGATGATGTGCTAACCGGTGAAATGTGTGCCTTTGGTCGTTGTCATTCCAGTTCACTTGTCTTTATACCAGTAAGGTTCATAACATTTTCTTTTATTTCCTTTACCTATCTAGAAGCACCTCTTATATACTTTTCTCTTCTCTTCATTTGTTTCATTGTTTGTACACCACTTTCAATGGTTTCAGAATTACCAAAAACTTCTTCTGATGGATCTCTAGGTGCATTTAATAAAGCTTTTGCATAAGTTTCAACAATGTTGATATCTACCTCATAACCTTTTTTTGTTACCCATATAGTTCTAGGTAATACAACTTCCATCCATGTTTCATCTTTCTTAATTACAAATCAGATTTCCTTATCATATTTATCTATTACACTCGGTGGTAGTCTCTCTCTAGTTTTCATTTTGGTTTGGAAAGCTTTGAAATATTTAGTTATGTTGTTTTCCTTAGCAGTACCCATGCCGGTGAAAGCTTCTTGCAACTGTTTGCCTACCAGTATGTCATAGCCAAAGTCTTTATGTCCAATACCGGGAATTTCCTTTGAGAAATACAACATAAGGCATACCAAGAGATTACCAAAATGAAATGTCCCTTTCTTATCACCTTTTATCTTCTCCAAGTTATCAATTAGTTCATCCTTCAGCCATTCACACACATCTATTTTTGCATTATTGTTTACCATTTCATAAGCACTATTAATGCAAAGACTAGAAACTAAATTAAGTTTGTTCACATGTGTAGTCTTGTAACCTAAGATCATACTTATGAATCTCACATTAATGTCCTTGATGTCATTTACTCTCAGAGATCTACTATCAAATGTTGCTCCGATTAAGGTCATGACTTTCTTATTAGGAACCTTCTTAGTCTTGTTAGGTCTGTTGTCGGTTGAGGGTAGACCTGTCATTGCCCTAATTTCTTGTCGGGTGAATTTGCAGACTGAGTCTAACCAAATAAATTCTCCATGTGCCCTACTTAGGACAATTCTCACAACTTCCTCCAGAAATTCAGGGATGTTCAAGATTTCCACAAAACCTAAAGTCTCAATAACCTTGTGCTCGGATTTGACATTGCCATTTTCATCACAAATTACAGTTTTAAACATCTTTAACACTTCCTCAGGACCTAATTCTTCAATATTGAAATGAATATAAATCCTAGGGTCTTCAGCATAAGCTACACCTTTAGGAATCTTTGAAAATGTGCCTATGGAATCATCTTGCTTAGCTATCTCGGGAATAATTTTGAATACGAGCCTAGGGCATTTTATATTTTCCACAATAGTAGGGTTTGAAATAAATTCGGGATCAGAAGAGGAAGTCATTTGAAAAATACCTTTAGCTGCCTGATAATGTCTAAATGCTTGAAAGAAATCACTTCACTTCTTTGCCTTGAATGCCTTCACTCAGATTTCGCGCTCTTTGCTAATTTGAATGCTCGGTGAATCAAAAATGAGGGAAAACCGATGATTTATAATGAAATTTCTTTCAACAACCGCATTAAATGCTCATCGGTAAAGAAGAAATCTATCTTCTCACCATCAACCAAGGGTAAACTGCATGATATTCAATTTGCTGCAATACCCCCAAAGGGTTACTTCTCAGTTGGATGAAGAATTTCTTGTTAGTGGAGTAATACTCTATTCTACTAGTGAAGAAATAGTCTCATCAACATTCTGATCTATCTTTCTAATCCATTGTTTTGAAAATTCTTGCTTTACCTCATCA
Source organism: Cryptomeria japonica (assembly GCF_030272615.1). Lineage (NCBI taxonomy): Eukaryota > Viridiplantae > Streptophyta > Pinopsida > Cupressales > Cupressaceae > Cryptomeria > Cryptomeria japonica. Next base: position 303,176,604 of record NC_081405.1, read on the forward strand.
ACCTTTTCTTTGCCTTTCAAACTGGGTCCTTTATTATTTGCCGGTGAAGTTTTGCTTCTATAAAATTTTGCAATATGTCCAATATTGTTACAAGCATAACAAGTCACATTATTCTTCTGAATAGCCTTTCCATATCCTATGTCAGTTTGTGTTTTGTATTGATTGGATAAGTGCCCAAATGTTCCACAAACATAACATCTCACATTCATTCTGCAGTTTTCTAAATTATGACCAACTTTGTTGCATTTGGTGTTGGCATTATGTGAACCGGTATGAGGACATAATGACATTGTATGTTGTCATTGATGTTAATATGCTGAAGAAGTGAGAACCAACATATGAGAGAATTGGTAGAAAACTGTGAACCAGCATTTGTGCCAAAGTGAAGCGGTGTGTTTGTTCATGATGAACCAATATATAGTTATGAGAACCGGCACATGGAAGTATTGTATGACTACCAGTTGGTAGTCTCAACTTTAGGGTTTCCAGTTTAAGTGCTTCAATCCTGTGTGGCTCAACCGGTGACTTTGTGTGATGAGTTAGCATGGTAACAAAGAACAGATCATGTTGCCACGTAAGCCTTGTCTGCGTGAAGGATCTTAAATGAAGGAGATTGTTCCTATCTACCTTGGGAATGTGAGAAGTTTGTAAAATGGTGATAACGTGTGATGGGTTATCAGCCGCCATAAAATCAGTGAAAATGGATGATGGAGAATGTCTTGAGATTGAATCAAGAACTACTGCATTTAATGCAGTGTGCTCAATGGTCAAGATTGAACCGTTTGAATTCCTTAACCTAACAGGTTTAGGGTTTAGGGTTTATGCTACTGACCTATCCATTTTCCTATAAGGTCGATGTTGTGTCTCTTTCTGAGGTTGTTGGCAAAAGTTGTGTGTGTGTATCCAAGAGAAGGGATACATGATTCTTGCCAGACCAAAAGGAGAGAAGTAATACCTGTAGAGTCTAAGTGCAGAAGGTGAAGAGGAGCTTGAGCATATTTGCATTGGCATTGAGTGATGTTATCAGATTATTGTAATACATGTTGATCTCTAACCACCTCAACAGTTGGAAAATCCCTTAACAGGGTAGCCTTAACCAGCTTGCTGTAAATCCTTTAATAGGGTAATTCAAAGCTATTGAGTTTGAAATCCTTTAGCTATTGAGTTCTTGAAATCCTCTAACTAGGTGATCCCTAACAGGATTGGTTCCTAGCAGAACCTATTGTAATGTCTCTAACCGAACAAGGCTCCTAACAAAGCGGACTTCTAAAGAGTTCAAAAATAGCTTGTGGGTATTCATCCCCACCATGGTTTTTCCCAGTTGGGTTTCCATGTGAAAAATATGTGTGTCATGTGTGATGCTTTTATCTTGTGATGCTTTGCTATTGTCTGTCAAGCATATGATGGTTCTATGTTTTATGCCTGTCAATAAAACATGTTGAACTAGCTGTTATTATGATCTGATAATAGATTACCTATTTATGAATAAGGGTGAAATGGTAGTGTAGTCTTGAGTTAAGTGAAAAGCTAAGTGAGTAACCGGTTAATGCTTGTCTCAGTCATTCTTAGCTTTACCAGTTGCACTCTGTCTCAAACCGGTGTCACTGTTTGCCAGTCATTTGAAGTGTCTGCTGTCAAACCAGTTTAGGACTATATTTTTGTCTATAGTGATTCACCCCCCCTTCTCAGTATTGGGTTAGTACTATCCATTTATCATTGAGTTATCAATTGGTACTACAGCATCCTCCAGGTCCTCTATGCTATAAGCTTAACCGCTTGAGGTAAAGATCCCAGTCTAATGATGAAGAGGGAAGGTCCAAAGTTTAACAGAGAAAATTTCAGTATATGGAAAGACAGAATGAAGATATACATCAGAAGCATGGGTGCTCAACACTAGAGCTATGTTGAGACTTCCTATGTTGCTCCTACCGGTACTCTCACCGATGACCAAAAGAGACAGATGTAGGAGAATGGGCAAGTTATGGAAGCCCTAATTAGTAGTTTCTCTGACATTGAGTTTATTGATGTTCAAGATAAGGTAAATCCCAAAGAGGTATGAGATACTCTTGAAAATATCTATGGTGGTGATGAGCATGTAAAACACGCTAAGGAAGAAAGCCTTAGAGGGAAGTTTGAAGATATGTGGATGGTTGAAGGTGAGACCATTCAACAATATGGAATAATAATCAAAACCATTGTTGGAGATATCAAGAGTGCAGGTGGTAAAATAGAAGATTCCACTGTGGTATGCAAAGTCCTTAGATCCCTATTGTCGGTCTATGCAATAAGGGTTGCTGCTATTCAAGAGCTAAGATCAATAGACAAGACTAAGGTATCCCTAGACTCCATCATTGCAAAGTTGATAGCCTATGAGTTAAATAGTTTCGATGGAAGTGTTCAAAAGATTGAATCAGCTTTAAAGCTTCTGCAATACCATCCAGAAAAGGAAAAGAAGCTAGCACTAGTGGTGAACCAAGACAGGGCAGAGAAATGGATGATGAGGAGATTCTGATGGCATTTGAAGCTCTCCTTTCCAGGAAACTTCCTAAAGGAACCAGAAAATATAGAGGTAAGCTACCTTTGAAATGCTTTTCTTGTAACCGGATAGCACATATTGCTATAAACTGTCCTAATGGCAACAACAAGGACAAACCAGAAAGGTTCAAGAAATTCAGAGGAAAACGGAGAAACTATTTTGTGGTAGTTGATGAAGATGTCATAGACGAAGAATCAGAGGATGAAGAAAGTGAAGATATTGTGTTTGTTGTTGTCAAGGAAGATGTGTCAGACAAGAAGGCTCTTGTCTCCCAGTTTGATAATTCCAATGAGTGGATCATTGAGAATGGTTGTCCTCACCATATGACTGGTGACCAGAGCAAGTTTCTATCCTTGGAGGAGTATGATGGTGGTGTGGTTCACTTTGGCAATGATGCACCATGCATGGTCAAAGGCAGAGGGTCTATCTCTCTAAATGGAAAGAGTAGTGCTAACAATGTGTATTGGGTTGGTGGTCTTAGACATAACCTTCTGAGTGTTTCCCAGCTGAATGACAGTGGCCTAACTCTAGAATTCAAGAATGGAGTTTGTAGAATCAAAGGAAAGAATGGTGAATTGGTGGCCACCAGCATGCAAACCAAAGGTAACCTATTTCAGTTGAATGCAAATATAAGTACATGTCTTATGGCTAAATTTGATGATAGCTGGATATGGCATAGGAGACTCTACCATGTAAACTTTGATAACATTGTGAAGGCTAGTAAGATCAAGGAAGTTAGAGGGTTGTTGGTGCTAAGAAAACTGGATAATACCTTGTGCAGAGAGTGTCAATTGGGGAAAATGTCTTCCTCAACCTTTAAAGGTAAATATTTCACTGCTGACAACTTGCTTGACCTTGTGCATACTGATTTGTGTGGTCCTATGAAAACTAGAAGTGTGCAGGGTGATAGGTACTTCATGAGTCTCACTGATGACTGCTCAAGAATGATGTGGGTCACATTCTTGAAAGACAAGTCTAAAGCCTTTGTAAAGTTTAAAGCTTTTAGAGCATTAGTGGAGAAGGAAAGTAGTAAAATGATCAAGTGCCTGAGAACTTATCAAGGAGGGGAATTCACTTCCGGTGAATTCAACAAGTACTGTGAAGAACATGGCATCAAGAAGCAATTGTCTACCCCCCGGACTCCACAACAGAATGGCCTAGCAGAGAGGAATAACCAGACTGTGGTTGAAGCAGCTAGAATCATTTTGATTCAAGGAGAGGTAGCTCACACCTTTTGGAGAGAAGCGGTGAGCACTGCAATCTACACAATGAACCAGGTACTCATCAAGAAAGGTAAGGATAAAACTCCTTATGAGTATTGGACCGGTAAGACACCAGTGGTTAGCTACTTTAGAGTGTTTGGTAGCAAATGTTACATCAAGAGGAGTGAACACCAGAGAAAATTTGATGTGAAACATGATCAGGGAATATTCCTATGATATTCCACCAAGAGCAAAGCTCTCAAGTGTTTCAACAATAGGACTCGGAGAATTATGGAAAGCACCAATGTAAGAGTTGATGAAACCTCTGAGAAAATTGAGGAAACCAGCAGTGAGCAAGCGGTAAACAAACCAGTTGCAACCTTCTGGGAACCTGTTGATAGCCAACCGAGTACCAGTAACAATGTTCCTACACCGGCAAATGTAGATGTTGATACTGATGGAGATGAGGATGAAGAAGAAAAGCAAGATGAATCTATCAAGACCATTCCTCGGTATGTCAAGTTGAATCATGATCCTAAGCAGATCATAGGAGATAAGGATGTAGGAATCCTTGCAAGAAGAAAGGTTAGAGAAAACTCATGTATGATCTCTGAATTTGAGCCTAAATCATTCAAAGAGGCACATAAGGATGAAAACTGGATCAAGGCAATGGAAGAGGAACTTGACCAGATAGAGAAAAATGGTACATGGTCTTCGGTACCCAAACCAGAGCACAAAAATGTCATTGGTACTAAATGGGTTTTCAGAAATAAGCTGAATGAGGATGGCATAGTGACCAGGAACAAAGCCAGATTAGTGTGCAAAGGATATGCTCAAGAAGAAGGAGAAGACTATGGAGAAACCTTTGCTCCCATAGCCAGATTGGAAGGAGTCCATATGCTTCATGCATATGCAACTTTTAAAGGTTTCAAAGTATATCAAATGGATGCGAAATCTACATTTTTAAATGGTGTACTTGAAGAGGAGGTGTATATTGAACAACCAGATGGGTTTGCCCTATCTTAAGATAGTGACATGGTATGTAGGCTACATAAAGCCTTATATGGACTAAAGCAGGCACCTAGAGCATGGTATGAACGTCTGCATTCCCATCTTGTGAAGATTGGATTTGAGAGAACAAGTGAAGATACTAATATCTACTTGAAGTTTGAAGGAGATCAGATCCTGATCTGTGAGGTATTTGTTGATGACATTATCGTTAGTGGAGATGAAAAGATGAGTCAAGAGTTTGCAGATGAGATGAAGAAAGAGTTTGAAATGTCACTCATAGGGGAGATTAAATTCTTCATTAGACTGCAGATCCAGTAGATGAAGGATGGATTCTTTATCACTCAATCCAAGTATGTCAAAGAGGTGTTGAAGACCTTTGGCATGGAAGATAGAAAACCGATTGGTACTCTGATGGTGAGTGGTTGTAAACTATCTAAAGAAGATAACTCAGAATTGGTTGATGAGAAGGAATACCGATCAATGATTGGTAAGTTGCATTATGTAGTGCATAGCAGACCGGATATTGCACATGCAGTTGGCATTACTGCAAGATTCTAGAAAATCCCAAGAGAATCTCATTTGGTTGCAGTCAAGTGGATTCTTAGGTATCTGAAGGGAACTGTTGACTATGGATTGTGGTATCCTTATAGCAAGGATTTCAACTTGAAAGTATATATAGATGTTGATTGGGTGGGCAATATAGATGATCGGAAAAGAACAACCGGTGGTGCATTCTTTCTCGGTTGTAGACTGGTCTCATGAATGAGTAAAAAGCAGAGTTGTATCTCTCAGTCTATAGCGGAAGCAGAGTATGTTGTAGCTTTCATGAACTGCACTCAGATAATCTGGATGAAGCATGTATTAAATGGCTTCAAAGTTCCTGTATTTGAACTGGTAAGTATATTTTGTGATAACACAAGTGCTATCAATATCTCAAAGAATCCGTTTTTACACTCTAGAACCAAGCAGTTTGAACTTAAGTATCATTTCCTGAGGGAAAAGGTTCAGAACAAAGAGATTGCACTGGAACATGTTTCCAGTAAGGAGCAATTAGCAGATATATTCACCAAGCCTCTCCCAAAGGATACATTTATGTACTTAAGAGGTGAATTAGGGGTGTTGCCCCTTCAAGAGGTAGACTAAAGATATATGCTCCACATCAGTCAGGTATTGCATAGTCAAATTTTTCTTCAGGATTGATGTGTTGAAGGATGCTACTCCTCACTGGGAGCAGCATAATGGAATAGGGAAGCTTGTGCGTCCACTTTGGCATTGTTGTCAAAGGGGGAGAAGATGTGAAGCGGAGAAGATATATGTAGAAAATGGGGAGAAGATGTGAAGCAGAGAAGATAACTTTTTTTTTTGCTATCAAAGCCAAAGGGGGAGATTGTTGGCATTATGTGAACTGGTATGAGGACATAATGACATTGTATGTTGTCATTGATGTCAATATGCTGAAGAAGTGAGAACCAACATATGAGAGAACCGATAGAACACTGTGAACCAACATTTGTGTCAAAGTGAAGCGGTGTGTTTGTTCATGATGAACCTGAATATAGTTATGAGAACCGGCACATGGAAGTATTGTATGACTACCGGTTGGTAGTCTCAACTTTAGGGTTTCTGATTTAAGTGCTTCAAGCCTGTGTGGCTCAATCGATGACTTTGTGTAATGAGTTAGCATGGTAACAAAGACCAGATCATGTTGCCATGTAAGCCTTGTGCACGTGAAGGATCTTGCATGAAGGAGATTGTTTCTATCTACCTCAAGAATGTGAGAAGTCTGTAAAATGGTGATAACATGTGATGGGTTATCAGCCACCATAAAATCAGTGGAAATGGATGATGGAGAATATCTTGAGATTGAATCAAGAACTGCAGCATTTAATGCAGTGTGCTCAACGGTCAGGATTGAACCATTTGAATTCCTTAACCTAACAGGTTTAGGGTTTAGGGTTTATGCTACTGACCTATCTATTTTTCTATAAGGTCGATGTTGTGTCTCTTTTTGAGGTTGTTGGCAAAATTTGTGTGTGTGTATCCAAGAGAAGGGATACGTGATTCTTGCCAGACCAAAAGGAGAGAAGTAATACCTACAAAGTGTAAGTGCAGAAGGTGAAGAGGAGCTTGAGCATATCTACATTGGTATTGAGTGTTGTTACCAGATCATTGTAATACCTTTTGATCTCTAACCACCTCAACAGTTGGAAAATCCCTTAACAGAGTAGCCTTAATCGGCTTGTTGTAAATCCTTTAACAGGGTAATTCAAAGCTATTGAGTTTGAAATCCTTTAGCTATTGAGTTCTTGAAATCCTCTAACAAGGTAACCTTTAACAGGGTTTAACCCTTAATCGGGTATTCTAGCCATCCCTTAATTGGGTGATCCCTAACAAGATCAGTTCCTAGCAGAACCTATTGTAATGTCTCTAACCGGACAAGGCTCCTAACAGAGTGGATTTCTAAAGAGTTCAAAAACAACTTGTTGGTATTCATCCCCATCGTGGTTTTTCCTAGTTGGGTTTCCACGTGAAAAATATGTGTGTCATGTGTGATGCTCTGCTATTGTCTATCAAGCATATGATGGTTTTGTGTTTTATGCCTGTCAATAAAACATGTTGAATTATCTGTTATTATGATATGATGATAGATTACCTATTTATGCATAAGGGTGAAATGGTAGTGTAGTCTTGAGTTAAGTGAAAAGCTAAGTGAGTAACCGGTTAATGCTTGTCTCAGTCATCCTTAGCTTTACCGGTTGCACTCTGTTTCAAACCGGTGTCACTATTTGCTAATCATTTGAAGTGTTTGTTGTCAAACCGGTTTAGGACTGTATTTTTGTCTATATTGATTCACACCCCCCTTCACAGTACCAAGTTAGTACTATCCATTCATCATTGAGTTATCATTTGGAACATTGACTGGTGGGTGCATTAATGTTTTGACTGTTTTTATATCTACACTAATTTTCTCTATGACCTTACTTGTTATAGTTAAAGCATTTCCCATTAAATTTGTAAGCATTAGGTTGTGTTACCAGTTTACTGTGATCATGATTATTTGCAGTACTGAAACTTTCACCAACTTCAAATCCAAGTCCATTAGTATCTCCATTAGGTTTTTGAGTTTTCAGTATGTCATCAAGTTCTTCTGAACTTTTCTTTAATTTCTCTGTGTTGATTTGTAGTAGCCAACTCATTTTTTAGAATTCCCATTTGTCTCATAAGTTCAATTTTATCATGTTGCATGTGAATCAGATGTGTCTTTAACATATCATTTTCATGACTAAGTCTTAGATTTTCATTTTTAGCATCATTGAATCTCCTAGTCAAGTCATCTTCATTCTTCTTCCTATCTTCAATGTCTTTACAAAATCTCATAGTCATATAATGCATTTCATTCCTCATAGTAAGGTTTTCTTGTCTCATTTTGTTCATGAGTTCATTAAGAATTTCCTTTTCATCATTATCATTCTGCATCTTCTCATGAAGTTCTTTTATTTTATTTCTAGCAATAGTAAGATTCTCTTGAAGTCCTTGAATGAATTCCTATATAGTCCTTAGATCATCTTCAAGTTTGATATTCTTCAACTTCTCTGAATCATAGTCTACAAGAGCTCCTTCCAATTGTTGTCTTAAGTTCTCTAGCTATACCAGTGTCAGAATCTTCCTCAAGCTGTTAGGCTTTTGAAAATAGAGGACCGGCCTCTGATACCAATTGTTAGGATTAATGATAGTCCCAAAGATATTGAGAGGGGGGGGGGGGGGGGTGGGGTGAATTAGTATCCAACCTTTAGAACAAAGGCTTTATGTATCTTAAAGATATTGGGGGAAGGCTAATTATTAAGAAAAAATGTTGAAGGGGACTTTCATCAGCCTCCACATTTGATTATAGTGGGTTGGAACACTTGGCGATAAAGTCATTTCCCACTTAGGTCATTCCCCTCTCACCGGCCATTTATGGCGCTCTAAGAGCAACTCGGGAGGGAAGGCCTACTAAAGGTTTTAAATGCTTGAAATAAAGAAAGCATAAAAGTGGTTTGGATTTTTGGTCACCCAATTAAGGGTAGAGCATATACCTTCCACTTTCGAGACAAAGCAAACAAGTTCTTTTTAGCTTTCAAAGCAATGATTTGCTAACTTCTACTTGGAGATTTGGCTCCAAAAAGCATGGTGTTCTTTTTAACTTTGTATAGCAATGATTTTCTATCTAAAAATGGAAATCCTGGTCAACAAAAGAAATTGCGATATTGGTCAACAGAAGTAAAGTCAATAAGTGAAAATTTTCCTTTTGCCTTGCACAAAAATAAAGATGAAGTTCTTTTATTCCTTGCAAAAAATTAAAATGAATCCTTTTATGCACCAAAGGAAGGTGAAGTTCTTTTTACCTATTCAATCTGAAAAGTAAATTTGTTTTGTTCTTTTTAAACCCAAATTTGAAGTGTTTTCCTAACTTGCAAGAATGAAAAATTCGCTTTGTTGTTCTTTTTATCTATGCAATAAAGGAAAGATTGAGTTTTGTTTTAAACACCAAAAGGAAAGCATAAAGTTAATTTTATGCATCCCAAAGAAATCATGAGGTTCATTTTAAGCTTCTGCAAAAAAGAAAGGTGAGTTATTTTTACTGACTTTGAAAACAAGCAAAGAAAACTAAACTAAATCCTTATGTTCCTGCATAAAAACGTTAGCACCTGCACACAGTCAATTAGCAAGAAAAATCAAAATCATGACGGTGGGCTTCACAAGCCTAAATTTTGATCTTGGTTATAATTTTATCTTTTTCTCTATCAGAGCTATGTGCTAGCCCACTGCACAAATGCGCTACAAAAAAGTGCAGATGAGCTACACTGGCTACAAAATGCGCTATGTTGGTTACCGGATGCGCTACTCTATTGTTCCAATGCATAGAATAAAACCATAATGTTATGCGCTATCTTATAGTCTATATGCGCTAGGGAACGAGTCTAATGCTCTAAACAGTGCACCGAAAGTTCTATAAAAAGGTTCGAACGCACTAATGAAGGGTTTCAATGCACTAAAACAGTTTTTCCACATGCCTGCAATCTTTCTCTTGCATCAAAAGCGATGTGATTAATGGGGTCGGGCCCCACGATGTGCCAGAAATGTGTGCGAGAAATGTGAGAGACATAAACATAAAAGTTTGATTTCAAAGTGTCCACACACCAATGGGACTCTTGGTGCAAGTTATACGAGCTATATTGAATAGCTCAACTTCCCAAGGGATGTTCGATTGTTCTCTATCTCACAGGATCCCTGAAGTCAATTTCTTTTCTCTCAGATCACTGAGCAAAGTGACTTAAGAATGACAACTCCAAGAACGAGTGATGTTTTCTTATAAGTATGAATGCATTCCTACAAAGTGTATGTGTAGCGTCATAAATTGTACGCACTTGCTAGGGTGGTACAATTTCACACCTAGTTTAGCACCCGCCTTGGCGCATTTTGCATTTTGCATTGCATTTCCCCTTTAGCACTTAATTAATTAAATTAATTAGGTCTAAGATTCTATTTTATCATCTCCCATATCATAAAGTTGGGCCCTTTTCATTAAAGTGTGCCCCTTTCATTTTATTCTTCCAATACATCATTTAATATAAAACCCTAATTAGGTCCTATGTTGAACTTTAAGGCCTGATTTTGGGGGTCAAAATATCTTGAAATCAGCTGTAACTTCGGGATTCTCTCTAAAATCATCATATTCGACGGCCCTAAAAATTTGGTGAAAAGTTGTCGAGACCATGGCGCCCGGAGTGCACACGGTCCCAGACATTTTTCTCAAAATTTTAGAGCATGATCCAATCATAAAATAAAGCTTAACCCCAAGAAATTGGTGGGAGATTCAATCTCTGGGTCAGCCAAAAGTTGAAATTAAGACCTAGGGTTTCATATATAAGAGCTCTCTTTCTTCATTTGAAAGGATCCAGAATTTTGGTTTCAGGGGCCTTCTATGTAGCGAAAGAGCAGATCTTTGAAGACTTCAACAACATTCAACATCCATACATCAAGCATTCATCAATTTCATTCATCCATTTAGGGCTTTGAAGACATAGAAGAACAATAAGAGATCACCGACTGAAGATTGGCTTGTACCCCTCCCTTGGGGTTGGGTATGATTTCATGTTCTTTTCATGTCTTTGCATAAACCTCATTATATCATTTGTATTCATGCTTTAGATCACTTTGCATCTTGATTTGGAGCATTTACATTATCATTTACAAGAAATTAGGGTTTACTTTGTAGGTTGCTCTAGTTTGCTTACTTTCATTTTAGGATCTTGCACACACAACTTTTACTATACAACTTGGCTATTCGTGGAGGTGGAAATCACCAAAACAGGGGTTTGACTAAGGCAAAACCCTATATAGCCACCTACAACCCTTTTCAGATATAAGTGCATATTTCTGAATTCGAAGGATGCCGCAAATTGCAAATCCGACGGAAGCGGACCGAGGCAGAACTTCACACCAAATTCCAACCCAGAAAGCTAGGACAGGGGTGTGGGGCACCCTGGTCCCTGGGATAGGGGCGCTAGGCGCCCTTGTCCCTGTCCATTTCAGTGAATTTTGGCAGTTTCAGAGGTAGCAGCTTCAGTATTTCAGGTTTCCAGCTTCAGCAATAGATCTTGTAGAATCAAATCCATTCAAGGTACACATTTACACTTCTCCTCTTATCCTTACAATTTTTCATCATTAAATCTCAATTCTACAATCTTGTGCTCAAAGTTACTAGTTCATACTTACACTTTAGGGTTAATAGTTGAACTTGCATCATTCTATCTATCATTTGCAACAAAGGAATAGAAATCCTAATAGGTAGCCCGTGGCTCTCTCTTCCACAAAAAGAAGTATCCAATTGTGTGATACCTCTAGGCTCTTTTGTATTCCACAAGTGTGTGATTGAAAGTGAGATTACGGCATGTTTGCTTAGTGTCACTTTTTCCCCTACACATTTTTGGTGAACCCGACATGAATTCCAATCTTCTCTAATTCTGATTTATGTTTTCAAATTTGAGTGTTTATGCTATTTCAAATTCAAATTTGTATTTACAAGTTTTAATTTCTTGCAAGATTCAAAAATTTAGAGGAAATTTTTTGCTAAAACCCTAATTTTTCAATTCAAAGTTGAACTTGTGGATAGCTTAATTGGGATCAATAATTTCAAATCTGATTTAGGAACTCATTTGAATCATAAATTTCATTTTCTAAATCTACTTTCTAAGTGCTTACATTGAACATTTCCTTCTATTTTGCATGTGTTATCATTTGAAAGAGGAAAATTGTTGTCATGATGCATTCATTTCATAGATGTGATAATGGGTTAGCTTCCCTTGTTTCAATTTTTCCTTCTCCTAAAGAACGTCCCCCCATCTATAACAACATTTTAGTGCCTAAAAGAGTTGCTACCAATCCCTTTGAGATTCTCCCATGCTCTAAGGATGAAGACTTTAAGAGTGATCTTGACAATTCTCCTAAAATATGCCCTTCCTATTTAGCTATCCTAGAGGAAGAGAATGATATCATAAACACCTTTCTTAATGTTACTTCACCTTCCCTACATGATGCCTCTCTAAGTGAAAAGGTATTGATGGACATTGACTTATTTTCTCCTAAATTTGGTCCTTCCAATGGGGGCATGTTAGTGCAACAAGAGGTTATGAACATTTCTTTCAAAGATCTCCTTCCTAAGCATGAATCTTTGGAGAAATATGTTCATGTTCCTCCTAAAAAAAACTCCCTTCATGAGGATCCTTTTGTGCAAGAAGATGATATTATCCCTACATTTCCTAGTGATGGCATTTCCTTTTCCAACAAAATTCCCACTAGAGATGATGAATTAATGATAAATGCTTACCCTTCTCCTAAAGTTTGTCTTACCCATAAGCATCCCTTAGAGAAAGAAGATGAAATAATAAGCAATTTCCTTAATTCTCTCTCCCCTAAAGATCATATTGAACATATTTTGAGGAAAGAGGATGAGTTTAACACATCTATTGATGCTCTCCCTCCTAAGGATGAGGAATTAATAAACAATGTTATCTCCTCTCCCGAAATTGACAATACTTCAAACATTCCTTTCAACCACTTCACTATTTGGGATGAACCATTAGAAGAAGGTGTAGATTATTCTCTACCCCATGATAGAACCCTAGCCAAAGGGGATGAAATCAAGATTGAAAACTCCCTTGATAGTTTCTCACCTTCCTTGAATCTCAATTATTCTCCCTCTAAAAATAAAGCATCTCCCTCTCCTCAACTTGGTTCTACTCATAAGGATACCCTAGTTCAAAGCAAGATGGTTAACATCTCTTTCAAAGATCTCCCTCTCAAAAGTGAGACTTTAGAGAGTAATGTTGATCCTTCTCCTAGAGAGTTTATTCCCCATGTAGATCCTTTGATGATAGAGGATGATATGACCTTTCCTAGTATTACTTTTCCTACTGGAACATCAATGCCTACCCCTTGTCTCTCTCCTAAAATTGATTTAATCTGTGATAAGATTTTAGTGCAAGAGAAGACTATCAATAATTCTTCCAACACTTTTGTTCTTCCTCTAAACCATCCTCAATCAATTTGATACATGTGAATGAAACACCTAACAAACCTCTCTTCACTGTCCAAGGTGCTTGTCCTCAAAATTCTCAACCTTTAAATAAGCCTATCTTAGTGGTTCAAGGTGGTTATGCTAATGATTCCTTTTGCACTCCTAAGAAACCTATTATTACTGTGCAAGGAGTTTATTCTACTAAGAGCCCTTATGAGTATGCTAAGCAACTGACTAGAGAGAGTTATAATGCGGTTGCTCATACCTATGACACAAGAAACAATAGGCAACCAAATCCTCCTCCAGTTATCCCAACTTCCTCTCCTCCTTCCCAACCTATTCTTCCTCAAGCTCCTCGTATTTCACAAATGCCTAGTAAGGACTATGATCTTATTGAACAACTTAAAACTACTCCGGCTAAGATTTCTATTTGGGATTTAGTTCAAACTTCACGTACCTATCATGGGATGTTACAAGATGCTTTAAAAAATTTAGATGTCCCACCTGTAGTGACACCTAATAATAATAATAATAACATGGCTTCCCTGATTGATTCTACAAGCAAACCCAAAGCTCAAATTGTGTTCACACAAGATGAGTTACCTTCTCATGAAATTCAAAATCAATATGATCCTCTTATGATCTTAGTTATTATCAATGAAATTGCTATAAGATGAACCATTGTGGACAATGGATCTAGCCTTAATGTTTGTAGTATTGATTTATTGGACAAGCTTAATGTGGATCATTCTCTCATTAAATGTTCTTCTATTTCTATTCGGGGCTTTGATAATGTTGGTAAAGAATGTTTGGGTATCATAACCTTACCTATTACCGTAGGTCCTGTTACTTTACCTACACCTATTCATGTCATCTCTGGTAATTTGACTTACAATCTTCTATTAGGGAGACCTTGGCTTCATAGTATGCAAGCTGTCCCCTCAACTTTGCATGGGCGAGTCAAATTCATTTATGACAATATAACATACACCTTGCTAGCTGATACTAATCTTCAAGAACCATTATGAACTGGATCTTCTTGTTCAACTACTTCCAATCCTTCTACCACTTCAAATGCATCTACTTCCTTTAAGGATTTTGTCCCCTCTAGTACTCTTGATCCTTCTACTCAATCAAAATCTTCTCCCAAAGATATCTTTTCTCCCAAAAAGGCTCTCTTAGATGATGATTGGGGATCTTTAGACTTTAACCCTACTTTTGTAGGAGAATATAGAGTGCCTAAGATTGAGAAGGGAAAATCTAAGGAAGAAACTAAAGAGAAGCCCACTTTGTCTAAGCAATTCAGTAACAACTTTGTGGCTACCTCTGATTCAAATAACTCTTCAACATCTTCCTCTAATACAAATAGCACTAAGACCTATGGGGCATCACCATCTCTCTCTGATTTAGCATCCCTTTATGGTCGTGGTTTTCACATTTTGGCTAAGAGTGGCTATAGTGGAAATGGTTGTGGCACAAATGAACAAGGAATTAAAGTTCCTTTAGAACATAACATGCATGAATATTCATTTGGACTTGGATATAATCTTTCTAAGCCCACCAAAGCATCTAAAAGACCATCTCTCAATGTGAATGCTATATTTAGTAGTGATGATGATCTCACTTCAACTAAATCATCTTCTACTTCTATCAACTCTCATTCCCCTCATAAGGAAATCTTGGCGATGAACAAATCTCTTTATGAATCCCCTCAAATTTCTAAATCCACTTATGAATCTTTATCTCCTATTCATCATAAAGTCCCTTCCTCTAGGGATAAGGCTCAAATAAATTACACTCATCCCTCTTCTAAGATTTCTTGTGACTTTTCTTCTTCAATTTTATATGTTTTTGATCTCACTTATAGTTGAGCATTTAGCATGTCATATTCAAATACCTCATTCAATCTATCATGTCTTTAAATAACATTAATGGCTATTATGTTGCTCATCATTATGTGACATTGGTAGCTCATTTACTGGGGGCTCATTGTCATTCATGATGGTACAATTTCAAGTGCAATCATATTTTTGCAGCAACATAATAGCCTAATTTTCTATGTTATCTCTTGTTCCTATGGGGACAAGAGTGATTTCATACATCTCTTCTTTTTATGGTTAAAATTTCCCTCTGGGGTAATAGTGTGGAAATATTGATCATCTTTTCTTTAGAATCCTCTTTTCCTAGATATGGGAGAATATGCGTATTCTCTTTCTTATCCTACCCACTTCTTGTGAGGAGCATTTTACATACACTAATGTCTTGCTTGCATGAACTCATGTGAGTATGTAGTACATTTTGCTTATGTCTAAATCTCTCCCTAGAAGATTGTGTAAGTCCTTCTCATTGTCCTTATCCTTGGGAGGCAATGATCTTTCCTTATTTTTATCTAAGGATCCACTTTTTCCTATTTCGTGGATGGTGTGAACTTTATTACTTGATGTTATTCCTTGTATGCATTTGTTGTTGTTTGTTCAAGGATTCTCTCTTACAAGAGGTGTAAGTCCTTCACTACAACCTCTTTTGCACTTGGTAAAATACATCCATAATGAATTCACTCTCCCAATTGGGTTAAAAAGAGCGTCATCCTTCATTAAGAATCACTTTCACCTCGCAAAAGAAGGAAGTATTGCATTCTCATTCTCTTCTTTGTCTTATTCTAGAAGATGTTATATTTGTCTAAGACAATTCCTCTCGGGGATAGGTGTCTTTTGTACAAAGATCTCTTCTCCTCTAAGGATCTCCTTTACACATACTACAAGATATCCCTTTTCAACTATCTTATCCTTGCTTAAAGAGTGCAAAACTCTCTTGCTTGGATGTATGACATTGTTGCATTTTTGGGTATCTTCTTTTGTGATGAAGGTAGGTATCCTTTTTCTACTTTGCTTATGACATAAACATTACACTTTTTGAGCAATGAGTCATTCTCAGAACCAGAGCATGGACTCTTAGAGCAAGATGTCTCCATTTTTCTTTTATGCAAGGTGATTATTCTCGGAACCAGAGCACAGACTCTTAGAGCGAGATGTCACACTTTTGTACTATACATATATAGGTTGTAGCATACTCAGGCATAGACTCCTATGAGATGCTTCTAACCTCACTTACACACACATGCACGAGGTTGAGTGGAACTAGCGGCATAAGGCTAGACTTTCTCACTCTCCTCCCTTACATGGATCACCTAGACAAGATCTAGGGGCGAGAAGTCCATGTTTTCTCTCTCACTATTCTTCTCATGGATCACCAATGTGTGTATTCATGCTTTTTTTCCTTTCTTTTCTTTTCTTTGCATTTTGTTTCCATTTACATCCTTCATCTTGTGTTAGAGAACTCTCAAATCCTCACACTCTTTGTTGTGTTGGAATTGAGATTTAGTCCTCTTTCTTACCAAATGATTCTCCATTAGTTTTTGATCTCATATCAAATCTTCTTGTGAGCATTTGTCATCAATATTCTTTAACAATTCGAAGTGGTAAACATGATACCCTGTTTCAACTCACTGAAATTAGCAAGATGAAATAGGGGGGGCATATAGCTACCCTCGAATTTTCATCACCTTCCTTAGTAAGCATTAGGTGATTTTGTGATCTAACATGTGGTTTTTTAGGTTGTGGTTCCTAACTGTGTACTGCAGATACCACTGGGGGCTTCGTTCGACAGACTTATGGATATATCCTTTTTCAAATAATGTTTACTTTCCTATACTTTAGCTTGCATATGCACGTAGTACTCATATGAACGCTAAAGTGGGGGCTAAATGTAGCATCATAAATTGTACGCACTTGCTAGGGTGGTACAATTTCACACCTAGTTTAGCACCCGCCTTGGTGCATTTTGCATTTTGCATTGCATTTCCCCTTTAGCACTTAATTAATTAAATTAATTAGGTCTAAGATTCTATTTTATCATCTCCCATATCATAAAGTTGGGCCCTTTTCATTAAAGTGTGCCCCTTTCATTTTATTCTTCCAATACATCATTTAATCTAAAACCCTAATTAGGTCCTATATTGAACTTTAAGGCCTGATTTCGGGGGTCAAAACATCTTGAAATCAGCTGTAACTTCGGGATTCTCTCTAAAATCATCATATTCGACGGCCCTAAAAATTTGGTGAAAAGTTGTCGAGACCATGGCGCCCGGAGTGCACACGGTCCCAGACATTTTTCTCAAAATTTTAGAGCACGATCCAATCATAAAATAAAGCTTAACCCCAAGAAATTGGTGGGAGATTCAATCTCTGGGTCGGCCAAAAGTTGAAATTAAGACCTAGGGTTTCATATATAAGAGCTCTCTTTCTTCATTTGAAAGGATCCAGAATTTTGGTTTCAGGGGCCTTCTATGCAGCGAAAGAGCATATCTTTGAAGAATTCAACAACATTCAACATCCATACATCAAGCATTCATCAATTTCATTCATCCATTTAGGGCTTTGAAGACATAGAAGAACAATAAGAGATCACCGACTGAAGATTGGCTTGTACCCCTCCCTTGGGGTTGGGTATGATTTCATGTTCTTTTCATGTCTTTGCATAAACCTCATTATATCATTTGTATTCATGCTTTAGATCACTTTGCATCTTGATTTGGAGCATTTACATTATCATTTACAAGAAATTAGGGTTTACTTTGTAGGTTGCTCTAGTTTTCTTACTTTCATTTTAGGATCTTGCACACACACAAGGTCTGCACACACAACTTTTACTATACAACTTGGCTATTCGTGGAGGTGGAAATCACCAAAATGGGGGTTTGACTAAGGCAAAACCCTATATAGCCACCTACAACCCTTTTCAGATATAAGTGCAGATTTCTGAATTCGAAGGATGCTGCAAATTGCATATCCGATGGAAGTGGACTGAGGCAGAACTTCACACCAAATTCCAACCCAAAAAGCTAGGACAGGGGCGTGGGGCACCCTGGTCCTGCCAGGACAGGGGCGCTGGGCGCCCTGGTCCCTGTCCATTTCAGTGAATTTTGGCAGTTTCAGAGGTAGCAGCTTCAGTATTTCAGGCTTTCGGCTTCAGCAGTAGATCTTGCAGAATCAAATCCATTCAAGGTACACATTTACACTTCTCTTATCCTTACAATTGTTCATCATTAAATCTCAATTCTACAATCTTGTGCTCAAAGTTACTAGTTCATACTTACACTTTCGGGTTAATAGTTGAACTTGCATCATTCTATCTATCATTTGCAACAAAGGAATAGAAATCCTAATAGGTAGCCCGTGGCTCTCTCTTCCACAAAAAGAAGTAGCCAATTGTGTGATACCTCTAGGCTCTTTCGTATTCCACAAGTGTGTGATTGAAAGTGAGATTAGGGCATGTTTGCTTAGTGTCACTTTTTCCCCTACACAGTATGATATTTGAAACTAGAATGATTTAAACTAGTATGAATATGATTCTATGATAAAGATTAGTAATCCTATCCTAACAATATACACTAGTCTAACATGGATATGCTTATGATATTAAAATGCTTCTAAATGTTTAATGTGTTTTAACAAAGAGAGGCTTGATACTTAGTAAAATGATTATAAATTAGATGCATGAAACTTGGATCTCTATTTATAGGAAAAATAGGGTAATGGATGGTCAAGATTGGATAATCTTAACAAGGGCCATGATTGAAAGTTAATCAATCCATGTTCACAATTCTCGCCAATGAAATGCTGACAATTGTCAACAAGAGGTTGCTTGAGAGGAGATGAAAGAAGCATTAAATGCTTGAGAAGACATGAGGGTTACCTTAGGAGTTAAGGGTTATGGTTAGATTAGGGTCATCCATTGGATAAAGCTTTTACCCAAGGGATAAACTCTTGTGCAAGGGTTAAAGAAATAACCAAGGTTAAAGCCATCAATGATTGATGAGACCCTTGGGTTAGATGGGGGTTGAGTTAGAGAAAAAGTCTCTAATTATGTAAGAAGGTTGAGTTAACCATTAATGGTTATATAAGAGTTTTTAATGGTTTGGAAGACTTTGAGGGTTAACTTGTTGAGGACATAAAGCCTTTAATGGTTTTCAAAGACTTTGAAGGCTTTGAGAAGTGACTTCCCTTTGTTTAGGGATGTGACAATATTTAGGAGATGGTTTAGGATAAATTAGAATTGATTAGAAGAATCTAGAAGGGGGTTTAGGAGGCAAGTGGGAGATGTAGGAAAATCCAAGTAGATGGAGAGGAACTTTAATTAAAATAAATTACTTTATTTCAATCAAATAGATGCAACTTGCATAAATACAAGTGGGAGATTTAAATAAATAAATTAGATTTGTTTACTTGCAAGGATCAATTTAATTAAATATAAATTTAATTAAAAAGGGAGAAACGAGAATTAATTAAATAAAGTGATTTATTTAATTAAAGGCTAGAAAAGGTTTAGGTGAACTTAATTAAATAAATTGAGTAATTCATTTAATTAGATAGATGAATGTGAAGATTTAATTAAATAAAGGAATGAGGTTAAAATGAATATTAAATATTCACTTAGGAAAGTGGTCAGATTTATACGTCTACACTACTATTTCTGGAAAGCAAAGATATGATCCGAGAGAAAGTTCTTCGAGAAGAGTATCTAGATATGAGAAGGAGATTAAGGAGATGGAAGAAGAAGAAAAAGAGCTTGAGGATCTTGAAGCCCTTATTTCCAAGAGCTGGTAAGTATGAAGGTAAATTGCCTCTTAAATGTTTTTCATCTAATAAAATAGGACATTTTTCTTCAAGGTGTCTAGAAAGAGTTCTTAAGAAGCCATACAAGCCTAAATATTAGAACAAATGTTATTATGTTGTTGATGAAGGTGTGACTGATGATGAATCTAAGAAAGGAAATTTGGATGATGATAAATGGGTATTTATTGCTATCAAGGAAGATGATGCAGTGCCTACTAATTCTACTAGTTGCATTAATGAGCAGAAAGATTTGTTTGTTGAAGTTGAAGAGAAATATTAATGGGTTATTGGCAGTGGCTAATATCATCATATGATAGGTGATAAGAGTAATTTTGTGAGTATGGAAAAGTATGATGGTGGTGTAGTAAGATTTGGTGATGACAAAGCTAGTATAATCAATGGTAGAGGTTCCATTTCTCTTGATGGTAAACACAATACTGATGATGTCTTATATGTAGAAGATCTAAAGCATAATATTTTGAGTGTTGGATAGACGGTTGATAAGGGATATGATTTTCAATTCAAGAATGGAAAGTGTAGAATCTTACGTGGTTCCAGAATTGAGATTGCATCAAGGACAAAGACTAAAGGTAATATCTTTCACTCAAATTTTGGTGGTAAAAGTTGTTTGATTGCTCAAATTGATGAAAGTTGGTTATGACATAGGATTAGGTGTCATGTTAATTTTGATTGTATGGTTAAGATAAGTTCTACTCAGGCAGTGAGATATCTTTCTAAGTTGGTAAAACCTACTAATCCGGTATGCAAGGAATGTCAGTTAGCGAAGCTGACAAGAGTAACTTTTAAAAGAAAATAGTATTGTTCTAATGGTTTATTCGATCTTGTGCATAGTGATCTGTGTGGTCCTCCTAGATTGAGAAGCTTGTAGGGAGACAGGTATTTCATGTTGTTGATTGATGACTATTCAAGGATGATGTGGATTACTTTCTTAAGGGATAAGTTTGAAGCCTTGGAGAAGTTCAAGATTTTCAAAGCCATGGTTAAGACCGAGACAGGATTAAAGCTAAAGTGTCTGAGATTTGATAGAGGTGGCGAATTCACTTCCTATGAGCTCAATGCATTTTGTGAAAAGCATGGAGTGAAGAGATAGTTATTTGCACCTAGAACTCTTCAATGAAATGGTGTTGCGGAGAGGAAGAATAGAATGATTTAGGAAGTTACTAAAACCATGATGTTGGAAGGAAATGTTTTGCATATATATTGGAGAGAATCTATGAGTATTTTTGTATACACTCTTAACTAGGTACATATAAAAGGTGATACCAGTAAGACTCCTTGTGAGTTATGGTTTGGTCATGTTCTTATAGTTAGATATTTCAGAATTTTTGGAAGTAAATGTTATATCAAAAGAGATGAAGATCTAGGGAAGTTTGATACTAGTTATGATGAAGGAATTTTTATTGGTTATTCTACTAAGAGAAAGGCCTACTAGTGTTATAATAAGAGATTGAGAAAGATAGTTGAAAGTGCTAATGTGAAGGTTGATGAAGGAAATGTGAGGTAGATTAGATCTTGCGAATATGATTCTGATGATCAGAATGACAGATCGGATAAAGAAAAGCAAGTGCAAACCCAGAATATAATTCAAACTATTTCAGATAAGCCAGAAAATCAAGGAGAGACTAGTAATAGTGCAGAAGAAAGAACTCAAGAGTCTGAAAATTGAGAAAAACCTAAGACTACTAGGTATGCGAGGTTGAATAATTCAGAAAATCAAATCATAGGTGATAAGAATAAAGGTGTGATGACTAGAAGAAGAATTGTTGAAGAATATTGCTTGATTTCTACAATTGAACATAAAGATGTTAATGAAGCATGCAATGGAAGAAGAATTGAACCATATTGAAAAGAATTATACATGGATTCTTGTTCCTAGACCTAAGGATAAAAATATAATTGAAACTAAATGTGTCTTCCGAAACAAATTGAATGAACAAGGTGAAGTTGTTAAGAACAAAGAAAGACTTGTTTGTAAGGGATATTCTCAGATGGACGGAATTGACTTTGAGGAGACTTTTGCTCTAGTGGCAAGAATTGAAGCTGTTAGATTATTTCTTTCTTATATTTCTTACAAAGATTTTAAAGTTTATCAGATGGATGTCAAGTCAGCCTTTGTTAATGGCAAATTAAAACAAGAAGTTTATATTAAGCAACTGGATAGATTTCAATTGACAGATCAGGAAGATATGATTTGTAGATTGAAGAAAGCATTGTATGGACTAAAGCAAGCCCTAAGAGCTCAGTATGCCAGATTGGATAAGTATTTGTTGAAGCTTGGATTCAATAAAGGTACTATTGATAGTAATCTGTATTTAAAGATTGATCATGATTACATTTTGATTGTTGAATTTTTTGTTGATGACATTATTTTTGGAGGGAATGATAGTTTGTGCAAGAAGTTTGTTGATGAGATGCAAAATGAGTTTGAGTTGTATACGATTGGTGAGATAAAATTCTTTTTGGGATTGCAAGTTACACAGTTAGATAAAGGTATTTTTATCTCAGTCCAAGTATGTGAAGGAATTGTTGAAAAAGTTTGGCTTAGATGATTCAAAGCCATTCGGTACTCCTATGGTGACCGAGGATGATGAATCCCCTAAAGAAAATTAGGCTAGATACAAATCTATGATTGGTGGATTCCTATATTTAACTTAGACTAGACCTGATATTATGAATTTTATTTGTCTTATTGCTAGATTTCAAGTTGATCCTAAGGAATCTAATGTTGTAATTGTAAAAAAGATTTTTAGATATTTGAAAGGAACTGTTGATTTTTGTTTGTGGTCTCCTAAAGATGATTATTTTACTTTGAGTTCTTTTACAAATGTTGATTGGGTAGGTGATGTTGATGAATAGAACAATACTAGTGGTGGTGCATTTTTCTCAGGAAATAAATTGGTTTCTTGGATGAGTAAGAAGTGGAATACTATTTCTTTATCTACTACAAAGGCTGAGTATATTGTTCTTGCTAACAATTATTCTCAGGTGGCATGGATGAAGCAGATATTAAAGGATATCAGAGTTGTTTATGATGAGCCTACTACTAGATAATATGATAATTCAAGTGCTATCAACATTTCTAAGAATCAGGTGTTGGAATCAATGAACACTGAGAGGGGGGTGAATCGGTGTTGTACAATTTATAAATTTATTAAACTGATTCTTAAGCCACTAGATGCATAAGAATGTAAGTAAAATGTAGAAACATAAGCCAATCAACCACAATACTATAACACCAAAAAAATTATATGGAAACCCAGAAAGGGAAAAACCATGATGGGATTTGAACCCACAATATTATTATACTTTGATCAGGAGTATGATAATATTACAAAAGGGCAATGCACTTGCATTAAGGAACACTGCCTAGAGCTCACTACTCAAATATTAAAAAGGGTTACAACCCAGAGGAAGGCTCACTGCCTTACAAATGATTACAATTGATTACAAGTATGACTGGACTAAATAATAGCATCTACATATGCCAAATAGTAGTTCTAGTTAGGCTCAATTTCAATTCTACAACAATTTTGCTTATCTGCTCTATTCTGCTGCACTGTCATATACCACAACACCAAATCTGGAATCACACTCACAAAACTTCACAAAATCACTCATATAATATTTGCACACTCACACCATATGATAAAATTTTCAAATGAATAGTTCTTATATATCTACACCACCAAAATAAATCAATTACGATGTCGGCTTCCAAAAACTACATAACATGCAACATGAAACATGCACCAACAAGTTGGCTCAATTCATCCACAAAACCATATGTGGACCTAAAAAAGATGATAACAAGATTTACACATGTTGGCACAATCACCTCAAACTTGAAACCAATCACCAAATTCATCCCAAATATTTCGCATCATATGTTACACCAAAATAGCTCTGTTCTTCCTAAATTACCAAATATCGGACCTTTAATCTCACTCATGAATCAAAACCGAATACGAGGATTACAAAGTAAACTATCTCAAACCTCGAATCATTTACCTCTATCACTGCAACCAAAATCAAGACCTACACATTGTACTCATAATCTTTTAGATATTGTATTCCACCTTCCAGACTTATGCCTAATGAATAATACAACTTCCGGTAAATCAAATCTACATATGCCGGATATAATATAACTTCCGATAATCAAATATACATATACCAAAATAGTGTCTCTTTCCAACAATCTCCCTCTTTGGCATTGATGGCAACATTGTGAAAAATGACACTATACACCCAAAACTGCGAAATTCCAAACTCAACAAGCTCCCCCTGAGAATATACATCATTTAAATCACTTCACTCTCCCCCCCTTTGACAACAATGCCAAAGATAGGAATCCACCAAAAATTTAATACAAAGATATATACAGTGGCTTACAAAAGTTTGGAAATATCATCAAAAATTATCTTTAAATACTTCAAGTGCCTATCCCAACCTTCCTTCAAATTCTCCAAAATGTTGATCAAAGCACTGAACAAGTAATCATCCATTTTTGCTCCTCTACGATCTTGCAAAATACTCTTATTGAGAGCATTCATTGCATCTTTCTTACTATTGATCAATGAATCTACTAGAGAGTGATAAGGCTTCTTAGTTCTCCCACTCTACTCAAAATTTTGTTCTTCTCCTGATTTAGGCTCCTAATCTGATCAAGTATACCCATAACTTCACCTTCAAAATTGCTAGTAGAGACTGATTGAGGTGAATAGGATTGAGATATGCTAGCTAAATGGTCTTCACACTCTTTTATTTTCTTGTCAATGTCAATAGTAAACTTAGGAAAAATTAGACATGACATATATTTGAACACCTTCATCTAATGCATCTTGTATGCTCTTCATAGCAGTTATCAAAATGACCCCATTTGCTTCAATCATCTTCAAAATTGTCCTCATTCTTATAGCATTAAATTGATTCAAAACTTTAACATCTACCACTCCCTCCAAAGACACAAAATGAGAATCTACTACATTAAGCATACTTCTAAGCTTACCACAAGGAGTATCACCTAAATCTGGCTTAAAGGATGGCAAAATTTTCTCCAATACATTTGTGGCCAAAGTTATCAACTCTTTATCTGCAATGTGAGACTTGAGTAGGTCTTCATTGTCCTTTGCTTGAGCAAGAGTTTCTAGTTTTAATGCTTGGATTGGAGATAACTACTGGAATCAATGAACACTAATAAGGGGGGTGAATCAATGTTTCAGTATTTAGAAATTTGTTAATTTGATTCTTTATCAACCAGATGCAAATAACAGAAAGAAAAATGCAAAAAAAAAAACCAAATAAACATACAACCATAACACACAGATTTTTTACATGGAAACCCGAAAAGGGAAAAACCACGGTGGGATTGAGTACCCACAATATTATTTTACTATGGCCATTAGCAGAACAATATTACATAAGAGGAATGCACTTGTATTCAGGCACTCTACCTAGAGCTCACTACTCAATTACAAAAGGGTTGCTACCCTGGAGGATGCACTATCCTACAAATAAGATATAGAAGCTAATACAATGTGTGAACTGGAGTATAGCATCTACACATGCTAGAAAGTAGTTCTGGTTAGACTTAGGAATGATCTGATGTTGTTGATCTCATAAACTACTATGTTCTACTCTGCTACTGAATACCAGATCATAAACACTTAAGATGCGCACATGAAACTACACTCAATCACACCAAAAATGATTTCCCCCACATACATACATACAAAAAGATCACCAAATGCCAACTTATATATTTGCACCACCAAACTCTCCCACAAGTTGACTTCACAAAATATCAAAATATGAAATGTGTAACTTTAAGTTGACCCAAATATTCACAAAACCATAAATACTGGATCCAAAACATATGATCACATGCTTCCCATATGTCGATCCAATTACCTCTAACTTACCGACAACCATTGGAATTACCTCAAGAAATTCGGTCCACATGTTACACCACCAAAATTGAAGATAACCCTATTTAACTTCTCTACCAGATACCAAACCTTCTAACCTACTTAAGAAACATCATCGAAGGATAGGATTTCCTGATAATCTACTTCTCATACTCAATCAACTTAACTCGGATAATCAAAACCAAAAACACATCACCGGAAATGAGAACTATTCACCAAAGCTATACACTGAGTATCACCAATAGACTTGCACCAAAACTTCATACCGGATAAGATCAGTAGGTTGAGTTGCCATCAATGATAATTCCTAAAAAATATCATACACTTGACATCATCAATCTTCACCAGAGCATCACCAAAATAGTGTCATATGCCAAAAATCTCCCCCTTTGGCATTGATGGAAACACTGTGAAAATGATAAGTTTTCCAAAGCTCCAAAAACTGCAAGAAATCCGATAATCTGAATTATGTACACTCAATTGACTCCCCCTAAGAATAATTTGTTAGAAATAATGTGCCACTAAGAGGAGGGGTGAATCAGTTGTTTTCAATTTATTTTCCCTTTTTTATCCTATGTGTGTATACCGGTTAATAGATCTAACTGAAAGTAGACTTACCAATTAGATGGAAGACAAACACAAATGAACTCACACACAAGGAGACATCACATAACACCAACATATATGAGGAAAACCCAAGATGGGAAAAACCTCGGTGAGAAATATTGTTGGAGTCTACTACTCCAATCCAGCCTCACAATAAATATTTGATTACAATGTTTAGGGCATCAACACAAGGAGCACCAACCCTTGATTTAGGGCACCAACCCAAGGAACACCAACCCTTGATTTAGGGCACCAACCCAAGGAGATACAACCCTTGCACCGAGCTCCAACTCAGTGATTACAAAATTATGATTGGATATCAAAGTTATCTTCTTGTTACAAAAGAAATTTGTAACTCTCAAGAATGTCCCTTCATCGGTTCTCTTCTCTACAAATCTCTGTCAATTCTCTATTCACCTTTTCTCTGCCGCACCTTTCTCTTTGTTGAACCCTTGTTGGTTAAGCCTCTTGTCCTTCTCTTTCGGTTCTCTCTTCTTCACTACTGCTCTTCGCTGGTTCTCTCTGCTACATTGTTTCTCTCCACCGATACTATCTTCTGCATGTTCTCTTCTTGCCTTCTTTGCAATCTTCTACAACTCTTCTCTGTCAGTATGTCATTGTTGGTTCTCTCCTCTGTCAGACTCAATGGTTGACTGGCGATAGCCTCACCAATGTCCATTGAACCCTTCAACTCAATTCTCTCTCACACTTAGTCTCTCCTCTAATACTCATTGAGAACTTGACTAATTTCTTCTCACATGCAGCAGCACTCCCTCATCCAATGGCAACCTTCATTGATTTTGGCTTGCATATTTATAACCTGGTTTTCCTGCCAAAAACCAATTCAAACATCAAACGATTAGGGTTTCCTCAAGAACCTCAAGGAAAACCAAATCCAATCAGATCTCATCCAATCTGATTGCCTCAATTGATGAACTCTAACTTATCAATCAATACCGCCATTATCATGCCTTCTAGAACACACCCTTTATTTTTTAGCATCTTGTTTTTAACCTGTTAGCGAATTTCTTCGTCAATCACCAAGAATGGTTTCTTGGTTCCCTTCACTTGCCTCAATCTCCTCAACTAGTTTGTGTTGGATCTTTTTTATCCATCTGACCTTGAGCCGCAAACCTCTATTGCACATCCCATGAATCACGTAGCCGACATAAATGTCAACCTGTCACCAACTACCTCACCGACACATCGCACCGACCTGTGCATGCTTGCCATTTCACCTCCATGTGGCCCCTTTGTTGACATCCACCTTTGCTAGGTCATCTATGTTGATCATTGACCAACACATAATACTGGATTCACCTATCGGTTCACAAGCCCTATCGGTTATACCCTAGCCGGTCTGCAATCAACCTTGCACTCTGCTTCTCTTCCGGTGGAACACTCAATTGGTCAACACATTTGCTAACCTACCTTATGCTCATCCTTATCAGATGGGAGTCTTCTACATCTACACTTTGTCTACATTATCAGTGGACATACTTACCAGTAAACACCTTCATGATACCATTTCATCAACCTTCAACAAACTCCATCTTCAATTCGACAATGTCCTCTGTTTGTAGTTGTTTTAACTTTTCTTTCTTCATCCTCAGCCTGGACATCATCACAACCTATTTTTTAAGGTGACAAACCCATCACATCTTTACCTATCCCGGTACCTCATTCTACCGTTTCTGCCCTGGTGCACATCTCTGATTTCATGCACCTGAGGTATCTTTATGATTCATTGGTATATCCGGTGTGAGCCTTCAAACTCCTTCCTTTTACTCTTTTGTCTTATCTCACTGAACTATGATGCACACTTTTCATAATAGGAGATAAGCTCCACTTACCAGTGGGAGTGGATCCTTTTCATCTACATCTTGCATTGCACCAATGTGGCTTCCCTGTTTGAGAAGCATATCTTCAAATAGGCACATGTGATTTGGTAGGGCACACTTATTATCAGTCTTCTCTTCAATTTGTGACTGCATTTTTATCCAGTGGGAGTCTTGTTGTTCTGCATCCACACAGTGTATCGGTGGCGTGTACATCCTTCTCCTCTAGTGTTGATGTGATTTAGGTAACATTATGCCTCTTCATCACAATCAATAGCTCAATGTCTTGCTCATCCTTCTTGTACACTGGTCATAAGCTTTCCAGTAGGAAACCACACACTGTCAACACACCACTTACCAATTGACATCATTTCCTTACTGGTGGTAGACTATACCGGTAACCTCTCCATTTCATCCACACAATTAAAACACTAACTTGTGTATCAGTGACACCAATGGTCATTCTTTTGAATGACATTCTCTCCCTTATCGGTAGCTTGCTAAGCTAGGTGACATCAAAGACATCACATCAACTATATTCCCATACCGATTGTCCTTCTATACCAGCTGACATCAATGACAACACAATGCCAACAATATCCCCCTTTGGCATTGATTTCAACACATGTAGTATCTAGCATACTACATAATCTTTATCCCCCTTTGTGTGATCCAACTCTCCCCCTTTGTATAATCCATGGATTCTCACACATGTAGTATGCGGTATACTACAAAATATTTCTCCCCCTTTGACAACAATGGCAAAGGGAACTGTCAGGGTTTTACTCCTCCTTGTATCTACCAGGAACTAACAGAAATCTTTCTCCCCTTTTTTCTTTACCAGATGCATCTCCTCCTTTAACCTTCATACTTTGTTACATCTTCTCAAGTCACATCTCTTGAGATGGAGGGCTCGACCATCAACTAAATTGAGTATGCAAATTTGATACCAATTATTAAAGATCTCAAATGTAGAAGGATGTGTCAGTGAATACTGCTTACCTATTGGCCATACTGCATCATCCCCTGTCTGATCCCAATTTAATTTTAGAATAAAATGTGATTGTGCTATGAACAAAACCAATTGGGAAAGTAGATGCCCTTAATCATGAAATTCTCCTGGGTATTCCTACAACAATTTTTATCATCTGCAGTCAATGCAGTCAGTACCCTCAAGCATGTTGGCTCTGCTTCATAAAAACTTAAACTCCCCATAAGCCATACATCTCAGGATCAAAGTCAGAGCTCATATCTTCACCATATATTGGTTGAGTTGTGCATATGTGATCATCTGATGATCTTTTAGCTTCATTATATCTACCACAACCTATGATATGATCCTGGATGTATACAATGCCATACAATATCATCATCATGCCATAAATCAAACAGGTTAGCCCAAAAGTATGCATCCCTGCATGATCAACAACTAGGCCAATATATGTCATTCAGGTCTTCATAAACACCACCTAAGACATAAACTCCTCATTCCATGCTACCAGGGCTAATCCAATGATCTCTAACCTCATTGTCTTACATAACCTACAAGTACTTGTCAGTATTCATATCAGTAACATCATGTACATACCAGTCCATCATCACTACCGGAGCACCTTTGTGTAACTCCTGACATTTTATGTCACTTTCCATCTTATTCCAATTGTTAATCTCCATCTATTGACACATGCAGTAGTGATCCAACTTTAATTTGAAGATGTGTAGCCAAGGCCGCACTACACACACTTATCATCTCATTTTCTTCCTTCATACTGGCAGCATCTTATTCTGCCATGTGTCCTTCACTAAGTGGGTGAATGATAAGTTCAGTGTACTACTCCCCCTAATTTCCTACATCTCCTTTAATAATTAGGAGATATTACATGTGCACTGAATGCATAGTGTCGGTCCATGGTTGCATCCTCTTACTTCTTCCTCCATTCCTGTTTGATCTCATTTTTCTTCCCAATTTCAATCTTGGGAACAGGTATTACCTTCTTCTGCTAATTGATCCTCACATTTTTGGATTCTGCATCATAACCAAAAGCATTTCTATATTAGCACATAGAATTCATCCCAACTTCATGATTGGGGAACCTTCTGACAAACTAGTTTGACCATCTTCTTCTAGTCATGTTATTGTGACCGGCTACTAGAACTGATGGACCTCTTGATCTTGTAGGGACATTTCTCCTTTAGTTCCATGCAAATCTCTAACTTCCATATGTTGAGCATAGCTTCTATACCCATTGTCATGTGACTGAACTTTTTTGATCCTGCATTCATGACTTCTATGGCCATATCTATTGCAGTTATAACACACACTATTTGCATAATCGGGAGAGGAGTTATGCATGTATCTACTCCTTGATGCATTTTGCTCATTTACATGAAATCTATGAGATCCTAGATTATTCTTTCTAGATCCCTTTCTACATTCTTTTTCAATATGGCCATGACCATTACATACAAAGCAATAACCGGAGAAGGAAGGTTTATGACTTACAAACTTATTATGCCATGCATGTGGAGATCTTACTGGTCTAGTATCTCCAATTCTGCTTCTCCGGGGATGGATCCTAGGTTGTTCACCTTCTGCAGTTCTTCCATCTGGTCCCTTCATTTCCTACACTTGCTTTGTCTTGTGAGCGGTAGAATTCCTTTTCCCTCTTCCAGTAGGAGCTCTTCTCTATTGTCTTCCTTTGTTCTTGCTTCTAGTGAAGCTATCTTCTCCCATCTT
The DNA here is from genome assembly GCF_030272615.1 of Cryptomeria japonica. Classification (NCBI taxonomy): domain Eukaryota; kingdom Viridiplantae; phylum Streptophyta; class Pinopsida; order Cupressales; family Cupressaceae; genus Cryptomeria; species Cryptomeria japonica. The sequence goes on from NC_081405.1 coordinate 303,207,716, forward strand.
CCCTTTCCCTTTGGGATTTGTATTGTTCCTCCTTCTTGCAGCACCGGTCTTCATCCTTGTTTGCAAGTCTTCACCGGTTATGGTTAGATCAGCCTTCTTCCGGGGAGAATTTCTAACTATGAAGGTTTGTCCCTTGTTTTCTACATTTGAGGAGACAAACATAATGTCATTGAGGGGGACATTCTTGTTGGTGGAGCATTCACCGGCACCACTTCCTAATCCTTCAGTGTCCTTGGCATGCTTTTGCTTTTTCAACATTTTGTCCAAGGCATCATTGCTGCCATCAAACCAAATTCTCACCTTGAGCTCATCTTGACACTTCTCAAGGTCATTTTAGAGAATCTCCATTTCTCCTACCAGTTGCTGATATTCTTTATCTTTTACTTCTAGCTGAGATGCTAGATCTTCACACCATAACTCCTTGGTGTCTTCTTGTTCAGTCTTTAATTCTGAGACACATTTCTTAGATTCTTCAAGGCATCTGATCAATTGGTTATGCTCCACTATAGCAGCATTCTTGAATATCTTGTATTCATTTCTCACTCTACTAAGTTCTTCAAGTGCATTTACAAGTTCTTCAAGATCAACTTATGCCCCCTCTACATCTTCACCTTCACTATCATTGCCAAACACATCTTGCAGGTAGGAGTGATTTACATGATCATTCTCAGATGTGTGCCTCTCATCTTCTGATTCTTGAGCCATGAAGAGATAGGTTCCTTCTTCATCATTACTATGGCTGCAAGCAGATCTGCCTTCATCATCTACAGATACATGAGATGCATTTCTCATCCTATTTCACAAACTGGTTCTGCAGTT